>NC_045598.1:137204320-137508531 GCF_009762305.2 Zalophus californianus | reverse complement strand
TGACACACCCTCTTTCTAGTGTGTAATCTAGAATACTCTTTTATTGCCAGTCTGTCTACTCAGAAGCTCAAGTCTAGGTGACCTCAAATTAATAGACGGGAAGAGTCTCAGCTTATATCTTCTAAGGGAGACGATGTCATAGCACAAGGAACAGTCTAAGTCCAGAGATGGAAATATCTTTCGTATTGAATGCCAACCTCATCACACTAACCCTGCAGGAGGACAAATCCACATTCTGTTTTGTTTGCTGTTATAACCCAGCACCTATTCCAAGGCCTGGCACAGGGTAGGTGTTCAATAAATAGCTGTTGACTAAGTGAATGCCTAGATGAATTCTGATAGGTCGACAAAGGTTGCCTAAGGAGCAGTGTTGAGGAGGATTCCAGGGCTTCATCTTGGCTGAGCTCAAGATGCGGGATGCCAGGTTATTTGTCATCACTGGGGATTGATGCAGAAATACCTCAGGTGATTCTTAAGAGCAAGGATCTGTTATGCATCTTACACATTTTATGCATATTTATTTTCAATTAAAAACTATCTTTTCCCATAAAATTACATTTTTTTCCACATAAGAAAACCTGCCACAGTACCTTGCACATGGTAGGAATCAATCAATATTTGTTAAGTATTAGTCATGTTTTCCAAAAACAGTGCTCTGCAGTCAGTGGGCACCCAATCAACTGCCCACTGATTGATGTGTTTTAATTAAACATTTCTACATATGCCTTCACATCTATTTACCCCAATTAGCACCTTTTTAACCTAAAAAAGAAATATAATCAGTATATCACAACTTGTAGGTGATGTTAAAGGAGCAGCAAACACTAGTGAAGGACTCGAACCATAAAAAAACCTACGTGAAGATGGTTTTTGTTTACTTTCAAGGAAAATAATTCAAAGTGCATATTAAGCTCTAGGAGCAATGACAAGAACAAGAATGTCAAAGTAGTCACGGTAATAATGGGAAGCTAATGAGACCCATGTGTGCAATGTGATCTCCCAGTGGGCTGTTCGGGATGGAATGCCTCATGAAGAAGGGAGGACCAGTCCTTCTCTAAGAAACTTCTAGGTGCCAGTGCATTTAGAACGCTAGGTCCAGTTTTCAGACTTATGTGCTCCATCCTCGAAAGAGGCTCATGTACGTGCAACGAAAAGAGAAATGCACAGAAATACAAACGGTTAATAATAGCCAGTGTGTGTTTATGTGTTGGACACCGCCCTAGTCACTTTATATTTGTGCTTAATTTAGGGCTTATAACAAGCCCATGAGGTGGCTACTAGTACTTTAAGGAATCAGGTATTGATTTGTGATTAGAAATGTAAGGGGAGTCTTGTGCATAGCTCAGTTGAGAAGGATCAAGAAAGAAGTCAGAATTGTTAACTCTAGAGCACACTGCAATTAGTTAAGAACAAACCATGGTCACGGGTATTTGACTTAGAACATGGAGAAAAGAAATGTACCTCCGAAAAGGAACCCAGGCTGCGTGCTGAAAACAGCAAAGTAATGGCAGTGGGACAGTCCAGATCAGTCCTGGGATTGTGCCCTTCTGAGACGTTGGGCAGCATTAGCATGGACAGAATGGGCACCTTCTGTGGCTGTTTTTTTATTCAGTAGTAATCACACATAGGATACGGAACTCTTGGCAGAAAAATGGTAGAGGGGATGTTGGTACAAGGGAGATATTCTTGGAGGAAATATCTTTGTGATCTTTCTAACCCTTAGAGTTTATACATTTTTAGATTAGAATATATCCAACAGCAGACATTTTATTAAAAAGTCACCATTTCTTCTTCCTTCTCTCCTTCCCTTCTATGCTTTCTTCCTTAAAAAGAATTAGATTACTGTGCCATGAGCTGGAACATTAGATAAATGCACCGTTGCCATCTCTCCCACTTTATGACTTTTGTGGCCTGTGAATTACTGGAATGTTATAGGAAAGTTGACTGGGATGATATCTTAATAATGGTAATGAAGGGGAGAAAGCAAGTAACAGAGAGTCTCTTATAAACCCTCTCATTACTAGCAGCTCTTCCAACTCCTTAGGTCCCTCCTGACCTCCTTCTGCCTGGAAACTTCCTGGGGAACTCAGAGTATACTTTAAACAAAGCTATTATACCCAACTCTGTGATGGAGTGCTTCTGCCCAACAGTCTGGTGACATTCCTAAGATGATGACAAGGATGAGTGCAAGACCTGGAGCATTTGTGTCGTCCAGTTTGAGGTATGATGAAAGGCAGATCAAGGATGGTGCCTGAAGCCCACTTCCCTTCCTCGGGGAAGCTCTGGGTTCCCCTGGGCGAATGACTGCAAGCCCCCTAAGAATGTTTAATTCACCACCATCCACCAGATATTACATCGTGGAGGAGACCCTGAAGAGCAATTTCAGGGATGGAGGAAGATTGGACACGTGTGGTATGCAATGCCCAGGAGGAGGACGTGGGGTAAGAATTTAAATCCTGTTTGCATCCTCCGATATTTTCACTCCAGTCTCCTAGCAGTGGCAAAATAAACTGACCAAATAGGGGTTGTGATTCCTTCTTATTAGACCCTGGGATATTCTTTCGCAGAGATGCAGAGAAATTAATACGAGGTGGTATTTGTCCCACACTTTCGTGAGAGTTTGAACTAAAATTTCTGAAAAACGGGAGAGTGATTGAACAAACCTATGAGATTGCTAAACGACTGAAGGGGTACATTGCATAGGGACCGGACTACGTCGTGCGGCGGTGGCTGAAGTGGGATCGGAGAGCGACAACAGCGCCTCCTGCCGACTGCTGCGAAGCAGGGAACCCCCGCGAGAACACCACGGGCTACTTAAATTCTTTTGTTTTGTTTTGTTTTTTAAAGATTTTATTTATTTGACAGAGAGAGACACCGGGAGAGCAGGAACACAAGCAGGGGGAGTGGGAGAGGGAGAAGCCGGCTTCCCTCCGGGCAGGGAGCCCGATCCCAGGACTCCGGGATCGTGACCTGAGCTGAAGGCAGACGCTTAAATTCTTTCGGAAACAACTTCCCAGGTGCCAAACCCACATTGGAGTTTTTTCCCCCTCTGCCATTAGGACCACTACTCATTCGAGATCAGTATCTCCAAAGAAATCAAAGAACATTCATTGACTTTTAGGGCTCTGTGACTCTCTGACCACCAGTGGAACTGTCACCAGAGACTAAGGTGTGACCTTTGGTTATGTGTCAAAGCTTTGGTATCTTCCTAGGCTTCAGGTGGCGAATTGCAAACCTTAGTACTCTGAGGGCATCAGAATGGTAAGGGATTCAATTTTGGCAATAAAAGTGTTTCCATCTCCTGGTGTTTTTCCTTCTGGAGTGCTTGTATATTTCAGGAGAACACTGTTTCATGGCTTGAACATGGGGAATAAAATCTTCTTGGGGTCTGCAGTGTTTTCCCCAGTGATCTCAGTCCTATGCCTGAGTCCTTCTGCTTTTTCATCCCTTCTTCTGCCTCTCTTTTTTTCCTCGGACTCAACTTGACATGGAACTGTAATTTTAGGAATACTGAGCCTGTCCAAACTGGGGGCGGGTGGAGGGAGGGCATGTGCGAAGTGTCAGGGCTCCCAGGGGCAGAGCTAAGTGCTGATGGATAGCCTGTCTGCTGCCAGAGCTGGGACTTGGCCCTGTGACCTAGCTCTGTGACAGCCACACTTTAACAAAAACTGTTTGAAGAGCCTGCTGTGCTCACGTCCAGATTGTTCTTTAGGCCCAGCTATGGTTCTTCAAAGTCTGAATGCAAGGGCACATTCTGCTTCTAACACCTGGCAGAAATGTGCCAAGGAAGTTCCAGTTTCTCCCCAGCTTCTGTTTTATCTCTGGCCCTACAGAAGGCCCTATGGCTCCCCCATTCAACGAAGGATCTAGTTTTCTTCCCTCCTTCCTTCTCTTCCTTCCTTCCTATAGTCCCCATGTTTTATATTAGAGCCTCAGACCTTATTCATCTTAGAGCTGAAAGTTTGTACCCTTTTACCAACCTCTCCCTCTTCCTTCCTAGATAAGACTAGTGTCTTGTCTCATTTTTAGTTGTGAAGTGGGTCCATTAATTAACTGGATTAATGTCGCATACAGCCTCTGATTTTAACCAGGTTTCCCAGCTGAAACTTGGCACTGATTCTGTGGCACAGGGACTAGAGAGGCAATGGTTAGGGATGGAAGCCGCTTCGGTGGCAGAAATTCAGGGACTGAGAGGAATATTAATGAGTTTGACAACCTGGGGGCTCCTCTAAGATAGGCAAGGAGCTTATGTTTCTTGGAACTAAACCACTGTTGCTCCACAAGAAGCAGAAGGATGATCCAGTGACTTTAATTCTCCTGGGAATCAATAGAATTTTTTTTTTTTTAAAGAATGGATCCAGTTTTCCAAACAATAAAAAGATTTTTTTGTTTGCTTCTTTTCCTTTCTTCTTCCTTCGTTGATTTCTTCCCTCTTCCTTCTTCCCTCTTCCTCCCTCCCTCCCTTCTTGCTTTTTTCCCTCTCTTGCCAATATTCCCTAATACAAAGAATCCAAAGATCGTTATTTCTTTGTTGACGAGTAAAGGATGTGCACGAATGAACCATCACAATTTATGATGCCCTGGGTGCTCTATTCATAACCACATTGCTATTTTATGATGCCTATCAAGGATTATGGGTGCAGGCATTAGGAAAAATTGCCTTGTATGTTTTTTCATTTCATAGTTATGCCATCTACTGCCTTGGTTTCCACATTAATAGCCAAGAAAGAGAACCTGGACAGGAGGTGATGTACCAGGCATTTAAAACTCAACTGAACCACTTGAGGGGCCTCTTCATCGTGAACTTGCCAGAAGAGGCCTCGCTCCATGCACTTTCATGTCCCATCTTAGTGTCTCCCACAGAGTGGATGTCCACTCAGCTCTGACTGTGGAAACGGAAGATAGGAGTCTGAACTGTCCTTCTCCCTCGCTCTACTGTGACCTTCTGGAAGGAAGGTACCATGACTTAAAAAAAAAGTCAAGGGGCACCTGGGGGGCTCAGTCAGGTTGAGCGTCTGCCTTGGGCTCAGGTCCTGATCTCTAGGTCCTGGGATAGAGCCCCGAGTCTGGGCTTCCCACTCAGTGGGGAGACTGCTTCTCTCTCTCTCTCTCTCTCTCTCTCTCTCTCTGCCCCTCCCCCCTGCTCAAGTTCTCTCTCTCTCTCTCAAATAAATTAAAAAAAAAGTTAAAAAAAACTTCAGGTCCCACCCAGATATTTTAAAGCACAATAACTAAACTACAGTACATGATTTACGCTCAGTAAGTGATGAGATTGTTTGTTTTCTCGGTGTGTAAGCAGCTCCTGGGTTGCCTTTAAGAATGTATATGTAATCGAAGGGGCCCAGAGTCTAGGGGAGTCTGTTTATCCTGTGATCATCTTAAAAGAGGAATGAAAGGACACCAAGAGAGTGTAGCTCCGGCGATGACCATGCAAATGTGTGCCATTAGCTGGGCTTCAGTTATAACCCCATGTTGTAGAACTCAGCCGCTGTTGCTTATTGACTGTTCCCCATGGAATTCTCCAGAAGTCTTAGCTGTGAATAACTAGCGTGTGAACATCAGCCCCGCGTGAGCCTCTGTGTGCAGAGCCTGCATTCGAGGAGGGAGCAGGGCAGGACGAAGAGTAGACAGCAAAAAGACAATCACAGGACAGGTTCTTTTGGCTTCAGGAACTTAACCATCTTGCTCAATAAAGAGAAAATGCATGCAAACCCACGTTGTTTACTCCTTAGCCCTTCAGTGACTCCAAAGAAGCTGTTCTGAGGCTGTTAGAATGTTTTCCCTGAAGCCCTGAAAGATAAACTAAGTTTCTCCCAACAGAACTGTTATCCAAAGGCTCCAGTCTGCATGGCTGTATTTTATTCACACACACACACACACACACACACACACACACACACACACTCATGGTTTCTTTGGTTACATGGGTCCCCTGTGGTCTTGCCTGAGGTTCATCACATCCTTTCGCACACACAGTGACTAGTGAAGATCTCCGGTCTTTCCTAACAGCTCAGCGGGTGTGGTTTCCATGTGTAGGTAGTCTCTTAGACACTCTTCACAGGCTCATCCTCACCTCGAGGTGAGGGAGGGTGGGATGGCCACACTGTAAATCATCTTCCTGAACATGTTCTCCGGGAGCCGCCTCTAAGGGAGCGAGATCATAGAAACCTGTGTAGTACTTTCTACCAGCAAGTTCAAAATTATTGTAAACAAAGCCCAATTGATCGCAGTACATTTTTTCTTTGGGGGAAGGTAGGGTATCCTATTTGAAGGGAGGGAAACTAAGACACAGGGGTGAGGTTACTTTCTTGAGGTCATGGGGAGCTTGCGACAGACAGGAATGGAAACTTCCAGCAGTCTGCCTTCTTGGTCCAGCTTCCCGCCTTTGGCTTGGGAATGGTAAGGCTGATTTTGATCCAGAGTGTGTTCTGATCGATACTTTATCTGAAAACGGTGTCGGGGGGGAGCTCTTCTTATGCCAGCCTGCTGCCCTTGCAGTCCAGAAAGAACCTTCACACTTTGGGGCTTTTGCTGAACAACACATAGGGATTTGTTCCTGAAGAGCTGATTGCCAGGCCAGTGGGGTCTCATGGTAGCCATGTGGTCTTGGGAAAGTCATTTTAGTATCAGATTCCGTTTCCTTATGTGTAAAATGGGAAGGTAATCCTGATGACGGGGCAGGGTTCCGTGAGGGCCTAATGCACCAGCAAGTGTTTTAATTAAAAAAAAAAATTGCAGGTGTTTATTTTTGTAAATTAAAAACTTTATGCAGCCTGAAACATACACATATCAAATATTAACATTCTCTAAGAATCTGTTTACCTACTACTCACTTCCTGTGGCATTTCTTAAAATTGGGATTCTTCCAGCTGTCTACCTCACCCACTGACCCTCCCTTTCCTAAATCGTTTTCCTGAAGAGCTTTGTTCTCCTTATTGTCGTCTCCAGAGGCTTTGTCTTCATGTTCATTCTTTTAGAAGAATGTGGCTTCTGATACTTTTCAAGTTTTCTTGATTACAATCATTTATTTGGATTAAAAAAACACAACAAATAAGTCAAGCAGATTTGAAAGACAATTATCATATGGTTTCACTCATATGTGGAACATAAGAAATAGCACAGAGGACCACAGGGGAAGGAGGGAAAACTGAATGGGAAGAAATCAGAGAGGGAGACAAAGCATGAGAGACTCTGGACTCGGGGAAACAAACTGAGGGTTACAGAAGGGAGGGGGTGGGAGGGATGGGGTAACAGGGTGATGGGCATTAAGGAGGGCACGTGATGTGATGAGCACTGGGTGTTATATGCAACTAATGAATCACTGAACACTGCATCAAAAACTAATGATGTTCTATATGTTGGCCAATTGAATTGAAATGAAAAAAATCACAGCATCTGTGGATGCAGTAATGGATCAGATGATATCCAGAGTGTGTGAAGTAAAAGTGGATCCATTTCCTTTCCCTCCAATCTCATCCCACTGCGGTAGCCGGAGTTAACCAACGTGTATGCGACCTCTTCTTTCTCCATGCTTATGCAGACACATCTGACACGACTATGGGTTCATCTCCTCTATTTTATCCTCTACAGAAAGGTGATCATACATTAAATATGGTATATATCATATGTGTGTATGATATGTGTATATCATATGTGTATATGCCATATCATATGTGTGTATGATATAGATCATATTTATATATATATATTTATATATACTATAAATATTTTTATATAATATAAATAGTTTGCAACTTACATTTTGCTTTAAAATATATTTCTGGGGTGCCTGGGTGGCTCAGATGGTTAAGAGTCTGACTCTTGACTTCAGCTAAGGTCATGATCTCAGGTTCTGATTTAAACCCCGTGTTGGGCTCCACGCTCAGTGTGGAGTCTGCTTGTCCATCTCCATCCCCCCTGCTAGCTCTCACACACTCACTCTCTCTCTCTCTCAAATAATAAACAAAATCTTTAAAAAAAATGTAACATATTCCTTCAGGTTAAAACACACATATTCTTTTTAACAGATGCACCATATCGCATAGTACGGATATGTCATCATTTCTTCAATTATTGTCTTACTTATCTTGATTCAATTTTTCAAGTTTTCCTCTCCCTGCTACCACAGAAAGCTGCAATAGTCAAATACAAGTATTTTGAAACATATTGGTGCTTTTATTGCTGTGTGATAGATTTTCAAAAAAGGTGTCAGTGGGTCAAAGAGGATGTGCATTTTGAAATTTATTAAATGTCAGATTGTTGTCAAAAAACTTATGGCAATTCATGCTTCCACCTGTTATATATGAAAAAGCCTGACTCCCCACATCCTAGCCCCCAGGGATGCCATCAACATTTCTGATCTGTTTTAATTTGTGTTTCCTTGATTATTGATGAATATGAGTACTTTTTCATGTATAAATTGGCCATTTTTAGTTCTGTTTCTGCAAAATTCCTGTTCAAATTCTTTGCCCTTTTTTCTATGGCAAATTCTTTTCATATTAATAGTAATATTAACTCATTTGCCATATGTAGTTCAGATGGATTCTCCTAGTCTATTCTTCGCTTGGCATCTCTTGTCACATCGTAGAATTCTTAAGTAATTCACTCTCTTTTTAGAAATCTTTCTCTTGTTTTCTGTGCTGCTGCATTATCCCTGGTTTTCCCCTTCTTCCCTGAATGACTCTTTTTCCATTTTTCTCCTTGTTTCCCTTCAATCTCTTCATTTTGCCCTAAGGCTATGAGTTCTTCCCACTTAGTCTTTTTGTTCCCTTCTTAAAATCTTGGATCATTTATCAATTCTTTTTCATTTCTCACCTTTATGCTGATGATGCCCTGATCGATATCTCCGGCACCAACCTATAGCCTCAGATGTCCGGTTGGCCATCAGTCATCTGCACTTGGATCTGGCTTCTTTGCCTCATGGACAACTTGGGTCAGAACACATTCTTTGTTTTAACTCCCCAAACCAGTTCTTCCTGCTAACTTCCCTGACATTCTCAGTACATTAGTTTTCTGTTACCTGGACTTGAAAGTTTGGGTTCACTTTCAACCCTGATATCAAGACACTCATCCAAGTTTTGTCAAGTCCAATCATTTCCTCTCTATGCCTGATGGTCCCTTCCTAGTCTAACCCCTGTCACTTTGTAAGGAAATACTCCCATTTTTACGGATGTGTAGTTCCTCCCATGAGGATGCAAGGATGTCGTCTATTAGGAAATGCTCTTGTGCTTCAGAGGGTGGAGACACACTTCAGGGGGAAAGCTGTGGACATGGGGGTGATGGACAGGACATCTCACTGGTATAAAGAAGTCATGAGTAATGTCGATCACTTGAGAAATAGGTGGTCCCTTCAGGTAAATCTGTGGAAATGAAGAAAGAGTTCCACTAAAAAAGATCTTCTTTAAGTTAGATGTCTAGGAAATTGTTCCGTATCATATGTTTTAAAGATGGTTTAGCCATATGGAACAGGCTAGAATGTGAGGGTCCTAGGCAAGAGATGTGCAGGGATATCAGCCTTTGGGGTAGTGTGGTGTTCCGGGGAGATCATGAAAAACAGGGCAAGCTAGCTATAAAAATGATTAGAGACTTGTGTTTCATAAGTCAGATCGGTTTTCTGAGTACCCTTCCTGTGTTTCTACTTTGTTCCCCTTTATGATTTAGTGAAAACTTTTACAAGTTCTGGCTTGTGTCAGTGCTGCAAACAGACAGAGCAGACCTCTCCTGGAATCAGCATGGTGGCGGGGGGGTGGGTAGACTCCAAGGGAAGGAGCCGAGTCAGAGCAGCACAGGACTTGGGAGGCAAAGTGCTGAAGTGATTGAGGATGTGGCTGCATAGCCAGCTCCTGTTGCACCACTTACTAGTGGTATGACCTTTATCAAGTTGCTGGACCCTTCTGTGTCTCCGTTCCCTCAGCCATGAAATGACAATAATAATGACACCTACTCAATATGGTTGCTAGGAGGATTAAATATATTAATATATGTAAAGTGCTTAAAGCAGTGCCTGGCATATAATAAATATTTTATCAATCTCTGCTTATCACCAGGAAACTACTTTATAGGAACTAAAATTTGGAGTTTCTGTATTTTACTTTGTTGAAGAAAAGGACAACCTCTCCTATTCTTCATGCCCTGAAAAATTACTCAGCTCCGTTTGCCACCCTGGTCCAGATACCATTTGCCTCTCACCCCCAGAATAGTCTTCCTCAGCTCACTTCCACCATGAACTTGGATTTGTTCTGTCTGTGAAACATTGCCTTTTTTTTTTTTTTCTTACCCTTTGCTTTGTTTAGGTTGGTCTCATCTACTACCCTTGTTCCCACCTCTGTGACTGAATTAGGAAGTCTCCCTCACCTGGTATGTCCTTCGTTCCCAACTCTTTCTCTCCCTTCTACCTCCACTCCACAAATGCTACCTATCCTAGGTCTAGATTAATGCAAATGTTTCTAGGACATATTTGATGACTACCTTACCTTTCACTGTTTCACATGTGCCTTTGACTCAACATATTTAGATTTGAGCTATTTATCCCTGATTCTTCCCACTCACTTTCTTACAATTTCTCTCCTATTGCTGCCTGCCGGCATGTGAGTTGAGAACACCCAATCATGGCCCAATAGAAATTAAGAACACCAGTAGAAACACATCATCACTGACAACTTCTCATCCCTTATTCCAAATATCGATTGGTTACCATGTTGTCTTGGTTCTACATCCTAACTCATTCTTTATTCCATCTTTCTCATTAACTTTTGTCTTGATTACTGAAATCAACTCCTAATTATTTCCTTGACTCTAATCTTGTTCTACTCTAAACCATCTTCCATGCAGCAATTACAATAATTTTTCTAATACACAAATCAAATTGTCCTAGTCTCTTCTTTTGATATTGTAAAGGCTTTCCACTGTGGAAAGATAAAATCCCTTTCCTTTTTGCCGTCTGGTCTCTGTCCCTCTACTATTCTTATCTGTCGTCATTGCTCAACTTTTACTCTGAGTTTCAGCCACTAATGAATCATCATCATACCATTTCCTGACTCTGTGCTTTTGCGTGCTTAGTTCCTTCTACCTGGAAGACTCTTCACTCATGAGTCTACTTGGAAAACACCTTCAAAACTCTCTAAATGTCACCTTTTTGTGATGTTTTTTCTAGTTCTTATGTTCATCTTAAGCAGTATCTTTCTATCTACCTCTATCAGCTATCTATAAATAATTCAATCTTCCTAGATTATAATATATTATAAAATAATAAAGTAAAATTTAAATATAACTTAAAAATTATATAAACAAAAATCTATGTATAGTTTATAAATTATAAAATAAAATACAAAATAATTTTATATATAGATTATATAATATATCATATCCATATATATAATTATATACACACACTACATTGAAAGTAAATTATTTGTTTACAGGTCTGCCTCTCTTTCTAGACTGAGTTCCTTGTGGGTGGGATTGTGGGTTATTCATATACCTCTTGTTTAGCATGATGCTTCATATGTTATAAGTGGTCCATTAATATTTATTGAATAAATTAACAAACAATAACTCTTAGGCTTTGCAAGTAGAGGGTAAAGTCTGCATAGGTAAAGGCAAGCACCGTACCTTTTATATACGTTCTTGTGTCTCAGTCATATTCGGAACTTAGTAGGCATTCAACAAATATTTATTGACAATCTCTGTTGAGCTTGGTCACATGGGAGTAGAGTCTGTTTTATATTATTATTAACAAATGTTTTTGTGCATATATGCCATGCTCACATAATTAGATTTAAGTTCCTTTAGGGTAAAGACAATATTTTAGGCATTGCTAAACCCACAGTGACTCTTCCAGTACTGTTTCATGAATGCCCATTGATTGAATAACCAGGTAGCAAAGCCTGGATTATTTCCTTCCAACTTTTATGGCTTTTTATTTCCTGGAACAGTATCTGGCCTCTCCCATTAATGGTTCTTAGTGAAGATGCTGCCTAGGCTTCTGGGAACAACCTACTTTGGGCCAAGAAAGGGCTCTAAGCTCTTTATACACGTCCTGATGTGCTCTGACAGGAATAACATCTCTAGGTGTCTCAAATAACACACTCTTGAGAGCACCTGGTCATTGACTTTTGCCAGGAAATGGCAGTGCTCCAGGGCCTGTTCATTCTGGCTGGCAGTGAGTTGAGTGAATTCTGGGCAGCCTGTCAAACTTGGGTGGCCATTTTCAATTCTGCCCCAACCAGCTGAGAACTCCTCTGTGTTTCCTTATGTGCCAAGCAAAAATGATAATTGCCTCTCATCTATCTCGATGAGTTATGATGAGGCTAAACAAGATTATTCAACATGAAGAAAGCAGCAGTTGGAGTGCTCGAACAGCATCAATGCTGAGGAGAAACCGGAAAACTCCTTCTCACCCAGTATTAATACCTGCTGTGACCTATAGTTGAGTGATGAAAATTATAAATGATTAGGAAGTGGGGTTTGTTCCGTTAGATAAGGATAATTATAGAATTATGAATATGAAACGCCTCTTTTTTTCTTCCATTTTAATACATTTTAATCTAATGAGTATTTATTATCTTTGAGGAATGTGTATTTCATTAGTAATGTTAAAAAAATAGTATTTTATGTTCAAGTCTTCTGTTTCTTAACAGATGGAGCAGACGGGAGTGCCTCCCAAACAAAATGACTGCCTGGATCAGGAATTGTCCTCACATGTGGTCAGACATTGCCCCCTGGTGGCCCAAAGGGATCCTGTATTTCCTCCAGAAAGGGAAAATGGGAACTCAACGTGTCCTAGGCTGTGGTGCCTGAGGAACCCCTCTCTCTCTCTCTCTCTCTCACACACACACACCCTTTCTTTCCTTACTGTTCTTTCTTCTCCACCGTGTTATTTAAACCACCATAACTGCCATGTACGCTTTAAAATTCCAGTGTAGTCTTACTTGCTCAGTTTGATAGTCGAAGAAACGTATGTTGAGCACCTACTCTGTGCCAGGCATTTGCTACCACCAGAAAACTTTGGACAACTTTATCTTATCTATCCTTTTATTCTAACAGAGCACGAAGCTCATCATTTTCCTAAGTTGTGTGAATGTGTGGGTGTGGATGTTTACACTTAACTGTTGTTGATCTCTTCTCGCTCTTGTGTATTTAGCACCTAGCCCCGTATTTGGCACTTAATAGTCCCTCAGTAACATTTGTGGAGTGAATGGTTAAGTTAAATCATTTCAGTTGTAATGTGATGATTGTTGAAAGAAGCAAACACAGGGTTATAGAAGCAGAGGGGAGAGCCAGCCATTTTGGGGAGGAAGGAGGGGAAGGAGGCATGTTCAAGATAGGCTCCTTAAAGGAGTCATTGAATGCCTGAGCTGCACAGGGAGGTAGACCAGCAAGCAGGGAAAACAGCATGACCAAAACCACTGGCCTGGGAAGGAGCATGGAATGTATGGGCTGCGATGATCAGTTCAGCAGTGTCGGAAGGCGCCATGACTAAGACTATCCAGTGGGCAACTGGCAGCCACTGCAAGAGCAGGAGCTAGCTACGTTTGTCTTTTAAGCAGATCACCATCTGGATGGCCCCAGAGGCGAGGATCAGGTTCTCTTACACACTGAGTCTGGTATGCAGGAGGCACTCCGCAAGAGTCAAATGCAAATACGACTCAGTAAGAATGGAAGTCAAATAAGAGCATTCCTGAGGGTGGTTGATGCAAGCAGAAGAGAAGTGAAGAGAGTGGACATGTTTGTGTGTAGAAGGGAGAGCAAAGAACTGAGAATAAATGTGGTGTTTTTTCTCGGCTTGTGTAAACTGCACGATAGATCCTCAATGAATGTTTGCTGAACAAATCAATGAATCTTAGGGCTAGTTGCCAGAGAGAGAGAGTGAGCAGAAGTTGTCGCGTTGAAATCCTACAGATTCTGTGGTTTCTTCAGTGTTCATCAGCTGGATTCATCAAGCCCTACTTTTGTTCTGTTTGGTGTTGCATTTCTCAGTCTGTGCCACATACAGACCGAGACCACAGAGGTGCTTAGATTTTTAACCTACATTTCATAACATTCCAACTCTAAAATGATTGAAGAGAGAAACCCTGAAATCTGGGTATCACTCCTAAAATTTCACCCCTAATTCAAAGTGTATAAGCTTTGTTGCTGGTGTGCTGCCATGAAAATTATCTTCCCTTTGATTCATAGAATAGGAATTTGCCTTAGATTTATTAGATACAGCAACATCCATTTTGCAGTTTTTTTTTTAACACGTTTTTCTCTTTGCAGAGACTGAGATTCATGGATCTTTCAATAAATATATTACTCTATTACCCTTGGAGTTTCACTGCATGGCAAAACCTTCCTAGAATTTATTGCAGTTTCTGGAGGACATGAGAAAGTTTTTTCTTTAAAATTTTTTATTGTTATGTTAATCACCATACATTACATCATTATTTTTTAAAATTTTTTTGTTATGTTAATCACCATACATTACATCATTAGTTTTGGATGTAGTGTTCCATGATTCATTGTTTGTGCATAACACCCAGTGCTCCACGCAGAACGTGCCCTCTTTAATACCCATCACCAGGCTAACCCATCCCCCCACCCCCCTCCCCTCTAGAACCCTCAGTTTGTTTTTCAGAGTCCATCGTCTCTCATGGTTCGTCTCCCCCTCCGATTTCCCCCCTTTCATTCTTCCCTTCCTGCTATCTTCTTTTTTTTTCTTAACATATATTGCATTATTTGTTTCAGAGGTACAGATCTGTGATTCAACAGTCTTGCACAATTCACAGCGCTCACCATAGCACATACCCTACCCAGTGTCTATCACCCAGCCACCCCATACCTTCCACCCCACCCCCACTCCAGCAACCCTCAGTTTGTTTCCTGAGATTAAGAATTCCTCATATCAGTGAGGTCATATGATCCATGTCTTTCTCTGATTGACTTATTTCACTCAGCATAACACCCCCCAGTTCCATCCATGTCGTTGCAAATGGCAAGATCTCATTCCTTTTGTTGGCTGCATAATATTCCATTGTGTATATATACCACCTCTTCTTTATCCATTCATCTGCCGATGGACATCTTGGCTCTTTCCACAGTTTGGCTATTGTGGACATTGCTGCTATAAACATCGGGGTGCACGTACCCCTTCGGATCCCTACATTTGTATCTTTGGGGTAAATACCCAGTAGTGCAATTGCTGGATCGTATGGCAGCTCTATTTTCAACTGCTTGAGGAACCTCCATACTGTTTTCCAGAGTGGCTGCACCAGCTTGCATTCCCACCAACAGTGTAGGAGGGTTCCCCTTTCTCTGCATCCCCACCAACATCTGTCGTTTCCTGACTTGTTAATTTGAGCCATTCTGACTGGTGTGAGGTGGTATCTCATTGAGGTTTTGATTTGGATTTCCCTGATGCTGAGCGATGTTGAGCACTTTTTCACGCGTCTGTTGGCCATTTGGATGTCTTCTTTGGAAAAATGTCTGTTCATGTCTTCTGCCCATTTCTTGATTGGATCATTTGTTCTTTGGGTGTTGAGTTTGATAAGTTCTTTATAGAGTTTGGATACCAGCCCTTTATCTGATATGTCATTTGCAAATATTTTCTCCCATTCTGTCGGTTGTCTTTTGGTTTTGTTGACTGTTTCTTTTGCTGTGCACAAGCTTTTTATCTTGATGAAATCCCAATAGTTCATTTTTGCCCTTGCTTCCCTTGCCTTTGGCGATGTTTCTAGGAAGAAATTGCTGTGGCTGAGGTCGAAGAGGTTGCTGTCTGTGTTCTCCTTTAGGATATTGATGGACTCCTGTCTCACCTTTAGGTCTTTCAACCATTTGGAGTCTATTTTTGTATGTGGTGTAAGGAAATGGTCCAGTTTCATTCTTCTGCATGTGGCTGTCCAATTTTCCCAACACCATTTGTTGAAGAGACTGTCTTTTTTCCAATGGACATTCTTTCCTGCTTTGTCAAAGATGAGTTGACCATAGAGTTGAGGGTCCATTTCTGGGCTCTCTCTTCTGTTCCTTTGAGCTATGTGTCTGTTTTTTGTGCCAGTACCATACTGTCTTGATGATGACAGCTTTGTAATAGAGCTGGAAGTCCGGAATTGTGATGCCGCTGGCTTTGCTTTTCTTTTTCAACATTCCTCTGGCTATTCGGGGTCTTTTCTGGCTCCATACAAATTTTAGGATTATTTGTTCCATTTCTTTGAAAAAAGTGGATGGTATTTTGATGGGGATCGCATTGAATGTATAGATTGCTCTAGGTAGCATTGACATCTTCACAATGTTTGTTCTTCCAATCCATGAGCATGGAACATTTTTCCATTTCTTTGTGTCTTCCTCAATTTCTTTCATGAGTATTTTATAGTTTTCTGAGTACAGATCCTTTGCCTCTTTGGTTAGATTTATTCCTAGGTATCTTACGGTTTTGGGTGCAATTGTAAATGGGATTGACTTCTTAATTTCTCTCTCTTCTGTCTTGTTGTTGGTGTATAGGAATGCCACTGATTTCTGTGCATTGATTTTATATCCTGCCACTTTACTGAATTCCTGTATGAGTTCTAGCAGTTTTGGGGTGGAGTCTTTTGGGTTTTCCACATAAAGTATCATATCATCTGCAAAGAGTGAGAGTTTGACTTCCTCTTTGCCGATTTGGATGCCTTTGATTTCTTTTTGTTGTCTGATTGCTGTGGCTAGGACTTCTAATGCTATATTGAATAGCAGTGGTGATGGTGGACCTCCCTGCCGCGTTCCTGACCTTAGGGGGAAAGCTCTCAGTTTTTCCCCATTGAGAATGATACTCACTGTAGGTTTTTCATAGATGGCTTTTATGGTATTGAAGTAGATACCCTCTATCCCTATACGCTGAAGAGTTTTGATCAAGAAAGGATGTTGTACTTTGTCAAATGCTTTTTCTGCATCTATTGGGAGGATCATATGATTCTTGTTCTTTCTTTTGTTAATGTATTGTATCACGTTGATTGATTTGTGGATGTTGAACCATACTTGCAGCCCAAGGATAAATCCCACTTAGTCATGGTGAATAACCCTTTTAATGTACTGTTGGATCCTATTGGCTAATATTTTGGTGAGAATTTTTGCATCCATGTTCATCAAGGATATTGGTCTGTAATTCTCCTTTTTGATGGGGTCTTTGTCTGGTTTTGGGATCAAGGTAATGGTGGCCTCATAAAATGAGTTTGGAAGTTTTCCTTCCATTTCTATTTTTTGGAACAGTTTCAGGAGAATAGGTATTAATTCTTCCTGAAATTCTTGGTAGAACTCCCCTGGGAAGCCATCTGGGCCTGGGCTTTTGTTTGTTGGGAGATTTTTGATGACTGCTTCAATTTCCTTAGTGGTTATAGGTCTGTTCAAGTTTTCTATTTCTTCCTGGTTCAGTTTTGGTAGTTGATACATCTCTAGGAATGCATCCATTTCTTCCAGGTTATCTAATTTGCTGGCATAGAGTTGTTCCTAATATGTTCTTAAAATTGTTTGTATTTCTTTGGTGTTGGTTGTGATCTCTCCTCTCTCATTCATGATTTTGTTGATTTGGGTCATTTCTTTTTTCTTTTTGATAAGTCTGGCCAGGGGTTCATCAATCTTGTTAATTCTTTCAAAGAACTACCTCCTACTTTCGTTGATCTGTTCTACTGTTCTTTTGGTGTCTATTTCATTGATTTCTGCTCTGATCTTTATCATTTCTCTTCTCCTGTTGGGTTTAGGCTTTATTTGCTGTTTTTTCTCTAGCTTCTTTAGGTGTAGGGTTAGGTTGTGTATTTGAGACCTTTCTTGTTTCTTGAGAAAGGCTTGTATTGCTATATATTTTCCTCTCAGGACTGCTTTGCTGCATCCCAAAGATTTTGAACAGTTGTGTTTTCATTTTCATTGGTTTCCATGAATTTTTTAAATTCTTCTTTAATTTCCTGGTTGACCCATTCATTCTTTAGTAGGATGCTCTTTAGCCTCCATGTATTTGAGTTCTTTCTGATTTTCCTCTTGTGATTGAGTTCTAGTTTCAAAGCACTGTGGTCTGAAAATATGCAGGGAATAATCCCAATCTTTTGGTACCCGTTGAGACCTGATTTGTGACCTAGAATGTGATCTCTTCTGGAGAATGTTCCATGGGCACTAGAGAAGAATGTGTATTCCGTTGCTTTGGGATGGAATGTTCTGAATATGTCTGTGAAGTCCATTTGGTCCAGTGTGTCATTGAAAGTCTTTATTTCCTTGTTGATCTTTTGCTTAGATGATCTATCCATTTCAGTCAGGGGGGTGTTAAAGTCCCCCACTATTATTGTATTGTTGTCAATGTGTTTCTTTGCTTTTGTTATTAATTGCCTTATATAATTGGCTGCTCCCATGTTAGGGGCATAGATATTTACAATTGTTAGATCTTCTTGTTGGATAGACCCTTTAAGTAGGATATAGTGTCCTTCCTCATCTCTTATTACAGTCTTTGGTTTAAAATCTAATTTGTCTGATATACGGATTGCCACCCCAGCTTTCTTTTGGTGTCCATTAGCATGGTAAATGGTTTTCCACCCCCTCATTTTCAATCTGGGGCTGTCTTTGGGTCTAAAATGAGTCTCTTGCAGACAGCATATTGATGGGTCTTGTTTTTTAATCCAATCTGATAGCCTATGTCTTTTGATTGGGGCATTGAGCCCATTTACATTCAGGGTAACTATTGAAAGATATGAATTTAGTGCCATTGAATTGCCTGTAAGGTGACAATTACTGTATATTGTCTGTGTTCCTTTCTGGTCTATGCTGCTTTTAGACTCTCTCTTTGCTTAGAGGACCCCTTTCAATATTTCTTGTAGGGCTGGTTTCGTGTTTGCAAATTCCTTTAGTTTTTGTTTGTCCTGGAAGCTTTTTATCTCTCCTTCTATTTTCAATGACAGCGTAGCTGGATATAGTATTCTTGGCTGCATATTTTTCTTGTTTAGTGCTCTGAAGATATCATGCCAGTCCTTTCTGGCCTGCCAGGTCTCTGTGGATAGGTTTGTTGGCAGTCTAATGTTTCTACCATTGTAGGTTACAGATCTCTTCTCCTGAGCTGCTTTCAGGATTTTCTCTTTGTCTCTGAGACTCGTAAGTTTTACTGTTAGATGTCGGGGTGTTGACCTATTTTTATTGATTTTGAGAGGGGTTCTCTCTGCCTCCTGGATTTTGATGCCTGTTTCCTTCCCCACATTAGGGCAGTTCTCTGCTATAATTTGCTCCAATATACCTTCTGCCCCTCTCTCTCTTTCTTCTTCTTCTGGGATCCCAATTATTCTAATGTTGTTTCATCTTATCATAGCGCTTATCTCTCGAATTCTGCCCTTGTGATCCAGTAGTTGTTTATCTCTTTTTCTCAGCTTCTTTATTTTCCATCATTTGGTCTTCTATATCGCTGATTCTCTCTTCTGCCTCGTTTATCCTAGCAGTTAGTGCCCCCATTTTTGATTGCACCTCATCAATAGCCTTTTTGATTTCGACTTGGTTAGATTTTAGTTCTTTTATTTCTCCAGAAAGAGTTTCTCTAATAACTTCCATGCTTTTTTCAAGCCCAGTTAGTACCTTTAAAATCATGATTCTGAACTCTAGGTCCAACATCACACTAATGTCCATATTGAGTAGGTCCCTGGCAGACGGTACTGCCTCTTATTCTTTTTGTTGAGGTGATTTTGTCTTGTCATTTTGTCCAGAGGAGAATAGATGAATGAGAGAACAAAATGCTAACAGGTAACAACGTCCCCAGAAAATATACTCTTAACAAATCAGAAAAGACCTGAAGCCAGGGGAAAAGAAAGGGAAAGAAAGAAAAAAGAAAGAGGGGGAAAAAAAGATAAAGATAAAAACAAACAAAAACAGAACAAAACAAAAAAAAAAACAGAATATGATCAAATATGTTCAGGCTGGTGTATAGATCAGTGCCACACACTAGATTTTGGGTGTCTTTTGGTCTGTTGGAAGAAAGTGCCTCCTAAAATTTTAAAGAAAGAAAGACTTATATATGTACAAAATAAGGGTTGATATGATGAAGGGATGGAATATGACTGTAAAGATGAAAATTATAAAACATTTTAAAAAAGGAATTGATAAGAAGGTGTTTGAAAAAATAAAGAAGAGGATTAAAAAAAAGGAAAGAAAGAAAAAAAAGGGGGGAGAGAATGCGATCAGGCAGGAGATTGGAACAAAGCCAGCCATACACTAGAGATTTAGGGTATACTTTGATATGTTAGAAGAAACTGTATCTCAAAATTTTATTTTATTTTAATTTTATTATTTTTTTAAGATTTTATTTATTTATTTGGCAGAGAGATACAGAGAGAGAACAAGTAGGCAGAGAGGCAGGCAGAGGGAGAGGGAGAAGCAGGCTCCTCGCCGAGCAGGGAGCCCGATGTGGGGCTCGATCCCAGGACCCTGGGATCATGACCTGAGCCGAAGGCAGCCACTTAACCGACTGAGCCACCCAGGCACCCCTGTATCTCAAAATTTTAAAGAGAGAACAACTTATATATATATGCCAAAAATAAGGGTAAGTACTAGGAAGGGATAGAATATGACTCTAAAAATGAAAAATAAAAATTTTTTTTAAAAAAAGGGATTGATAAGATGTTGGTTGAAAAAGGGAAAAAGAAAAATTAAAAAAAAAACAGTTAAAAAATTAACTTTGAAAGACTAATGAATCATGGTAAAAAAAAGCCATGAATTCTATGTGCAGTATTCCCCTAGCGCTGGAGTTCTGCCGTTCTCATTGATGGGTAAACTTGGACTTGGCCAGCTGTTTTTGCTGATCTTCTGGGGGAGGGGCCTGTTGCCATGGTTCCCAAATGTCTTTGCCGGAGGCGGAATTGCCCCACCCTTGCGGGTCCGGGCTAAGTAATGTGCTGGGGTTTGCTCTCAGGAGCTTTTGTTCTCTGCCAGCTCCCGGTACAGCTTTGGAGGAGGAGAGTGAAATGGCGGCCTCCCAGTCTCCGCCCGGTAGGAGCCAAGAACTCGGAGCCCCACTCCTCAGTGCGCCCCCAGAGGAAAAGCAGTCAGTCACTCCCGTCTCCCCGGTCTCCGGCCGCACTCCGTGCTCCCCTGGCCTGTGACCGAGCATTTCTATCTCTGGCTCCCGACCCCGTGTGGAGTCTCCAAACCCAGCAGATCCCTGCAGTGCGCTCCCGCGCCGCTCCTCCCGGGGGAGGAAGGGGAGTCTCCCCGGCTCTGCTGCTTGTTGGGTCCCTGTTGGAGGAGCAGTGGCCCGACTGGGCCGCGGATCACAGTTTATGGCAACCCCGAGCTGAGAGCCCGCGCCTCGGCTCCGTCTCCGCAGCCGGCTTCCCCGCTCCCATACCTGGGAGCTCTGCCGCACTCAGGCACCCCCGGTCTTTCTGTGACCCCGAGGGTCCTGAGACCACACTGTCCCGCGAGGGTTCCACCCCCCGCTTAGCCACTGGAGCGACGTCCCTCCGCGGAGCCGACTTCTAAAAGTTCCGATTTTGTGGTCCGCGGCTCTATCACTTGCCAGAAGCGGCGGACGGAGGCCCCCTCCCCCGCCGTCTATCCTCCCGAATATCGCCTCGGATTCACTTCTCCGCACGTCCTACCTTCCAGTAAGTGGTCAGTTTTCTGTTCAGAGAGTTGCTGCTATTCTTTTCTTCGATCTCCTGTTGAGTTCGTAGGTGTTCAGAATGGTTTGATCCCTATTCAGCTGAATTCCTGAGACCAGACGAAATCCAGGTCTCCTACTCCTCTGCCATCTTGCTCCGCCTGGAGGACATGAGAATTTAAAAGTCTAGCACCAACACTTTGTAAGTATTCTAGATTTTGTGAAATTTTAAGAAATAATCTATTTTTCCTGAGGTTTCCTGTATTCTTAAATTTGCTGAATTTTTTTTTTAAGGCTTTATTTATTTGAGAGAAAGACCGCAAGGGAGAGAGCACAAGCAGGGGGAGCTGCAGAGGGAAAGGGAGAAGCAGGCTCCCCGCTGGGCAGAGAGGCCAACATGGGGCTCGATCCCAGGACTCTGAGATCATGACCTGAGTTGAAGGCAGACGCTTAACCGACTGAGCCACCCAGGTGCCCCAAATTTGCTGAATTCTTAAGTGCTAAGACAGCGTTTGAGGAGCCTGATAAGAGGCTTGAGAAGAAACCCGATTTGAACTTGAACTCCACACAATTTCACTTTATGAATAATACTTTTTTGGATAACATTTTTTTTTCAAGTTCCAAATTGTTATTACTTTTAAAAAGGGCCATTATTGGTCAAAATTCAGTCAGACACCAGTGTGGTTATGTCAAATGGAAAGAGATTTATGGGAATTCAGTGTTTACCAGAACTTTGGAAGTCTTGCGAGAATGCAAGTCAAAAGGCCTTTAGCTGTGTCATCCAGAAAGTCAGAAACTTGCTGTGGCCACCAGGAGCCAGGAGAAGGCAGGAAAGGCCACTGTCCGTGGCCACAGTTGTCCTGAGGTAGGGCCTTGTCAGGGATATGTGACTGCTATAAAAGATCATGTTTACTAAAGCCCGCACGTCCACTGCTAATTCCAGAGGGGAAAGAATGCCTTCTTCTCTTCCACTTTCCAAATCTGATGTAAGTGCTTATCATTGACAGGATCTATAGAATATAGAGAACTCTGCTGGCAAAGGAAATGTGGTTCACAGATTTCTAGTGTCTGGGGTTGGCACAGAGGGAACGAGAATGATGCTGAATGACGTTAGATGATATTTAGCATATTCACTGACAATAATGAGAACATCTATACATCCTCCTGGTTTCTTGTATTGGCAGAGTATATCCCTGAGTAATTTTTTCAGAAATGGGCTAAGACTCTTAGGAGTTTTTATATGTCCGAAAATATCTTTATTTTGCCTTCATGTTTGATTGATCATTTGATGAATATAGAATCCTATATTATTTCCTCAAGGCTTTAAAAAGATCATTCCATTAGCTTTTAGCATTCAGAGTTGCCAACAGGAGGAGGTCAGAGGCGATGTGATTTGTATTCCTTTGTAGGTAAACTCTTTTTACTTCTCTTGATAATAAAAGGATAAGGATGTTTCAAAATTTCAGCATTTGTATGGGTCTAGCCTTTTGTCACTCACGCTGTTTAGCACTTAGTTGGCTCTGGCAAGAACAGTGTAGGGACAGTAGAATGGGGGTAAAAGCCTTCTTGGAGAGGGCTTGTGAGAGAAGAAAGGGTGAGAAATGATGGCAAGGGTAGAAGATGCTTTAGGAATTTTGCTACAAAGTGAAGCAGAGAAATATGTCAGTAGCTGATGGAAAATGGAGTAGAAATTTTTTTTTTTAAGATGGAAGAGATAGTAGCAGGTTTGTACGCTGACATTGTAGAAAGAGAAAAAAATGATGAAATAGGAGGGTGAGGAGAGACTTCCTGGAGCAATAGATCTGAGTTGGTTAGAGGAGATGGGCTCTAGTGCACAAATGAAAGGCCCGGCTTTGGAGAGCTCATCTGCAGTCATGTCCAGAAAAGCAGAAAGTAAGCGTGGTAGGTGGTTAGATGTGTTGGTGGGAGTTGATGGATATTATATTCTAGTTACTTCATTTTTTCAGTGAAGTAGGCAGCAGAGTCATCAGATAAGTGCGAACAGAGGGGAGGAGATGTTGGAAGTTTGAGGAGGTGTAAGAGAACATACGGATAAAACCAGAGAAATAAAGTGTGATTGTCGGGAAAAATTGAGGCCTCCACTGAAGTTCATATCCATGGATTTAAAGAGAAATCAGTCAGAATAGCTGTGTGATTTCTGCAGCTATGTTCATCGGCATGGGTACAAGCGTGGGCCATATGGAGAGTTAATTTATCTGGGGTTACGGGTTTGGCCAACTAAGCACAACACATTAAGGGAGGAAGTTGTAAGAATATATAAGAGAGAGAGGGCAATGATTGCCCAGGGAAAATAGGCTGGTAAGTGTGTGTGTCGGGGGGAAGTGATGACTGAGGAGGGAAAGGAACATGAAGAGTTACTATCAAGGGACTGGAGTCCCAGTGTGGTTGAAGGGGAAGAGTCAAGGTATTAAAGAAATTGAACTGGAAAGATAGGAGGTGGTGGTCAAAGAGATGCAAAGAATGGAGATAATGGCGGAATTTGGATTACTGACAATGAGAAGGTCTAGGAATAACCACAAGGCTGAGCAACTGAAGAAAAGTGGGGGAGCAAGATCCCTCGAGGAGGAGAGGCCAAGCGACCCAAAGCAGAATGTGGAAGCTTCAATTGTGTGAATATTAAAATTGCCAATCATTAAAACAGAAGTAGAGTTGAAGAGAGTTACAGTGATTCAGGAACTAAAAATCATAGAAAAATGAGGGAACAGCACCTGGAGGTTGCTAGTGAATGCCAACAGTGAAGAGAAGAGGTTGACTAGTAGGGTGACACAAGCTTCAAGACTGGGTGTTTCAGGGAGGAAGTAGAATGATCTAGAAGTGGCAAACAGGAGCAAGGTTGGTACTTAGCATGTCTCCTTGAGACCTGCAGAGGAAGAAGTGTACTCAGGGGAGGGAGGGGTTTCCACTGGGAAAGACCTTGTTTACAGAGGGAATTTGTGGTTTGAAGGACACAAAGCACATCCAGTGTTCAGGACATAAACACCAGGGATTTATTTGTCACCAAAACTAAGAACTGTGTTGATACTATACTTTTCCATTTCTGAAGATAGTTCAGTTCAGCTAGACTCTATTTCCTCAGGATCAAATGGGAGCTTGAGGCTTCAGAGAGCTGGACTAGCACCTGCCTGAAATGGCATGACTTGCAAGCAGAGTTGGCAGCCCAGGTGGTGTGATCTGGTGGGACCGGTATAGGTTTGGTGGTGTGTAGCTGAAAGTTCTGATTGGAGAGTTGTCCCCAAGTGATTTTATTCTGTTTTTCTTTGTAATTAGATGTATGGAAGTTTTCCATTTTTCGCAGAAGTTTGCTTTTCTGATCATCTAAGATGGTCCTTTGAATGACATACAGCTTAATTGCAAGCTCAAATAACTTAAAACCGAGCAGACACTAACAGACTATAGAAGGACGAAAGAGATGGGAACTAATATTTATTAAATGCCTCTATATACCAGACACTGCATAAGTATTTTTGTCATTTAGATTCACAAATTCATTTGTTCATTCCCTCACTAACTCACCAGAAATATGTGTGTGTGTGTGTGTGTGTGTGTGTGTGTGTGTAATACTTCCTAAATACTAGGGATTCAACAGTAAATTAGAAACTCTGTCTTAGAGGAGCTTATGGGGTTAACTGAGAGAAACATCTAAGTAAAAAGAAATTGTAATACAGTATGATATAGGTTAATAATTAATAATTATCGAATATTTACTATGCACCAGGTGCTATGTAGAAATCTTTTATATGGGCTCATTTAATCTTCTCAGCAATGTTCTCACACATTATATTAATCATCTCATAATAATATTGTGTTACAAACCATTTCACACCTCGGTGGCTCATGACAACAAATATTTACTTTTCTTGCATATTTTTTCTTTTTTTTCTGTTTCAGGCTGTCAGTCAGCTGGCCTTGGCTCCGAGCTTTTGGTTGGACTTAAGTCTGCTCATGTGTCTCCACATTCCTGTTGTTACAGCAGTTCCTCTGTGACGTATTTTCATGATAGACTATGGAAGTGTAAGGTAGCCAGCCTCTGTACATGTAGAGAATTTACTCGTGTCAGATTTATTATTATTCAATTGGCCAAAGTATGACACATGGTCAAACTCAACATCAGCGGGATAGGAAAATATACTCTGCCTCCTTTAGTGGGAGGTCCTACAAGTCACATGACAAATGGCAAGGACATATGGAGAGAGTAATAAATTGAGAACAGTGACTCGATCAGCCATAGGCATTTAGTATTATATCATCCCCAACTTACAGGTGAGAAATTTAAAGAAAATAAGCAACTTGCCCAGGAACCTTAAACCCCAGTGACCATCAGGGACCCCATGCCCTTGACCACTACACTATTTTGCACAGGTACTTTGGGAACATGGTGGGGGAGGGGGCGGGTGTCATGTTTTGCCAATCTACTGGGGTGTGAAGGTACAAGGAAGGCCCTTAGGGGAGGTAAGACCTGGGGATGACCTTAGTATAAGAGTTTCTATTTGGTTTAGTGCCAAAGAGGCCATTGGTATAGTGGTACAGGTAGTTTAACTGGAAAGGGGAGAACAGAAGGCAGATGGCTGTAGGTTAAGGGGTTCATGGGAAGTGAAGGGAGAGAAATAGCTTCTGGAAGCCTGACTGAAATGAATAGGGAAAATAGGATTGGAAGAGTCTAGAGGGTAGCAATTTTTTTTTCTTCAAAGACCTGAGTGCTTAATGCTAACCTGAAAGTTAGTAGAAAGGCACCATTGGATTTGGATTTGGCCTCTAAAATATCCACCACATCCTTGCCCTTTGGTATAAGATGAATTGTTGGGGGGTAAGGAAGAAAGAAGATTTGGATGTGACTCTAAGAAGAGGGAGAGGAGTTAATTTCCATGATTCTGTGTGCCACTGCATACTAACATGTGGTCTAGCCTAGCATCTGTCATATAGCTTACAGACCTGAACTGATACATTTATTTAACTAGTATTCAGGGTGGGAGGTAACATATTTATTACAAGCAGGTGTGAAAAAAATTTCCTCAAGTACCCATTGATTTAAATGAAATGTTAGTACACCTTGCATCTCCCTTTAATACACAAAAGGGTCTATTGAAATCTCAGTCACTGGAATTGGTGTGTTAGGAAATTATAACTTTTAGAGGTAGTTGATAGAAGTGTGCATGTGAAGCTTTTGTAGGCTAGAGTTTTCTTTTTGCACCTCTTCGTTCTCTTTCCCTTTAAAACAATGCCGGTGACTATAGTTACCATCATAATAAACCAATGAAAACATTCCATTTGCCTTTTGTATCTGAAATAAATAGTTCAGTTGGTTAGATTCAGCCTCCCTCCCAATATCATGGCTTTAATTGGTTTCCTTGGCATTTAGGGTTCAGATGAATTGAGGATATAGAAGCCACTCGAAAGGTGTTGAAACATTCAATTTCAGACTGAGGATGATATGGCTAGCTAAGGACCTGTATGATGGTGAAAAGAGTTTCAATCCACTAATTCTTATTAATGAATAACAAACAACTCCAAAATGCAGAGGCTAAAAACAAAGAGTTCCTCTCACTCAGGCTACATGTCTCTCACAGATGCGGGCTGTGCTCGTCTTTGTCCTTATTCCAGGCCACAGTAGTGGAGGGAAAAGAGGGTGGTGGATCACGAATTTGCTCTTAAAGCTTCCACTTTCAGTGGCACCTGTCACTTCTGCTCACATCTCAGTGACCAAAGTAGGTCACACAACCTTACCTAACACCACGTGTCAGGGAAGTATAATCTCGAAAGGAAAGATGTCAGGAATAGTGAGCAGTACTAATGACAAATAAGGGAGAAGACATCATGGTTGTCATTAATGCTGTCGCTGAATCAGTCTGTGGTCTGTGCTGCAGGTGGCCACATTCTCTGTTTGTCCCTCCAGGGTCTTTCTCTACCTTTCTTCTTCTTGCCCAGCCCCAGAGGCTGACTTCTGTGTGTTTCGTCCACTGGGCTCCCTTGCCCTCTGGTTTCTGGTTGGGGATTTGGCCAATGTGAAGCCTTGTGTAGAGATTGAAGGGTGAGAGTAGAAGGATGGTGGGACATTTATTCCCCAATCCCTCCTTGCCAGGCTGTGTTTGTTAGAGGCTGAATTCCTCTCCAGAAGGTCATAACCCCAGGTTGGGCAACCTTCTAGAGGTACAACTGTGTCCTGGGTCTTCAGGCTGTGGGTGGAAATGGCTTCTCTCTGTTGGTACCCCCTTGGTGCTTTACCATCCTTAGCTGGTTTCTTTTCATCTGTCCATACCATTCTATTGCGATAGAATCATCATTAATTTCTCTTCATCTACCCATTTATAGTGATGTATCATCGGTTTCTTGCCAGGATCTGGACCAACATGATGATCAGTAAAAACTCAGCAACTCTTGGATCCATATGGTGGGCAGCAAGCTGGCTGAGAGAACTGCTCGATTCCAAGGAAAGCATATTCTCCAGTGCCCCTGTAGATGTGGCCAAGGAGAATGAAGGAACAGGCAGATCTACTTAGAGCCAAGAGCCAAGAACCAAGAACCATGGATGGGAGACCTCCTCCCTGGGTATCAGAATAGAGACAGGCATAAGGAATGTTCCCTCTTTATCCCAAGGGTAGAGGGCCCTCACAGTGTCTCACCAGAATTTCTATTGTCAGTGAATGCTATGTATCTTCTATTATTTCCCTTTAGAACAAGTGTGTTTATTGTGATCATCTTATCCCCATTTCATCATTGTATATTAAATATGTTGGGGAAAATAATTTGTCTTCCCAATTAAGTTGTCTCTGCTCAAGAGGACTCATGTCCACATCTGTCAGAGAGAGTACTGTGCATCATCACCCAGAGACCCTGGACCTTGAACTTGCTGCTATGGTCAAATGGACCTGGGGATTTTATTACAAGGACGATGTGAGTATGCTTTACATGTGGGAAGGAAAGTGACTGAATGTTTGGTGACCAGTAGGGTGGTAGTCACCGGTGCTGTTCATTAAGTATTCCTGGCTTTCCTCCTTCTGAGCTTATGTTGGGATTGCACTTTCCTGCCTATTTGGAGCGAAATGTGGACATATCACTTGCTTTGGCCAATGAAATGTGCTGTGTGCCGCTTCTGGGGAGAAGCTTAGGAGAGCCAGTGCACGATTTGCCTGCTTTCACTTTCGCCCTTCTACAGTGACCGGCAGTGTCTCAGAGAAAGGCAGCTCCCTGGCCTTTAGTGCAGAGTGAGGAATGACACGGAGTCCAGAGTGACCCATGCTGGACGTGGATCAGGAGTAGGAAATAAGCCTCTGTGATTTACTAGCCTCCCTGAGATTTTGTAGATTTTATCACAGCCTGATCTAGCATCTCCTGGCTAATTTGGAGTGAAGGTAATTCTAGGCAGAGTACAGCATGTGCATAGAGACCAGAAGTTTCTTGTCAGCGTGAATAGTTTGGTGTCCAAGGGGAGTAATGTTCTTGAGAAATGAGGGGGACAGTGAGGCACTTTAATGCCATGCAGAGGAGCGCAGATTTCATTCAGCTCTGGCAGATTGGAGTGAAGGAGACATGATTTTTTTGTAAGAGGCTAATACAACCCAAACCAGGGCAGTGATTATGGTAATAGAAAAGGAGGAAGAAATGAGGGACAGTTCTGAGGTCAAATTGATGCTACCTGATGATCAACTGGAGGTGGGTGGTGGGGACAGTGAGGGATCCAAGATGACCGCAGTAATATGGGGGAGAAGCTTGGGAATCTTATTTTTGCTTTGGGCTGTGTGTTTGCCTTAGGAATTTTCAGCAAATTGTCTGATCAGAAGTCAAGGATCATGGCTTGTTCAGGGCTGGGAACACAAAAGGCGATTATTTGGTTGCTTAAGTTAAGGGTGCCATATCTCCTTCTCATTCTCTCCCTTGGTGGGATGGCCATCAGGACATTTTTGCCTATGTTTTCTCCTCAGAAATGTTGTAAAGGCCGGTGCTTGCCTCCAGAGAAAACAACATTTGTCAACCCTCAGTTGTTCCATATATTTTTGAGTACAGAAGAAACAGGAGAGGAGGGTAAATCTTTAAACCACTGAGATTACGTCAATTTTCTTCCGAGTGCATTTCAAAGTGATATGTGCCATTTAAACATTGTCCTGAGGAAACTAGACTCTGTAGAAAAAATTCTAAGTGGAGTAAGACTAACAATCTGTGGATAATTCACAAAATGACATCATCCCTGCAAAGAGCTCTTAGTTCAACTCTTAACGGGTCAGGAGGAGATGTTTTAAGCCGTACTAAAATAATATGTTGTGTCAGAGATGCAAGACTATTGGTTCCTCGACCTCATCTGTCTCTTAGATGCTTTCTTTCTATTGTTTTATTAACCTGGAAGGTGTAGTTGTTCATTTTTCTTCTTGGATTCCTTTGGGTTCCACTTACACTTTTTTGAGTACGATTGGATCAGTTTCTTTTCACACCCCACCCCAGTGGAACATGCCCTGACTGACACAATATCACCATTGTGGCCATCAGCAAGAATCCACACATCTGTATCAATGCCATTTTGTAGTGGGGTCTCTCAAGTGAGGTTAGTACCACTTGGGAACATGATAGAAATGCACATTCTCAGGCTGCCACACAGACCTCAGGAATCAGAAATTCTGTGGTTGGAGCTCAGCAATCTATTTTTAACAAGCCCTCCAAATGACTCTGAAGTATGCCAAAATTTGGAAACCAGTAGTCTAGGGGAGCTTCAAAGACATAATACATCCTCACTGGTGTGGTAAGATTTGAGGATGGTCTGCTGATGAGCTACTAATAAGGAGAGCATTCACGCTAAGTGGGCCTTGTGAGCTGGAGCAAAATCACTTAGCCTTCTCTGTCTCTCTGTGCCTTAGCTTCTTCACTTTTGGGATTAGGCAGTTGGACTGGTCAGCATTTCCAGTTTAGGGACCCACAAAGTAGTGTGAGAGGTTTGTCAACTAATTCTAATATTTCAGAAAACTTCACAGAAATTTTATGTTTCCCCTCAATATGCTGCAAGGAAAGACCAAAATATCCTACTTGCTAGTTCTGAGCTAAACATAAGCAAGTAAATTGTGAGCTTCTTGTGGTCACTCATTTTCATGTTTCTAGGGCTTAATCACAGGGTCTGGCCCAATGGGAACCCTTCGAATAACGGTATATAAAAAAATTACAAACTAAGTTATGTAAAAAGCAGTGTAAAAATACAGATTATTTTATGCTAATCAGAAGCTGCGATCGACTTCCCAAAGGAAGATAATGGAGCCCATGTTTGTAGGCATGTGTATTGATGGCTGCAATGTTAGATTCCTATAAATAAAGGATATTCAAGATAGGGGGCCAGGTGGCCTTCCCCCCCACCCACCCAGACTTGGCTTGTTAGTGCTCCTATGGACGATAGCCCAGTTTACTTATTCATAAGTCTGTGGTTTCAATCATTTATGATTTTCTGCTAAACCTGGATGTGGTTCCTTTGGTCCTGGAGGATCCATCTGGGTCACTGACAGGACCCTGCTGTGTCCATGTGTGCAGTGTGCTTCTTGGCAGCGCAAAATTCAGCGGCACGGCAGGGAAATCACATCTCACAGGCTGGCGAAGGTAGTCTGCGGCCACATGGGAGAACGCGAGGTGTGCCAGGAACCTTCCAAGTGCTTTGAAAGGGGGTCTCTTTCTCAGAATGTTCCGTCTGAACCTATGGTTATCTCCTTCGGTCCTGAATGTTTTTTTTTTAAAGGGGAACAGATTGAAGACCTCGCCTGCTGTGCTGGCCTGTCAGAGGGAAAGAGAAAAGAGAGGCTGCCGGCTGCCCTAGGAAGGAAGTGAGTCAGCAGGGCACAGGTTTCCTTCAAACTCTAATTATTGTCTCTTTGCTTAGGGGATTGTCTAATCCAATGGCCACCCTTTCAAAATCTGAACTCCAGGGTCAGATACGTGAAGGGGCAAGAGACCAGACCGAATCTTTATTAGTTCACAGAACTCCAATTCTTTATTAATCACAGCTTGCTCACAATGACATACAGGAAAATAGCACTAATGAAGAGTAAATATGCAGGCAGCAACCTTCAGGAGTTGGGATTTGGGGGAGAAACGACTTCAAAACTGCGATAGGTACTTATGGTGGGTGTCTGGTGATTCTTAGTTGGCACAAATGCCCTGCCTAGCCCCCTTAGCTGTATCAGCCCTCACAGATGGAGTAAATTTCTTTTTATTTTAATAGGCAGGATTGCCTCACACTGGGGAAGAAAGACCAGCTTGAGTGAAAGTCCGCAGTGTTTTTGATCTTGTTCGTGTGTGTGTTTTAATGCAACAACCAGCTCACAGTTTCCAAGTGGAAAAATACTCAGTAGCATCATGTACTTGTACTATAGGTAAGAGCTTAAAATGAACATCATCAATCATGGCATCCACAAATAAGCCACCTGACACATTAAGTAATTCATTCCATCAAAAGAACTTAAACTAGAGAATTAAGCCCACTTCATGAAGAGCGATTTCATGGCTGCTTGAACCATTTGGATTTGGATCTGTGTTCAGCAGTTTTAAGAGGTTCAACTTTTTGCTTCTACCCAGACTGATCTCAGATCTGTCTTCTCATCCATCCCTTTCTAAAGCCAAAGCACATTTGTAGCACATAATCCAGTAGAAGCAGAAGTAAATGCTATGAATGGTGTTTGTTTTTTTTTTTTTCTCAGCCTGGTTTTGTAGTTTCTAGACAGTTAGTAGATTATGAGTGAACAAATGTGGAGGTTTGCATGGAATCATAATACCTGTAACCTAGGTATGGTCTTAGTCAAGTTCAGAGATTACAAAGCTGTCTAGGTCATTAGGCAATGGTGGGTTTCTAGCACCATGGACTGTCTACTGACCTCATTTTTCTGTTGGAATGAAAAGGGCAGGGAATGGAGTTCAACATGAGGGCTTCAAAAAGAACAGACCTAGCAAATTCATTTGAGTGGAAAGACACAACATCAAAAGCCTGTTACAGGACATGTAAGATTATGAAATAACTTGCATAATGCAATACTTGTATTTTTTAACAAAAATGTAAGTATTTACAAAATAAGATCCAAGGTATTTTTTAAACATCAAGCAAAACATTCTGCAAAGAGACCGCATTGAATTTTTTTTTAATTTTTGATTCTGTTTTTTGTTTTTTATAATGAGTTCTTTTTAAACCATGTCATACATTTCCCATACTGATATCGCATGATCCATTATAATATAGGCAGGGGGATTTACTAACGGTGGGGCGTGCCATACCCTCCATCACTTCAGCCAGAAAGTTCAACCTGGAGCTCCTTGTTCCTGCGCACCTCGGCAGCATGCCTCTCCTGGAAAACACCAAAGGGAGAAGCAACGTCACAGAGCCCGGCTCTCTGCTCCACGGAGACCCAGGAAGGCCTGCCTACTCCTTTACAGGGTACGTGTCTCACTGGAAGTCACCCAGTTGTTTGGTGTCTATCTTTAGGAAATTTTCTCATTTCACGAGACATGACCACAGGAGACCCAGGAAGTATCATATTATGGAGGATCTTATAAGACTTACAGCATCTAAAAAAACCTTAATGCTATATTTGATCAAAACTATGATCGAAAGGTCCTATGATTAAGAGAATTTTGAATATGACGACTACTATCTAAATCCAGGAAGTAGCAATAAAACATCACATTGTTGCTTACCCTGTCATTTTTAATGGTTTCTTTTTTTTCCTCTTCCTGAATATGTTAAGGGCTTTATAATTGCCAGTGGACACTTTGAGAGGATTAATTGCAGGAAGAAGGCTTTTTGTATGTTTCCTAAATGCTTACTCTGTTTGTCAGGGTCTTTCAAAGCTTGAGTCCAAATAACCTTTCCAGCCTTACCCTCTACTCTTCTCCTACATACACATACTTGGTGTTTTTGTATAATGGAGTTGTCTTTTCATGCAATTTTTAATGCTTGAGATTCCTAGTCTTCTGTCTCCATTTGGTCAGGATCATAAACCCACTCTTTAAAGCCTGTAGCAGTTATGTCTTCCTCCACGAAGATTTTCAGGAGATCACAAAATAAAATTAATCTTACTTTCCTTTTGAACACCTGCATAAACCTTTGCTTATGAGTGGCAGCCATTTTATTTTAACTTCTACTATGGGCATTCCTGTTCTTGTCTCATCTTCTATATTAAGTAGAAGCTTATATATAAGCTCACTGAAGGCCAGGACTGTATTTTCTCACTTTTGTTACACTTGCTGGGCATAGCAGAGTGTTCTGCACTAAGCCCGTGATGGGTGAATATTTATTTACATGAGGAACTGAGGCGCTAAGTTTGGTTTGGGAACTGAACTTTCTGTGGAGGAAAGTGAGGGGAAGGGTGGATCAGGTATTTTTCAGTACACAGTTCTATACTGAATGACTATAAACCCCATGTCTTGCATATCATAGGTACTAAATAATTGCTTGTTGAATTGAAATTGTAAAATGCTAAAAATTATTAGTATTATTTCTTTTTCTACTTAGAGTATTATTTATATTGCTATTTTTTTCCCCCTGTAGCTCCAGAAATTTCTTCTGGCTCTATGGATTCCCTTAGTTCAGGGGCAAAGACCTTGGCCAGCTATAAAGTAAATCTTACCATTAAACTCGATTAATCTCAATGAGTCCCTGCTTTCTGTGTTCTTTATAATACTGAGCATTTATTAGGCACTTAATAGGTAAGCAGTTCTGCATAAATACACATTTTTACCTGTCAAGTTCCCTGTTCCTCCTCACAACAATCCCACGGTAGAGGCATTATTCTGGTTCCCATTTAACAAATGAAGAAACTGAGGCATGGAAAGCCTACGCCACTTGCCCAAGATCACAGAACTAACAAGCGGCAGAGCTGGGACTCCACCTCTGGGAGCCTGGCTCTACAGCCCACTCTGTTAACCACAACTCCACAACCTCACTGTTAGCAGAAGGAAAAAATTTAATAGTTGTGCGGAAACATGTATCTTTTCAAATGTGGGTGCTGGGAGAAAAAGGCGTATAACATCTTACACTTCCTTCAAAGATAGAATTGGAGTAAGCAGGAAGTTGACTCCAGTGAGTTGAAACACAATTTTATTTAATTGGTTTAAATGAGCTTTTTGTGTATGTTGAAAAGCCGTGACGAGAAGGGGGAAAAGGCTTATATAGGGAAGTCACGTCTGTCCCATTTAGAAATATCACAGAGGAAGGAGCAGAGACACACCTGGCCCTTCCTTCTTTTTGTCCCGCCATCGTGAGGAAAAAGATGCAGCAAAATCTTTCTCATGCAGAAAGAAGCTCATTAGTGAGAGCTGAGCTCGGACAAAAATTGAGAAAAAGCCCAGACCATCAGTATACTAGAGCAAAATAACAGAGACCCAAGCCTAAGGATTGATCTAAACTCAAATTTCTAACAGGGAGCATTATAATTAGCAATCCTGGGCCTCCCTGGAGCACACTTCTTATGAAACTCAAAATTAATTGTAAGGAAATGGGTTCCGCTACAGGAAAGAACAAATAGATCTGTGAGCTGAAGAGAAACATTAAAAAAGGGAAAATAAATAATTTCTGAGTTTCTAGGAGAAACATTGTTTATTTTCAGGTAGTTTAGTAAATATGTTATTTGAAAACTTTGTATTCAAATCCCCAAATATATACCCATAAAATTGTAATTTGACTTTCTATCAGAATGTGGGAGAATCAAAGGGCAGACATGCGGGAGGTTTTCAACATAGTCTTTTTTTTTTTTTTTTTTAATCAGGAAACCGCAATTGTTAGAAGTTATTAAGGTAGTTGTGATGCTCATCAAAAAGTCAAGGCTATTCTTTGACAAGATGCATCTCATTATTGAGCTTCCACTATTCGGCGGGTGCTGTCATACCCTTGGTTGAGACAGACTGAAGCAGATCTACATTTACAAAGTTCTCTGCGATTTCCCTCCTTCCTCCCATCAATATAAGGGAAGTGTAATATATCATCTTTTAGCATTGTATGCAACTATCCCCTTGATATGCAAACATGTATGAAAGGAAAAGTTAGGAGAAATTCCAATTCCTTAAGAAAATGTGATTAGAGAGATTTCTGTGCTGGAAGCCAAGAAATATGAGGTCTTCCTTTTTTTTTCTTTACCTTTTAATGTCTCCTTTGCCTCACTAGGTATCAAATACAAACCAGGGATTTGAATTAGATGACCCAGAGTATCAGTTCCATCTATGAAATTCTGTTATATGAGTCTATTTAAATGCAAAACGAGGTCAATCAATATCATCAAGAATTCTTTTGACAAATGACCATGCACTTGCAAAACAAAAGTGGGGTCAGGAGTGAGCTGTGAGTGCCAGGAAGGCACGTTTTCATATATATTAAGATGACAGTGGTCACTGGAGTATAAACTTCCAATGGTACTGCCAAGCCTGCTTACTGAGCATTGTTTGATGATTGACAAAGAATTGCAGCTTTAGCTTAGTATGGATGTTGGGAATCAAAAAGACATGGGTTCAAATCTAAACTCTCTGGTCTACTTAGCTTTGTGATCTTGACCAAATGGCGTAAACTCTCTAAGGACAAAGTCCCTCAGATGTGCAACGAGGACAATAACAGTATCTCCTTTCAGGGTTGTTGTTTGGATTACACGCAATAGTACATGCAAAATGGCTGGCCTACAGGGACCAATCGGTAACAGCTAGTTTTAACTCCTCTTTTCCTTTCATTATTCATTCATCTGATATGTTCAATAGTAAATACTTACATAAATGGCACTTGTGAATAAGAATGAACCCCCCCAAAGAAACAAAGTCAGATGAGAAGAATAAAAATTGACCACAGATGAAAACTAATGATGGCCGAAATCTTGATCTAAAGCATTATGTAGCATCAAAATCATCCTTTAGGAAAAGAATCACAGAATCTTATTCCCTCAAACTATTTTTATTATTTTAAGCTATATCATATCATGTGATGTGATTGTCACTGAAATAATGGCTATAATGTTTTCACTTCAACTTTTCTCTATTGTTAGAGGTGAAATTATCAGTTATACTAAAACAACTCTTATTTCTTAAGTACTGTCCTTTGTGGTTGGCTAGGCAAAGTAGCTGTCAAGGCATCTCCTTTTTTTGTTTCTCTCACTCCTGAACACCATGGAAAATTCCTTTGGTCTCTGCCACAATATTATGATCTGGGCAGTCTTGGCAGTAGCTAGTGAGTGGTGGGATTGTGGTATAAAAGCAAGAGGATGTGACACCATTTGAACTAAGTGGAGAATTCAACAAGCTTCAGTGGAAGTCCTTTCAATTGACCTGCTAGGTAAACCAACATTCTCCATCCCCTCCATCATCCTGCTATCTCCTAAATGTTGGGTTGCCTGTGAGGCTGGGAGGCTCTTCCCTATTATTTCCACATACTTTTCCTCTCACTGGTTGAGTTATATGCTTGCTTGCAGTCATTGATATTTCCAGTCTGTTCCACTAGCTAGTTGAAATTTAATTATATGATTCAGTTAAATATTACAGTAATAGAAAATTGTGAGGGTGGAGGGTAAGCTTTGGAAATACTCGAGAAAGGGAATTATGATCAGATATTGGATCGACTATAAAAGCGAGGCGAAATTGTAAAAAAAGAAAAGTTGTATAGATGCTATATATCCATATTATTTTGCAGATGTCTTTAGTCCTCACCCAATTTTAAAGAAATTGAAACTGTAAGACATGGCTAATGGGGCATAGGTGGAAAATGGGGGGGTGGGGAAAGGACATGGGACCCCTATTAACTGATCCACTTCTCACAAAGGTCCTGGCCTACATCGAAAGATTGGTGATTGGCTGGACATTTAAATGTTTGATGTTAAACTTATGTGTTTAATGAATGTATGTATTATTGTTAAAATGATTATACCCGCTTTAACTGATCTTTCAAAATTACCCACTACAGATCCTGTTCGGGTCTGATGAGCGAGCTGTTGCTACTCAGGGTTCCTGGTGGGCCAGGCAGCGAATTTTCTGCAGGATGCTGTCGAGCGTTAGGGGAGGAAGGACATGTTAGGGGAGGCAGAAAGTGTCTCTTTAATCCTTTCTGTGTGGCAGGAATAGGGGCTTTTCTGTCTCCATCTCCGTCTCTGTCTCTGTGTCTCTTTCTATTATTCTATTCCAAGAATAAGAACATTTTAAACCTCACCAGAGTGTCACTCATAAACCACAGACTACACTTTTGAGTCCTGGGGATGACTATTTATGTCACTCAATTTGAGGACTGTTGGGTATGTGTAATTTCGATTTGAGTGACATAAACAGATCAGCCTAGTGTAGCTCTTTGTGGCATAGCCACTCCTTCTTCTACACCTTTCTCCACATTTGATTCCTTTCTATATAATAAGCTGGAGTGTTGAGGTGAGGTGTTATGAAAACAGAAATTGAAAAAAAAAGTGTAAAATTCTTTTCTGAAGGAAAAAACAGTTTTATGGAATTAAAAGATTAAAAGATTAAAAAATATTTAAATATAATTTATGACAACATAACAAAGCATATTTAAGAAGTCTTTAGCTCAGCAGTTCTCAACTCCTGCTAAATATTAGCGCCGACTGGCAAATTTTAAAAGTAATACTGAACTCAGGGTCCCATCCTGGACAATTACATTGAAATCTCTTAGTTTAAAGAGTACTTCAGTGGATTCTAAAGTGCAATTGAGATGGCTTTTGCTTTCAGCTTTCAGTTTTAGCTAAAGACTCTGAGCCTAACATGGCTGGGTTTCAAGAAATTTGTTGGACATTATCAGTGAATGACACCCAAGAAACCATGGACACCACGGGAAGACATGCTCTGCTCCGATGCTCTGTTCTCTTACTTGAGGGGTGAAGGGCAGGGTCAGGGGAAGGCAGAGTGCTGGCAAAAGCTCACGTGGAATTGTTTCACGTCTCCTGGCTAATTGTTAGGGTCAGTGAGGCCTGTCAAAATGGTGGGAATTTAGTGTGTTAGCCTTGATGTGGATTTATTTTTACTCACATTTTCCCAGTGCCTTTGTATTTACTATCTTTATTGGTTCATATGATATGTTGACTTATTCTCTAATTTTTGCTGCTAGGTTATTTTTGCTGGGTTTTATATTGCCTGCATGGGGAAAGAGATGGTTAATAAATGCTCTTTGATATTACACCCCCTTCCAGGTTTCTAAGTACACAGTCAGTACTCCATAAATACTCATTGAATGGCTAACTCGTTAATAGGTCTCATTTTCAGTGGTAATCATCTTTTGATGCATCAGATTCCAAAACAGGTTATGTATGTTAGCAGTTTCATGCATTTTCAGCATTACTATTGTTACTGATTCTCTTTTTAATTTTAATCTCATTGCAGTAATTTCATTCAAACAAAAGGCTAGATATTGGTAATAATAAAAAACTTACTTTGTCTTATTTTAGGAAAAAGAACACATATTTAAAATATATCAGAAAGAAGTAAATTTGGTATTCCATAAGGAATACTCCACTTTATGGAGAAGATAATAGATCTTGGCTAACCCTGGCCAAAGATCTCATTAGATTTGAAAAGCATCTCTGCGGCTATGAAATACCAGGGGAAGTGTGGCCTTAAAAATGATCTGCGCTGTATCATTCAGCATGGGATAGAACACTGTCAGCTGAGATTTAAATCAGAATAGGCTATAAACCCCTAGTTCTCAAACCTGGCTGAATACTGGAGTCATCTGGAGAGTCTTAAAAAAATATAGATGCCTGGGTCCCACCCCTGGAGATTCTGCGGCTTCATATCAGGAATGTTAAGCTGTCCACAGGTTAATTATTTCCAGGACAAATTGCAAGTCTGTATGCATGTGTGTGTGAAAAGGGGTAGAGACTAAATCTGGGTGAGAATGGGGAAGAGTGCAAAAAGGTGCTGGGCAGGGAGTGAGTGAAGAGAAACACACCGAGAAAAAGAAACTGCCTATTAAAATCGAACACTTCTGGAAATACTAGTTAAAACATGGAAGTTTCATGTACCATTTTATAATTGAAATCAAGAGGGACATGCTGCATATTTGTATATGTGTAATTTCAAAGAACAATCATGGTCTTGGTTGTTGATGATATAAATCTTGCACTGGATACTAAGGTCTAATGGAAAATCCTGGAATATGACCAGCATGTCCCATCCCTAGCAACTCCACTTGATTTTTTTTTTTTCCTTTCTTTCTTTCTTTTTTTTAGGGTCTAGGATATGAGAGAGTTGACTCGTAATTATTCAGAGCAGAATACATGGTGGTCTTTTGCTGTCCATGGTACCAGCTTTAGTCAGCAAGAATCTCCTTGGTTGTGCATAAACGTGTGAATGGAGGATAAATGGAGGCAGACCAAATGGCTCAAGGTGAAGGGCATAAATTTTACCCAGTAGGACTTTGCTCTCCTGCATCTCAGCAAAGTACTTGCTATGGTACCACCATGTGTAACATGCAGAGAGCCGAAGTGCCCCTTCAAATTCTGACCTGATGCACTTAGGTGAAGCACAATGACATTGTTCTGAGAGTGTTGGAAGCACTAGCTTAGATAAGTAAATTAAATTTTTTTTTAAAGATTTTATTTATTTATTTGAGAGAGAGAGAATGAGAGACAGAGAGTACGAGAGGGAAGAGGGTCAGAGGGAGAAGCAGACTCCCTGCTGAGCAGGGAGCCCGATGGGGGACTCGATCCCGGGACTCCAGGATCATGACCTGAGCCGAAGGCAGTGGCTTAAGCAACAGAGCCACCCAGGCGCCCATAAGTAAATTAAATTTTAACTTTAAGGTTCTGACCAAGGCATTCAGTGGCTCTCCGTTCCTGCCCAGGTCACCTAGTACTTTCTCTATACACCTCAGAGAGCATCAGTGTCCTGCTGTGTCAGCCCACACACGCTTCCCCAGCAATGCTTTCAAAAATTCCTCAAGAGCACAGATGCCCACCAAAATCTCCATGGAATTAAATGTATATATTTTTAGGTTTTATGCCTGATTTCTTTTGGTTCTGGACTGATATTTGTAATCAGAGAATGGGAGTGAAAACAGTCATCAGAATAGATGAGAACATCAGAATAGGGTTGCCTGATTCTTAGGTGAGATGGGCCAATTCTAGTAGACGACATGAGTTTTCCTAAGAAATACTCAGAAAACAGGAGGCTGATCTTGTCTAGATCTTAATGCTCTGATGACAGGGGGAGTCCTACTTTTCTCTCCAGTGCCGACATGTCATAGCACTCAGTACTGGTGCTGGGGACAACTGCTCAGGAAAGGACTGAGGTATTGTTTCTCAAAAAATCATATTTCTCAATGCTTCATCCAATTTCTGGAGATGGAAAAGCTAAACTATTTATAGCTATACATTTTCAAAGGAAAGTTTTCTGGGTGGTGGTGGTGGATAGATAGCAACTGAGCCCGCATAAAGGAGAGAACACTTTCCAGAGAATCTCCAGCACTGCTCAGCCTGATGGAAGGGTTGGTGAGAAGAAAGGCACCAGGATATGAGAACCTGGGGAAATGAACATCCCTTACTAGCTCCCCTTTGCTTTGGTTTCATGAAATGTTATTATACCCTAGTTTTCCATGTAGATTTTCCTACATGGAGAGTATGGGCTTCTCATTTTTTTATAGATATTCTGTCATTTTCTGACAAATGTATTTTTCCAAATTACTATTTATATATTTAGCATTACATTTTAGTGAAGTAAATATTGAATTTATTATTTTATTACATATTATTGTTACTTATTAATTATTATTTATGTGGCATATTTCATGTTTCCAGTTTAGTATTTTTCTAATAGACTGGTTCTTCAAGTTTGTACAGAAGTCTTTTCTATACTTGAGAAGCATGGATCAGCCTCCCTGAATTCATTCACCGCTAAAAAAATCTGACACAGTTCTAGCTTCAATGTTGGATTCCTATTCCTCTACCACGGTGCAGTGCCCATGAAGTCAGTGCTACCATGGGAGAACCTGCCCAAGGGGTTGGCTGTCTCTTCACTTGAAGCAAGTTTTGACTAAGTCTCTGGTGCCGGGGCATTTGAGAGCTCACCCAGCTGTGTTGCATATGAACACATGCTTATTATGCCCAGAACTTTGCCGGGATTACCTTTTCCTGCAGACGTTCAATAATAGCAGCTAGATTAGCCTCACGGTTTTCTTTAATTTGTTCCATTTTCAGGATCAGCTTTTCCTCCGCCATTTTGCTGAAGTTGTTGTTCTCCTCCAAAGCCTTCTGAAGGACTTCTCGCTCATGTTCCCTCTTCTCTGCCAATTGTTTCAGCACCTGGGCCTCCTGAGACTGCGGAAGAAAAACATATCCATCTTATAGTCACCCACACGCAAACCTGGCAGAACAATGGTCCACTGATTCGAGAGTGTTCTTTTCAGATGAACACTACTTCTAGCCTTGAGCACTGTTACCATTCAGTACTCATCAGCATGGCTTAGAGTTATCTATAGAATGTGGTTAGCTGAAATTTCAGCTGTGAGTTTTCTGGATGCACTGTCTTAGAAGAAGCATTTAACGCCGACTGAGGAGTTTTTGTTTTTTAGAATAAGAGGGGAGGGCAGTGGGGGGATAGGTTAACCTGGTGATGGGTATTAAAGAGGGCACCTACTGAATGGAGCACTGGGTCTTATACACAAACAATGAATCATGGAACACTACATCAAACACTAATGATGTAACGTATGGTGAGTAACATAACCTAATAAAATTTAAAGAAAAAGAATAAGTTGCTGCTAAGCATTTATGTAACCGGGGATGCTGCAATTAATCACTGGATAGCAGCATCCATCGAAGCCTAAGGAAAATACAGGAAGATTGGGGCAAGTTCTAGTCTTTTCCCTGCCCCACTTTTTGATCAGCTATAGGCTGAGTCCTGCAGTAAGCTTTTCAACTCTAGCCAATCAAATCGCCAAATTCATTTTCTCATTTTATTACACCAACATTCCAACCACCCCCCCACCTCCAATCTGCCTGTTTTTCTTTCATTAGCCAAATTCTCTTTGGATACTTGCAAACGGTGCAAAGTTAATGTCCACTTGGCCACAGAAAATATAAAGCTCTTGTTCTGGCCTCCTCTTGAGCATGCTGAGGTCACCTGGGTAATCTTTGAAACCCTGTGGTCCTTAGTGATTAGAGCAGAAACATCAGAGCCAGATACACCCCACCCAACATCCCTCCACATTTTGTGCACTGTAATCCTCCTGCAGCATCAGGAGGCTGTTCAACTCTATACAGTGTAGGTTAACTATCACTGAGGTGCTTGATAAAAATGCAGAGGCCTGGTATCTACCCCCTCCCCTAATTCTGATTCTGTGGTTCTTTCCTAAGATCCAGGAATCTGTATTTTTGATAAGCTTCCCCAGTGATTCTCATGCAGGCCATTCACAGAATACCTTCTGGAAAATGCACTGGCATGGTCTATGGCCTGTGTTGGTGATTTAGATGTGCTATTTAACTTGATTTTTTCCTCCATAAGATGCAGCTAAAAGAAGTCTTACTCAATACTGAGCTATCCAGGTTTTTTTTTTTTTTAAGATTTTATTTATTCATTTGAGAGAGAGAGAAAGAGAGAGAGAGCACGAGAGGGGGGAGGGTCAGAGGAAGAAGCAGGCTCCCCACTGAGCAGGGAGCCCGATGCGGGACCGATCCTGGGACTCCAGGATCATGACCTGAGCCGAAGGCAGTTGCTTAACCAACTGAGCTGCCCAGGCGCCCTGAGCTATCCAGGTTTAAGACTATTATTGCACACTCATTGTTCCTGGGTAATGCCTAGCACTGGCTGGTGCTCTGAGGTGAGCCTTCACAGGAGTAATTGTAAATGGCACATCAGAAAAAATATTTCATAGCTTGTCAAATATTGATTACTATTAAAAGCATTAATAGGAAACCATTTTAGGTAACAGTGGTCACGGGGCCTTACAGGAGAGATCTTGGTACGTAAACACTGTGAAGTTTGACAGGGGAAGAAACTTCTCTTCAGGTACAGTTCTACAGGAATGGTAAAATCAGGCAGCCTTAAGACTCTTTGCTGATGTGTTTATTCTGAAGTTCATCAGGAAGGGGTCTAGTGACTCACTGGAGATTAGAACATTCTGGGAACTAGCCCTATGTCTTCTTTTAACCCCCAAACGGTTTCACTGACATCTTCAGTAGACTCATCACATTCTTGCTTTGTTGTAGTTTACAAATAACCCAGTATAAAAAATAACGAGAAAGTGTTAGCACAGAATAAATTCAAAATCAAATGGAGCCTTTTGGGAAGAAACACGAAAAAATATTTTCTAGCTGGTTCGTCCTCCTGCCTCTAGGTGGGACTATAGGTAAAGCATCCTACATTGATTTTGCTTCTTTACTGCTACCAGGACTACTGAATTGTGACAGAGACACACTAACTACAGATGTGTGTGTTTGTGTGTGTGTGTGTAAAGTTTCTCTCTGACGGACTCCAGGGCAAGGGATCATGTGCTTGCTGTTCTTCACTGTATCAGCTCACAGAGACAGTTACCAGAGAGTTATCATTATCAAGGGGCAACTGAGTAACTTCTAATTTTCAGGTGCTCAAATTTACTCTGGCACTTTTAAAACTGTGTTCTAACTTACAGTTTGTATTTGCATTCTTAATTTTCTTTTGTGAAAGACCTAAAGACAGTCAGGAGACGTCAGGGGAATAGAATTGAGAAGGGAAGCCCTGGAGATTCAAAGGACAATATCGCAGCCCATACCTTTTCAAATGCCTTGCCTTGATGGCGCACATGTGGTCTGCGTGAACAAACACTCCCACAGGCCCCATCGTCAGTGACGGAGGGCGGCCTTACTGGGTGGAGTGTTTGGCTCCGTTTGAGCTGCCTCAGTTAATGGCGTTAGTACTTTGGCAGCCACTGGAGCTAAATGAGACTACCCAGCATCGATGTCAAGTGTATTTCTTTAGCACAATTAATGGGGTGAAACAGAAAACAGAAGGCAGTCCAGAGCATTCTTATGTGAGGCCACTGCTAAATGACGAAGACCCGCCAAACCGGGCCACTTCAGGCCTGCTCCTTCCTGTAGTTTCTTTTCTTATACAGAGGGAAGGTTATATTCACCATCGCCTCGACTAACCCATTTTTAGGATCTAATGATTACCTGTGTTTCAAATATTTAAAGCTCACATCCATTAAAAAAAAATATGACATGAAGTTGATTATGGAAAGAATTCCACACTGAGAAAATATTTAATGATGGCGCCCTCTTTTGGCTTCTCCTCACAAGTACTCAACTCTTAAACACATTCTTCCGCAGAGCTAATAGTCTTGGGGCCTTTACCTCAGTTCCTAAGGTCTCCATAATTCCACTGCTGAGACAGTCATACTCCTTTTTCTTTCTTTTGCAGCTTAGCACCAGATATCATTGCCTACAACTTCTCTGACTTTATTCTTGGGAAGACATTGATTCTCTCATATATACACCTTAATCTCCCAAGGGCACCTGGGGGCTCAGTTGGTTAAGCCTCCAACTCTTGGTTTTGGCTCAGGTCGTGATCTCAGGGTGGGGAGATGAGCCCCTCATCAGGCTCCAGGCTTAGTGGGGAATCTGCTTGAGATTCTCTTCCCTCTCCCTCTCCTGCTTGTGCTCTCTCTTTCTCTCTCAAATAAATAAATCAATCTTAAAAAAAAACTATACCTTAATCTCCCAGTCACAGCCTCAAGGAAGAAAACTGGTTATGATTCTAATATTTCTATCAGTGAGCAAATAAAGCTCACTTTAGTTTAGAAAACTGCCCAAAAAATAAGGTGCGTGTGAGGATAGAATAAAAATATGTGCTAGACAAACGTGGAAATATTTCCCTTCACTTTGGCAGAAGTAAAGTTCTCACTGCATGGTGGAAGAGGTGTTTTTATTTTATTCCTTGCTTGGGCGGATTGGCAGAAAAGAAGCCCGACTGGGAGGCTTGAAAGGTAGGATTTGCTAAAAGTTGTTAAAAATAAATTGTTTAAGGGAAAAGGATCTGACCATGGAGGACCATCTCTGAATAGCATGTACCTCATATAGAAGATCACTGTCACACTGAAATGGAAAATTAGGGCATGATAATCATCAGCTGATATAATGCAAATGTCAAGGCAAACTATTTATAGAACCGAGACATCCAGCAGGACATTCTGGAAGATCAGGGAACCTTCTCCACCTTGCTACTGTAATAACGGAGGCAGAGAACTGGTGAAAACCTTTTCTAGGCATAAACCTCCCCACAATGAACTCAGTATCACTGAAATGATTACATGAGACGTACATGAAGGGAAAAATAATGAGACAGAGAGAGGAGTTATTGTACATTTAGGAACACTTTAACATTTTCCAAAGAGGTTCATTACCATTCCTTGTATCAGAGTATGAATTTAATTACTATACAAATGATATGGAAGATAAATTTGAGTTAAGTGGTTTATAAAACTCACTTTATTTTATGTACACATAAAAGATTTAGGACTATATTTTAGACAGTGCTAGTGTCCCACTTACTTCGGAAGTGAACACACTTCTAGCCCTTTATTTTATGTCTCCTTTCATCATTTGGATATATTACTTGCCACTAACTAGATCTCCTAGCATCTGAGTGTCTTTACAGTGTTAAGTTAGAGGATGTGTCTCTAATTTTTGGCTTTACTGTTAACAATGAAAAAAACATTAGTAACCCAGTTGGAATATAAATAATGTCTTGTTAAGATATGATAATTGAATATAATTGTGTAAAACAAAAGGGTGCCATATTCACTTTGTGTTGAAGAGTGAGAAGCATAATAAAAACTTAAAAATGATTAAAACCCAAAGACCTTTAGAGTGAGCTCTTCTGCTAAAGCCTGTACTGAGTTTACTGTAGTGAACTCCCAGAACTACGGCGGGGGGTGCTCTTCACTGAGGGGACGACACACATGAGGGTTCTGTGGACCAGGTGTCAAATTTTCCACGGAGCAGATGCTTCCCGAATGTTGAATTACAAGTAATCTAGCACTTTAGCTCATAATCCATTGCTGTACAAACCACCCCTCTCTTTTCCTGGACGCAACTTTAATTGCCATCTATGAGATGCCAACAAACAGAAGAGGTAAGTCTATCAAGTTTGGGGACTCATGGTCCACTTTATTCTATTTTGTTAAAAATGAGCAGTGCATCTTTCTTTCAGAGATTCGGGGACTTTGGAGTTGATAGGTGCCACTATTGTCAGTATGGGTATCTCACTGAACTGGTTTGAGTAGTGCTCTTTTTAATTCAATCTATTTGAGGGTGAGATTTTATCCATCTCATTAGAATTCTTATATTTTCATCATTTTTTCCTAATACTAATTTTTTTTCAGGCCACTGGTAGCTGGGCAGACCTATTTATATACCCACTACCCATCAAACTGTTTCTCCTTCTTCATAACTTGATAAATAAATTTTATAATATTTGAAAATATTTATGAAATGCATGGTAACATTTCAGTATCTTTGTTAATAAGAAACTTCTTTTCTTTATAAAATTGTGAATTTTTGAAATCAGAGAGGGACACAAACCATAAGAGACTCTTACCTATAGGAAACAAACTGAGGGGTGCTGGAGGGGAGGGGGATGAGGTAACAGGGTGATGGACATCAAGGAGGGCACTCGATGTAATGAGCACTGGGTGTTATATGCAACTGATGAATCCCTGAACTCTACCTCTGAAACTAATCATATACTATATGTTTAATTGAATTTAAATAAAATAAAATTTAAAAAATTGTGAGTTTGCTGGACTATATAGTCTCTATGGACAGGAACCAGATGTGTTTTTGCATAATAATAGCAAATTGTCCCACAGTGCTTGTCATGTGTCTTCATGTAGGATAGGTCTTCTGGTTCTCACATTAACTCCACAACAGAGGTCCTATTATTAGTCTCATTTTACAGATGGGTAAAATAAGACATAGACAGGTTAGTGACTTGTCCAAGGTCACACGGCTATTATGTGGTAGAACCATACTTTGATTGCAGGTATTGTCTTAAACATACGTTCTTACCCATTGTGCTTTTTAAAGATTCTCTTCAACACTATGGTTGGCTTATGATGGCCATCTAATTTGTTGCCCAAACTGGGGCACTTATGAGATTGAAATGATAATACTGATATCAGAAAAAAACAGGACTAAGCTGGAGTTGTGCTGGGCCAACTGGGATATGGTCAGCTTCGCTCTGATGTTTCTTGTTAAACGTTTGTTGAATGACTAAATGGCTGGCTGGCTGAAAGGATGGATGACTAAAGTGTTTCACCCAGGTGGGTCAGTTGCAGTATGGAAACTTTGATTTCAAAATATGAGCTTCAAGCTGACCTCCTGAGATAATTCTTATGGAGGCGAATGCTGATTCCCAGAGATAATCAAAGAGAGGAGGAAAAGCAGGAAAAAGGCTTATTTCTTGTGTAACCAATTTCTTCTCTGAACCAATCAATGGGGCATTAATTCTGGTTCAAAGGAGCCTGAGGGAGGATTGTCCAACCTAGTAACCAGATGGCCTGCGCTGCAATAGTGTCAGCAGATGGTGTGAGGAATTGGGGACACTGCCAAAACATTTATCTCAAAGTGAGTTTGAGCCCATGTGGACATGACTCTTTGGCAGCCCTCGAGCTGTCAATCCAGAAGGCCTCTGCAACATAGCCCAGGTCATTGGTTCCCAGATGTGGTCCCTAAACCCCCTAAACTCCCGGAAGCAGGCCTTTTGATGATACCAATGGAGGGGAAAGGGGCTCATAGCTTTCTTTATGTTTTAGAAGTCCTATCAGAAATCATATTTCACCTTTATGTCTATGCCTATTTTTATATTCACACTGAGTTAGAATTAAGTCAATCTAGTGAGAAAATGCTTATTTTTTATGATAATCAAAAATATTGACAGTTATAGATTCCTTTGATTATAACCATGGCAAAAGGAATTTATTAATACTATTATATTAATTTACTAATATTATTATATTAATTTTATACTACTATTAATAGTTTGTTTGATAGGCAGAATCTTTAAAAACTTGTAACTATGAGAAAGGAAATGGACCCAGGGCAAAATGTTGCTGACCCCTGGGCTAGGTTGGACATCTGTTTATTTTTGAAAGCCTTTGGTGACTTTTTTCTGTTTTCTGTAATACAGTTTGAGGACCTAACCTGGGATTCAAGGCCCTTCACAATCTCATCTCACTAGTCTCCAACTCCCAAACCAAGTCCACTAGTAACACTGGTCTACCCACTGCTCTGAAAACACACACTATGCATTCTCACCTCTGAGTATCTTTAGTTCAGAACCATTCTCTTAGTCTAGAACACTTTCATGTCTTCTCTAGTTATCTAACACTATTTTTTTTCTAGTCACCCAGCTTTTTTAAGCAGATATTTTTTCTGAAAAGATGCTGCGACTCACATCAAATAGTGAAATTGGTTTTATTTTCCTCAGTGGTCTCCCATTTCAGTTGAAGTCAAAGTCAAAGTCATTAAAATGCTACCTTCTGACCTCAATTCCTACTAGTCCCTCCTTGTTCCTTCTGCTTCATCCACACTGAACTTTGTGTTCTTAAACTGTCCTAGCACACTCCTACCTCAGGGCCTTTGCACTTGCTAATCTCTTTACCCCCAGAGAGAGTTCTACCCCCAGAGAAGAGTTGTAAGGCTTACTACTTTCCTTCGTGCTTTTTTTCCCCCAAATATTCTCATATTTAAGAGGCCTTTTTTGATCACCCTATATGAATAGCGCCTTCCACTCCAGTACTATCAATTACCTTTGCCCCGCTTTATTCAGTGTCATCTGATGTATTATATACTTATTTATTAACTATTTCTTCCCAATTGGAGTAAGGTTGATGAGGCATCTCTATTAGCTAGAACAGTGCCTGTCAAATAGTAGGTTCTTAATATATCTGTTGATCAAGTGCTTTTCCCAGACTAAGAATTCTTTGGATTGTATAATTTATTTAGTGCACTTTCAGAAGATATCCTTTGGAAATGTATTGACTATAATTTTGTTTTAGAATGGGAAGATGAAATAAAAAGTCAAAACAAGTGATATATTGCCACTTTAACATTTGGCTCTAAAAATTATCATTTACTATATGGTGATTAACATAACAATAAAAATTAAAAAAAATAAATAAAAATTATCATTTACTTATTCATTTAAAAATATTTGTAGTACTAACTATTCCTAGGGACTAATAACAAAAGACACAACCCATGCCTTCATGGTGTTTATAATCTAATGGGGGAGAGTATTAGGGCTAAATATATGCTTACTAATTGTGCTAAGTGCTACCAAAAAAAAAAATAATAATAATAATAAACTTGAACACCAGGAGAGAGACCAGCAGGTGAACGTTGGGCCCAGGGAAGTTCCCTCCCCACAGTGAGGACTTGACAAGTTAACACAGAGCTGAGGGAACCAAAGAAGAAAGTGTGAGATTTAGAAGAGCCTACTTCCAGTAGGTCCTAAACTTCACCTGGGTTTGTTTTGATAACGTAAAGATTGAAATCATAGCACGGCAGTTTCTTTTTAACTTTCTGAGTTTCTATATCAATGTAATTCTTAGAAAATATGTAAAAAAATAGTAAAGTTGAACTGAATAATTACCTGGTACCGATTTGAAAAAGTTAGGCCTAAAATTCCTCCATGGTTCACTAAAATCTTTCTGGTCTAATTATTTGTATGTCCAACTCAGTAGCTACTAGCCACCTAGGGCTGTTTCATGTTACTCTTTACTTCTTAAAATGTGACTGCTAGAAAAATTTAAAATACATATGTGGCTCACATTGTATTTCTCTTGGATAGCTCTATTCTATATAGCTGCAGGGATTGCTTTTTTCACGTTGGCAGGGCTAGGAGAATTACCAGTTGAATAGTGTGTGAGCTAAATAGTTATTGTAATTGTTACACTAACGCTAAACCTCTACAGATAAAAATTGTGGATATCTCTCATTCTGCTTGTCTAAATTCCATTTCCCCTTTTTAGATAACAACACCTCAATTTTCTTTTAGGGCTCTACTCCTCCACATTTCTCTGCAGGATTCTTACCTCAATGCCTCTGCAGGTCATGTGACCCAGACTAGGCAATCAAAGTGCCGCATCCCCTCCTCCACAAGGATGGGCTCAGGGTTGGGCGTGTGACCCAGGAGAGGACACTGAGGCTCAATCCCAGGACTTTTGTTAGAACTACTGGGAAAGAAAAGCACTCTTTGTGCTCCAGTGGCTAATTTGTGAGGAAAATAAATTGGGAGCGACTGTTGGAAACTAAACTTTCTTGGTCTTGAAACCAATTAGAGGCAGGAAGAGATCGATGATGATATATAAAGGTTTATCTGACCATACTGCTTGATCTGGATCCAGGTGTTTTTGAAGCTGTAACCTTTCCTAGATATTTTAATCACATACCCACTTTGTGTTTTAGCTAGTTGGATTGATTTTTGGTTATATGCACGTCCTCATTAAGGTAATCATTGACACATACGAACTGGCTAGAGGTTCTTGGAGGAGAATCAACAAGTCTTCTAACAAGCACTAATTAAGTTGGCACAAGCCAATAGAATAAAATCAATTAATGATTTTTTTAAGTTGGTACTTTCTGTTAATCAGTTATATTCTCTTCTAATTAAAACCTTACTACCAGGACATAATCTATATAATGATTTTTGCCTTGAAAATTGTAAGAAGTAATACCAGACATGTGAAGGAATACTGATTTTAAAGTCTTTCAAAGAAGATTTTTCCTGGTGTCATGATGCTGGATGATTATATTTGTAAATGTCTTTTAGCCATGAGGCCAATTTCTAGTTCAATTCAATTGTATAAATGTGTAATTGTTGATGATTTATCATTGTCAGAGTGTAGGAATTTTACCAGAATTTGTAATTAGCTAACTCAGGGAGTTTTATGAGAATACCCAGTTCATTTTGATAATCTCTGGGTTGTTCTTTCCTTTTAACAATATCCTTCAAATTAAATACGTTACCTGGAAACACCAGCAACATTCTGAACCATGATGTTGAATTTTCATCTCTAAGTTTCAATCTCAGCTCAGTCACTGACTTTCTATTCTAAGCAAGTCACAGCATCTCTGTATGACAACCTAGGACCTGTATCTACAAGAGAACTTGAACTGCTTTGAATGCAACACACCCTCACTGTTGTAGTTAGTTACTTATATCTGCTGGTAGCCGGCTTGGTGGACTGTAACTGTTAGTTAATTTAGCTTTACTATAAGAAGAAAGCTATAAATAACAACAACAAAAAAAAACCCTGCTAAACATTTTTTAAGGCAACTTCCTGTACATAGACTTGGGTTAGTAGCTCAGTTTCCTCCTTTTAAAATCCACATCTATGATAACAGTAGTTGATCAAATATAATAAACATACATGTAAAGAAATACTTGTCAGATGCGTGGAGAACCTCACTCTTCAGTGAAAACTGAAATTGTATTTCGTATGTTTTTCTGACATAGGAAGATTTTTCAGCTACAAAGATCAAAACAAAAAGTATTTTCTAGCTCAGAAAATTTAATCTGAGGTCTTCTAATCTTTGAGTTTTTCTCATTATCTGCTATTACATATGTATGTATATATATGTGTGTGTGCATATATGTACACACATTATACACACACATACTCGCACATACACGTGTTTGGCTTTGTCACATTTTGACCGTTAGAGAATTCAGTGAGAAAGACTATCTTTGTTTTCTTTGTAACTATCCAACATAAAGGTGTTGAATGTATTGGCTAACTTTTTATAGGCAATATATTAATAAAATAAAAAATTACTATAAATGCAGAGTTTCATTTCCATTAATACTGTGCATGGAGCATATTCTCAATGACTACACGCTTCTAAAAATACTTTGTGATAAAGTCAGTGGAAAATACAACATAGGAATGAATTACCTAAAAATTATTCCATTTGGGTTGGTCAAGAGCATTTTGGTGGGATGGACTGTAACAATCACATGGTTGGTACAGATATATTCAGACATAACTTTTATCTTTATGTGTAGAGTCCTTGGGATTTCTGAGTGCCCTCCATTTTTAATACCCATGGCTTCTTAGTCATCTAATTGTGAAAAATTAGAGATTTGGCAAAAGAAAAGTGCTCTAAAACAAACAGGGACTAATGGAAAGGAGAGAAAAAAATGCCATCAAGGCTTAGAACTGGGTAGAGGAGGATACTAATAGATTGAGAGGGTCCTGATCTTAGAAGGACTAACTTCAAGGGCAGGAAGTGAGGCCTTGAGGACAGAGGCAAGCTTGGGGCCCTCACCCTGGGGTGAGCAGCATCCGGACAGAGATATTTCAGGGGGAGGATCTGGTGGTCTATTGTTTCAAGGAAAACCATGCACTACACTGGGGATGAGACACAGACCCTGAGAAGGAGGAATCACCAGTCCTGTACCCCTCCCCACCTCCAAACCCTGGAGTTAAGTTACCTAAGGCTCTTTTTCTGGATACGCACAGTGGACTAAGGTGGGGAAATTTTTGTGATAGGGGATGCAAGAGAGGGAGAAGAGCACTAAAGTATTGAAGCTCTTTTAGTGCTCTTTAGTGCAAATCTTTGGTTTTAAGTAGCCTAAAAGTAGCAATTTTTACTTGAACTAGCCTGGCTCCATGTATGTTGAAGACCTACACGTGCTGGGATGTTGCAGGTTCACACGCAGATGTCCCCTGGAACCTCTGCTAGAATATGTGGGGCGTGGAGGGAGGAGAGGGAGGGAGAAAGAGGAGGAAGGAAGGGAAGAGACAGAGAAAAGAGAGAATTTAAAAACCTATGGGAGAAGTTACCTTTCTTCTTTCCTCTGCAGCCTCCAGTTTTTTCTGGATCTCCTCCAGAGACAGGTCTTTCTTCTTAGGAGAAGCTAAAGTTCGTGGGGCTTCTGAGATGGGAGATGGTGGCTTCAGGATCAGCTCAAAAGCCTGGCCAGAAGCACGTTTGTTGATTTGCTTCACTTCCATATCTGAGGAATGAATATTTGAGAATGTCAAGCATACAGAGCAGTGAAGCAGGGGTTTATTTAAATAATTTGAATTCTGGCAGTTGCAAGTAGCCTTGTTATTCTGGCCAATAGGAATAAATGCTGCCTGTGATTATTTGTTCTACATGGTTTTGAACATACAAGACCTCTTTCTTTAGTATCATTACAGATATATTCCAACAGAATAAATATTTACAGTGTTGGGAGATTCCACAATGTCCACCGGGAGTCGAATGATGGCAAGCCTACTTAGGAAAAAAGAGCCGGAATTGATTTTAAATTGAACTTTATTTTCCTTTTGAATAAACATGAGCTTCACATGAAAATAGAGTAGCACAGATTTAGATTTATCTTTTGAAAATTACCATGGCTGGAGGCATTTTTGGGCTAAATGGGGAAGAAAAAAATAACAAAGGTTTATTGGAAATTTGACATGCTCTACCAATTCTTCTAGGAAGCAGTGCACGAGCAATGTTGAATTAATCTATTTAGTTTCTAAAACTCAGCTTATCCATAACTTCCGACTTTCTTTTTCCCTTGTCTTCAATCCCTAAAGCTGTAGAACCAGTCACTGTTTTCCCTGTCTTCCTAATACATTTTGTGTCACCTCGAGTTTAGCCCTTAATCACACTGTGGTCTGCTTGCTGATTATTTGTATATTGCACGTATGTCTCTTGCCGGCTCTAAGTTCCTCCAAGAAGAGGCCTGTTCCGTATTTAACTTTGGAGCCTCTGTGACAACACATAGTAAGATATTAGAATCCCAGAAGCAACGTGGCTGGATTACTAGTCACAGCTGTATCTAGCCGAGGAAGCATCTGTCCGGTTTATCTGTTGACTGAATGAACATACACAAAGTGGGCACTGAGCCTGCATTCTAATGAAAGTTTGGGTTGGAAACTGAAACCCTTTCCCCTGAAAGACATTGCCTTATGAAATGGTTAATTAGCATTTATGACACTTGTGCTGTGTTAGCATAACTTTGGAAGGAAAGAGCCTCTGAGTCCTGGGCTAGCCTTTAAAGGCACAGAAGGGGTTAAGTGCCACAGATGCCTTCAGCTTGTCTTTAATGCATGTCTTTACACATATGGAAAAGAAACATGATAAGCCAACAGTATATAAGCAAAATATACCTCAGCTCTGACTGCTACACATAGAACTCTTTCAATTTTAATTTTAATTACAATGACTGAATTAAGTGAGGATGATATCATTGGCAATGATAGCTACGATTTTTGAGTGCTTACAAGGGGTCAGGCTTGGTGCTAAGCGTTTGACTTGCATTAGACCATTTAAACCCTACAACAACTGTGGGAGGAAGATACTGAGTTAAATAAGCCTCAGAAAATCTAAGTTACTTGCCTGAGGTCATGTGGATAGTGGCAGAGCCAGGAAGAAAAGCAAACTAAGTAGAATGAACTTGGATAAATCCAACGGAAAGGGTTGCACTACAGTGAAGTTCATAGTCATGCCAATTCTTTAGGCTTTTTTTTTTTTTTTTTTTTAGTTCTCTTTATCTGGGGCCTCAGTCGTAAGTCACTTTTATCATGGGAACTTGTTAGCTTGTTAACATGCATACTCAAAATATGGGAACTTTATGAAGACTATAATAAGGGGGAAACAGTGATGGTTGTTGATTTTTTCTTTTGAGTTTCCTAAATATAAAGCATTTTCTTGCAAATTACTGTTTGGTCTAACTAAAGCTTAGTATATTATATTATTTGCAAAGAAAAGCTTTAGACATGTTATCGACGTTGATATGCTGGATGTGGCTTGTAACAACCATCTACCTCCGTTTCTTAGGAGATATTAATGTGCTATCGTTAGCATCAAACTCAAACTGTTTTAGGGGCAGCTGGCTCACTCAGTCGTTGGACGTGTGGCTCTTTCTTTTAAAAAGATTTATTTATTTATTATTTTAGAGAGAGAGAGCGCACGTGGGGGTCAAAGGGCAGAGGGAGAGGGGGAGAGAGAGAATCTCAAGCAGACTCCATGCTGAGTGTGGAGCCCAACATGGGGCTGGATCTCACGACCCTGAGATCATGACCTGAGCCAAAATCAAGAGTCTGGCGCTTAACCGAATGAGCCACCCAGGCGCTCCCAATGTGTGATTCTTGACCTCAGAGTTGTGAGTTCGAGCCTGATGTTGGGGTTAGAGTTTACTTAAAACAAAACAAAACAAAACAAAACAAAAAACCCTCAAACTGTTTTGAGCAATAGGCAATTAATAAGACCAAATAGCTAGACACAACAAGTCAATAGTAAGATCTACAAAATATTGATTTAATTCTATCAGGAGTTATGAGAGAGAAACAAGTGTATCTAAGTTTTTCTGAATGATGTTAGCAGGAGCATTTCTATTGTAGGCAACTCACCATCGTAAGTATAGATGTTGATGTTGCGAGGTTCCGGGTAAAAACAAGAGCAGATCAGTGACAGCATGGACAGCTCCTTCATTTTTTCCTTGTAGGCTAAAATAAAAGACTCGAGATTAGTATCTTTCATTTTCTGAGTTTCCTCTTAATGCCTGTTTTCATCTAAGTAACAGTTACAGACTCTTTCAGAATGAATATTGCCAAGTACACAGCTTTGCAAAATATAAGTGAGAGATTGAAACAGGACTCTCAAGTGCATATTCCTTATTAGAGGACAGAAATGACACATTATAGCTGGTTAGATAAAAAGTGAGAGAAAGGGAGTGAGAGAAAGAAAGGAAAGTCAGAGAATTTAAGATCCAGTAGGACAGGGAGGAGAGACAGAAAGGACATGGAAGAAGCAAAACCAGACAAAATTAGCAGAGAGAGGTCCATCCGAGTACATGCGTATGTAAGTCTACTGGACATAAGTATGATTCAGGAGGTGTCCTTTGCTGCTTTGGCCTGAGTGGCCATGGATTCAGTCAGGGACAAGCAGAGAACCATCGGGATGTTCTCAAGCGGATGCATCCTCCAAGAATCTACGTTTCTGCTTTCTCTTTATCCCTGAGTGCACTTTCTTGTTGCAACTTCTTTCCACAACCATAAAGCTAGATCTGAGATCTTATAAGGCTCTCGTTTCCTCTGCGGAACCTGGTTTGGGTGCCCACCTTGCCAAGGAACTGCAGGAGTTCAGTGAGTGATCTCCCTCCTCCTTCACTCCCCCTCCTTATTTCATTTTTCCCTCTCTCCGTCAAGAGGCCTCCTGCCCAGGTGACCTGGGAAGGCATCTCATCAGTGCTGGTTGTCACCAGGACAAGAGAGGACCAGATGGGGATAAAGAGGTGAAATCTTCTCACCATTGTTGATTATCAATAAACTAAGAAAAATGGAAGAGAAATGATAGGTATACTGTGCACTAACTTGTGGAAAAGTATAAACAAATGGCGATGCCCTAACATGTTGAATCTCATGGGTAATGTTTCTTTTTTGGCAGGGGCTTCTGATCATTATGGTAACTCAAGGGAGGGTGAGTACCTTGGGAAGACAGGAATTCCCAGAAGATTAATTTGGGCATTACTGACAAATCCATCTTTTGTTGGCTAACAGGAAACAGATTCAACACCCATATGTTTTAGAGCTACAGAATGCTAGATTCGGAGGGTTCTAAAAGATCATTTAGCTAACAGTCCACCCGCCCCACCACCAATTACGCAGATGAAACTGGCACCCAGAGGCTAAAGTCACACGTGGCCTCGAGATAAAAATGCGGTAAATCAATCAATATCAAGATTGCCAAGAGGCCTTTTTCTATTTCTACTTTTAGGATGAGGTTCAATGTGTCAAGGCTGGACATACTTGCATATCAGTGAACCACAGGCAAAGATCAAATATTGCCATATTGTATATGGTTCAACCTAACACATCCAGAGGGTCACTCCAAGAGAGTTTTTCTCCCTGTTTAGCTTATTTCCTTTAAAATAAGCAACACAATTTGCCTTTTACCATAACAGTCCTGCTAACACCTACTTTGAGAGATTTCGTTGGATGCCTTTGGAATTTTAGAAGGCTGAAACCATATTTCTTTGTCTTATTTGTTTATTTAGTTAATAAAATTATGTCACTTATAAAGGTCCAAGCAGGTCTTTACATGGATGCTTAGTGTGAATCACAGTTTCTGTCAGAGAGAAACATTTGGTGGTTTAATACATTTAATTCCATGAAGAATAAAACTCAAAACAGCAAGTTTTTGTAGGTGGGTGCCTTTTTTTTTTTAATAAGAGAAAGTAATATGGTATCCAAAATATTTTGAAAAATTAAGCACATATTCAGAGCACATGTTAGAGACACCAACTTTATTAGGGAGGGCCAACCCAAAAATAAAAATAAAATAAGATTCTCTATCTCATAGAACAGTAACAGATTAAAATAGTGTTGTAGAAGAACATGAATTTCTACTGAAAAGAATACTCCTCAACATCTGTCTTCAGTTTCTTGGAAATGAAATTCAATAATTTTTAGTATTAGCCACTGCTCTTTATACTTGATAGGTTAATGAAGGCAGACGATGTAATAAAGGTTGTCAAGGACCAACACTTTAGACCCCTATGTGTAATGTATAACCGTGACTGATAAAAAGTTTGTTTTTTTCTCTCCTAGGTGGTTTGGGGACAAAACCAGTGGATTTTGTGGGTGTTTACTTAAGAGAATCCTTACATTGTTTTTATTGAGGGCCATGACTCTCCATGGCATGAACATACCCAGTAGCAGCCATTGCATAGATTCTCACTCATATAGTTGCTCTGAATCCTAGGGAGCTCCTTAAAACTACTTGCAACCAAAGTCCAAGCACATCTTGACTCTTTCCCTACAACAAAGGCACGCTCTCCAGTGAAGAAGGGTTTCCTGTTCACTTGGTACAGTTCCCCAAACTTTCCCCACATGGCATTGCCCTTCCTAATCCCCTCCTCTCATCTAAATTCTTGCCAAAATTTCAGTCCCAATTCACATCCTCCCTCCTCAGGGTTTCTCTCTCTTAGGGGTGCTGCCCACATTGATCTCCCATTGCCCTTAGTTGGCTGTACTACACAACCTTGATTATATACTGTTATATGGGATTCTATACTGTCTAAGGTCAGTCACTACTGGGTTTTGATGTGTAATCTTTGTTTACAAAACTGTAGGCTCTTTGAAGGCAAATGCTACATCTCACTCATCTATGAAAAAATTCACAGCACAGGTCTGGATGGGAAAGGAAGTTATTGCTTAGTAAATCATTGTTGGCTACCTTGCTCATTGATTTTAAGTCAGTCTCTCAATTAACAAGTATTTGATTATGATCACCACCGATGGGCAGGAGTTTCTGTGAGGCACTATGGAATTACAAAGGAATATAATAGTATCCTCATTCTCAACAAGCTTTCAAATCCAGGAAGTGGAGTATATGTATATAAAAATATGGAGTATATGGATAGAAACACATGCAAAATAGGGTGTCAAATGGAGGTACAGATGATTTGTGTTGGAAATTCAGGAGAACCTCAAAGCCTTGGTGCTATGGGCAGAGTGGTCAGGAATGGCTTTACAGTAACGGTTGCCAGGTTTAGCAAGCAAAAATACAAGATGCCTACTTAAGTTTTAACTCAAAAATTGCATGGGACATACTGGAAAATCATTCCTTGCCTTTCTGAAGTTCAAATTTAATTGGGTGACTTGTATTTTATACGCAACCAGAGCAGTGGACCTGGATGGTAAAGACTGCATAGTGTTAAGGAAAACAAGGAAGGGAGAAGGTATGTTTATTATTGTTGACATGGAAATGGGGTTCTGAAGAAGCTATCTGGAAGGCTTTTATGGGTGGGCAGTGAGTTGAGTTCATGCAAGAAATGATAACTCAACTACAGGGAGCATTGTTCACTTCATTTTCATGGACTACACGACAATGAGGTTTTCAGGAGTTGTGTCCGGATAGAAAGACTTCCTGGAGGTCAGTTTTGCTCTAAGACGTTCGGTAAGATGTTTTGAATTTTTGTTCATGTGAAAAGGTTATGACTTAAGATATTGTGTTTACATTAAGACAACCATAGGTATAAATATTTTTTTACCAGAATGTCAGAATATCATGAATTTTCCACATGTTACTTAAAAGAAATTTAAGCTTGAGTGTTCTGTTTTGAGTCCACTCTCAGGAATATTTCTGTGGGAAAATTTGAGAAGCACAGAGGTGAGAATGAGTGAGTTAGCTAGAAGTCCTGTTTGCTTGCATAGTTCTGATTGAAGCCCATTAATAATATCCTCATTCACTATCAGAATTTGGCCATTACAATTATCTTAGCAAGAGGCAGCCTCTGAACATTTTGAAAAGGGGGGGTTACCTGATGAAAGGCTCTTCTTAGAAAGATTTATCTAGTCATTTTATTATGCAGGAAGGACCCATTACAAGAGATACCCTTAAGACACAAGCGAATGAAGTTCAGCAAGTAATGTGGTATGGCTTAAGCAAATAGTAGGGAATAGCAAAGGGAAAAGAAAGGGAAGATAGATACAAGAGACCTTATGAAAGAAGAATAGATAGTAAACAATAATTGTATTTGGAGTCAAGGGCAGAGGGAAGAGGGCAAGAGATCCTTATAGATGGGTGGTTAAGGAAACTTTCCAGAAAAAGAATCACTAAAGCTGAGTCCAGTAGGATAGGTCGGCCTAGCAGAAAATAGAGTGTGGGTTGAACTATATGGAATTTAAACATTTTTTTTAAAGATTTTATTTATCTATCTGACAGAGACACAGCAAGAGAGGGACACAAGCAGGGGGAGAGGGAGAAGCAGGCTTCCCGCGGAGCAGGGAGCCCGATGTGGGGCTCGATCCCAGGACCCTGGGATCATGACCCGAGCCGAAGGCAGATGCTTAACGACTGAGCCACCCAGGCACCCCAGGATAAACTTTTTTTTTTTAATCAGCAATGAAAAATCCCAAGCTAATGTGAAGGCTATTAGAAATGTGCGAATAAGATTTCACTACTGATATTTCATACTTTGAATTGACAATCCCGTTCACTGGTGTTTGGAACTTGGCATATATTAATTTTTTCATTACACCCCAACACCAAGTAGAGTTCTGTGCATGTTTGTGAGGATGTGGGAAGTAACAGGTAATTCCATATAATCTTTCTCATAGTTGGTTGCATTTGCCATTAACTATTAATGTTTGCAAGTTAGTGTATTTCTCTAGTGAACTCATTTAAAATTCAACCCATATGATGTATAATGATTCTATAGCAATACCCATTTAACCTAACGATGTATGAACGCTAATTGTTTTTCCATTCTTCCAAATGGCTACAATGAACTATGAATCATGGTAGCAGTTGCTATTTGTGTTTGGAGCACAAAGAATGTATCAGGCACCGAGTTCAGATATTTGCATGCGTTTCTCATTTGATCCTCTCAACAATGCTAGGAGAAAGATATTATAATTAGACTAGATTTACGGATGAAAGAAAAAGATGCAGAGAAGTGGAGTAGTTTGCCCAATATCCAACAGACCATAAAGTGTGGAGTTCAGTTTGAATATAGGTCTGTCTGACTCTATGTGCCTTGCTCGTAATGCCATTCACTTCCTCCAACAATCTGTTCAGATGCATTACACACACCTTCACCATCTACATATTGTTTTTAACAAGAAAGTGATGTATGTTACTACTGCCTTTGAAAATAAAGAATCCAAGACTTTTTTCTCTTCCCATTTTTCTTTGGCATTTGTTCTTTAATTAATTACCACATGTAACTTACTGACTACACAACTGTAGGTTAAGTACAGAGATTTACAGAAAGAATTTTTTTTTTTACTTGTATGTTTTACTTGGATAGTAAATATTGGTGCAGAGATGGCTAGAAAACTCAGGAACAGTTTCTCAAAAGGAACTGTGAGTATATGTATTCTTATATGACTGAATATATCCTCATACATTCATATCACAGCTAATGGGGTAAATGGAGAAAGTGGCAATTACCTAGGTATTTTACAGGAAAAAACCCATTTGCATCAGTTATTTGGATATTTTAAGAGTGATATATTTTGTCTGGCAATTACCTGAATTTTCTCATTTTTTTCTTTTTCCTTTGTGTTTGTGTGTGTGTGAATCTGAGCAGTATCTTCTTTGAAGAACAAAGAGCACCAAGGAGAATGGTACAATCGATACTAGAGATTTAATAGTCAGATTAGATCTTGGATTAGATTAGACTAAAGCAGCAGAGAGGTTAATTGCACTTAGTAAAATATGAACTAGACAAACATATATAATTATTTCCCTACTCTTCTAAATATGTAGTCTCCACATAGATCAGAATCAGTGATCTTACAACTCTTTCTTTGGCACCTTCTTTTTTCATGTCATAAATTAAGCTCCTCATCCTTTTTTTTTTAAAGATTTTATTTATTTATTTGACAGAGAGAGACACAGCGAGAGAGGGAACACAAGCAGGGGGAGAGGAAGAGGGAGAAGCAGGCTTCCCGCCGAGCAGGGAGCCCGATGTGAGACTCCATCCCAGGACCCTGGGATCATGACCTGAGCCGAAGGCAGACGCTTAACGACTGAGCCACCCAGGCGCCCACCTCATTCTTCTTTTAATTTGATTTTGGCCCGTGTGTGTGTGTGTGTGTGTGTGTGTGTGTGTGTGTGTGTGTGTGTGTGTATGTGTATATTGCGTTTGGTAGTTTGACTGCTTTGGGGTCCTAGAGCCTGAGGTCAGATTATTTTCTAAAAGTCAAATCTATCATCCTATTTAGAAATACTTTTGGGTGCTCTATCACTGTGATTTTCTTCTTGAAAGAGGAAATAGATAAAAAGGATTTTATTTAAAACACTTGTATACTATATTAGCTTGAATTTGGACCTTAAAAATGGTTGATGAATATAGTTGATGAATATGTAATTGAAGATTCAACATTTACATGAAAAATAAATCTCACATTTTTGAAAATCTATTTTAACATCCCAGAAGATCACTGATATGAGGTAATGTTCTAGATATTTCTGCTACGATGATGTAATGTTAATTGGCTTAGTACAAAAATGGATTCAGTCTACATTCATTCTACCCACCTCTCCCCCACCAAAATTATGGTTTCCTAAGATATAATGACCAGGGAAGGTTTGAAAGACTGATGTTTGAAGAGCTGAAACAGCATACTTTTCCTGCAGGAATAGATATCAAATCAAATTAAGGGACATTTAAGAAGGTCAAAGCTATACAACCCATCACTGGGTTGTACAGAAACATATGAGGCTCTTAAATTTCAATTTGATTGATTCTTGGCAAAGCAACTGTGACAAGGAAAAGAAATTGGATGACTTGAATCAGTCCTTGTGATAAAAACTGTAATAAAAGCAGTAAATTGTACCAATCTGAGATCTCACCTTACCCTTGTTTCCAGTTAAAGCTCCTGCCCAGTTTAATGAGAATCCCACTATATCATGCAGGGTTTTGTCCTTTTTTTCTTTCCCTCTGATGAAAGACATTCTTACAGTCCTACATGGAAGTTAAACTACACTGGTTTACAGGAGTGATGAAAGCACTTTATTCTGTTTATATTTCAAGACTTTATTGCCTACCTAATTTTGAGTATTAAAGGATATCTTTTCTTAGGCCCTCAACACTACCAGGTAGTATGAATAAAATGAAAGCCTAAAATGATAGCTAGATGGCTGGGACTTAAGTGAGAGAGAGCCACCTCAGACACTCAGGGGAGTCTGTTCATCTGGCTGAGTAGAGTTCTCACAGAGGGATGACTCTTCCGTTCCCTGTAGCCTCCTGAGCTGGAAGCAACTGTCATCTGAGGCTACCATGATGTTCTCTGAATTATGTCTGCAAAATGGCTTCCTCTGGCATCTAAGTAATTTAAATCACTCGCCATTACTTTTTTTTTCTTCCCATTACTTTTTAATTGTTTTGGGGTGAAGACTGGAAAAATACTTTCCATCCATTCTTAATTCAGCCAAAACTCATACTTCCTATCCAGACTAATTATTGCATTTGTGGGCTCAATTTCTAGAATCAAAAATGTTTTGGTTATCAATGATAATGATAACGGTTTCCTTTTTCACTTTGTTGTAGTGTGTGGCTTTTCTCCAGAAAATAAGACCTGGTTTCTACTTCATATGAATTTTAGAATTAAGTTTGTGTCTTGTGTCTTTGCATTGAATAAAATGGTATGAAACTACAAATACAGTAAATTACCTACTATGTTCTCAGTAAAAGCAAGAACTTTCAGAAATGGAAAATGCAAGACTTTTATCACAAGCGCAAAATAAAAAAAAACCTGTCATATAAGATTCAGATGACTTTATCTTATTTAATAAGCCAGTTGACCTTTTCCCTGAATGGACCAGTGGTTTAGATACCAAGGATACAGAAAATGAATCCAGAGAAAATCCTATCTGTCAATTACAAGATGGGGCTGGCTGTCTTCATATAATGGAACACGTTAATTTACAGAAAACACTGTGAAGAAATAGTAGGATTAAGCAGAGACCCCACAGCAATTTGTGTGACAAGCCCTAGATGTTAATCTTGATAGAATTCCTCTATCAGTCTGAAGACTTACTAAAAGTTGAAAGCATATTTCTTGAAGAGTTTCTTTGTAAACTTCTACTTCCTTGGAATGGTGTGAAGTTTCTCTGCATTCAAAAAGCTCCATATTTTTTTTTAAAGATTTTATTTATTCATTTGACAGAGAGAGAGACAGCAAGAGAGGGAACACAAGCAGGGGGAGTGGGAGAGGGAGGAGCAGACTCCCCACTGAGCAGGGAGCCTGATGCGGGGCTCGATCCCAGGACCCTGCGATCATGACCTGAGCCGAAGGCAGACACTTAACGACTAAGCCACCCAGGCACCCTCAAAAAGCTCCATATTATTGTTTTGGTTCTGAGTGTGTTCTACAAAATACATGCTACTTAGTTACTAGCATCAACCGTGAATAAAAGTATTTTACCTTGGTGTTACTGCCAAATATTTCTTAAAGTTCCACTGGATAGAATCTTTATCTGGATAGTATACAAACTGCACTCATACTGGTCTCCCTAAATGTTTTCTCAGGAAATAAATGGTACATAAATCATTAATAGAAAATAACTATTTCAGACAACGGCTACAAAAACCTCATAGAAGGGCAAGCATTTTGCTTGCTTCCAAAAACCTAATGAGAATTCCAGGATCTCATTTAATGAAACTTTGTAAAATGCACCGTATGTAACATTTACTTAATAGCACACTAAAAAGTCAGATTTTAAAATCACATTCAGTAGAGTTTTATTTCAGCCTTCCATTCAAAAACTGAACATTACATGCTTCTGTAATTGGTATAGTGAATGAAAACTGAATAATCAGTTTTTCCTTCTGACTGAAAATAAATCGTGACTTTGCTAGTCACACTTAACGTGCCAGTCACCCTATGTTATGGAGAATAGAGTGAACAAATACATCTTTAAAAAAATAGGAAATATAAATATTGTTAAGGTTTAGAACCACCTGATATTAAAAATATTTACTGTAGTAATGTTATTCTTGAGTAGCTCTGGGAGGATGAGGGAGTAACAGAGCCTTGGAGGTGAGTGTGAAGCACCTTAATGTTACCATGTCTGCAGTGGGATCTTCAGCATCCATTCTTGTTCTCGAGGAATGAAAGAAACCCTTCAGGTTAATCCAGCTAGGGGACAGAAATTGCTTTTTTGTTTTGGAAATTAAATGCTACTTCCTCAAGATCTGCCAGGTAAAAACTCATTTTCTGAAATAGGATTCATCAGATCATACACTGGAACTTGAATTAGTATAGTTTTCTGCAGGGAACGTAAAGCAACATACAAAGCGAGTATGTAACACTCTTGAAGGCTCTGCATTCTAGTCAGCTGGCGTCATCGCGGCTACAAACAGGATTACAAATATAAAAGACAACTTAGTCTAAGGCAACTGGAATCACTAGCCCTTAGACTTGGAAGGAACACTTGAAATCATCTATTATTATTTTATAGATGAAGAAATCAGATTAATAACCTTTATTGCTTTGAAGGCTCCCTTAGGGGGTGATCGGTGGTGGGGTGATGCTGGTGGCAGGGACAGAATGGAAAATAGAAGTGGGAAAGGGGCGTCCTAAATGAAAGTGATGGTAAGTTTTTAATAAATCAATGTCTTTCTTCAATATCAAAATCTTAAAAAAAAAAAAGTAGGTATAGAGTAAGAGTCAAGAGCCCAGATGCTGGAGCCAGATTGAGTTCAACTTTTCTTTTCTTTCTTTTTTTTTTTAAGATTTTATTTATTTATTTGACAAAGTGAGAGGGAACACAAGCAGGGGGAGTGGGAGAAGGAGAAGCAGGCTTCCTGCTGAGCAGGGAGCCTGATGCAGAGCTCAGTCGCAGGACCCAGGGATCATGACCTGAGCCTAAGGCAGAGGCTTAATGACTGAGCCACCTAGGCGCCCCGAGTTCAACTTTTCTCTCCACTAAATGTACTAACGTCGTTTTATGCTACAGACTGGTATTTCTGCATACTTGAAGTTGTTTGTTTCTCTCAGGTAATACTTACCCCTTGCTGTAGCTGTGTGGATAGTTTCAAAATGGCACTAGTTAATGGCACAACTATGATTGTGTGGTTCCCTGGCAAAATTGAAGAAAGCCCTACCACCTTTATTCTTCACAACAGCAGGTAATCAACTCTCTCTATTCAAGGAGAAGGAGCCAAGAGAATGTTTCCTCTACATTTATATGCAGTGTTGTTTTCTTTTTCCCCCAATGGAAAGAATATGAATAGGAGCTGAAGACTTATGCTCTCGCTCAGGATTTTTTCAACTTTAAACAATTTATTAAACCTGAACAGTTTATTTACCCACAAAATGGAGACAGGATATTGTTGTAAGGATTGAGTTAGGTGTGTGTTGGGAAACTGAAATGCTGTACTGATATAAGATATTGTTAGTAAAGATTCTTCTTCTATCAATTGATCTATATTCTTGAGTGACCTTTGAAGTTTTACCGGGCTTGGCTATAGTGAAATATTGTGGAACATTGTTTTGTACAATTCTGCCAGCTTCTCTTAGTTCATCCTTAACTCATTCTCATCGAGTCAACGAACACAGTCAGAGCTCCTGCGATGTCCAAGAGAGACAGAGTGGTTAACCAGGTGAACTCTGGGATTTGACTGATTTGTCTTAAATCCTGTGTGTGACTTTTCCTCTCTCCCTTTCTCACCTGTGAAAACGGGGATGATAATACCCCTCGCAAGTGTTTGGCATAGTCACAGATCCCTGCAGAGTTCAGTACTCAATACATGTTAGCCAATAGTAGTAGTGTTATTGCCAGCCACAGAGGTGCTATGGGGGAGACAAAGTAAGTGGAACATGGTTCTATCCTAAAAGCCCTCAGCATAGTTGGATTGAACACAGAGAAATGTCGGCAGCAAAACAGGAAGTAAGAACAGCGCATGATGAGGAAGCTGGAGTGCAGGGTAGTGAGCGCTAGATTTGAAACCTCGCTCTGCCCTGAACATTTGTGCCCCAGAGCAAGTCACTTAACTTCCCTTGGCTTCTGCTTTCCTTTCTTGTCAGGTGGGGATAATGAAAGCTGTTTGGGGGGTTGCCATAAAAATTAAGTGGGGAAAAAGAGCGTAGGGAGCACATGAGACATGTAGATGGCTCATGTGTAGTAGGGAAGCAATAGATGACCAGGAAGATGTTAGCAAAAAGTGCTATTTGATGATATATGGCCAATTCCCACATTTACTGGGAGACAGTATATGTGGGAACTCTTATTGCTATAAGAGTTCATAGGAAGGAAAGATCAAGAAAAACTTGACTTGGGAAAGCTGCTACTACTTGCTTCAAGGAGAGCAAATGCTTTCTCAGAAGCAATTCTGAGAAATCCCATTTGGCTTCTTAGCTGACGACCCTATGTATTCCCCCGTCACTTCTAAAATTTAGCAGAAGGGATAAAACGTGTAGTTTTCTGGATAGAAAAACTTCGGGGCTATTTGTTATTTGTCAGGAATGACAGTTTCCCCTTGCAATTAATTTAGATGCATAAGCTTTCTTTCCACCAGGCAAGCAGGACACAAAGTCCTGTGCTCTCTGCAAGTTACGTTTTTCCGCATTTCTTCTCTTGCGTACATTGTAACATAGCTTGTGGCGATTTGTAACCAATACAGACTGCAACTGTGAACACTATTTTAAGATTTCATTTTAAGAAAAATTTCAGTGAGCGAAATCAAGTTCTTTCAAAGCTACTTAATTCCATTTCTTCCATGTTAGCCCTGAACTTAGAAAAAAATTTTCATCCTAAATACTGAGTTTCATTTTCATTTATTTTTTCTACTCCTAAACTTTTTTCTTTTTTTAAGCCAAGTTTTTGGTTGATAGAGAGATGCAGTTCTTTTCTCTCTACTTTGTGTTTGGCTAGGTATTTCAGAACCCTGCTAGATTTTCTTAAACGAGGAAACGTCTACATTATCTTTAAAGCTGAACTTTCCTACCGGGTGCAATGTATTATGGACTTGTGAGGATTTACATTGTTTTAATGCTTTCATATAAAGCTCCTCCTTTGTCATTATTCTATGTTTATGAGAAAGTAGGCGTCTATCATTACCTGTATTTTATGGCCTTTAAATGAAAAAATATTGAGTATTTTTATATGGAGATTGCTATAATCAACTGTATCTAATTTGAAAAAGGACTATACAACACTTGTAAAATGTAAGCACATATTAATATGGCTGCAGTTATGTCAAAAATATAATTCCTAGTTTATGTACCATACATTTATATGAAATTTTGGAGGCAAAATATTTAAAATGCTCTTTTCTATTGGTAGTCAATTATCCTCCTTTCAGCCTTTCTAAAGTCAGATGCCAGATGAATGCCAATTTGATTTCTTAGGATATCTTTATTATTCTAATGATTACATTCTGCTAACATCTTCCAGATTTATATTGACTGGTACCTGAAACACTATTGATTGAAAAGGTGTTACTGTCATGAATGACTGAAGAATAATATGAAACTCCTACGTATCCATAGTCTTTTCCCACCACAGTCATCAAAGGAATATTACATTCGTACTGTTTGGCCCTAGTGTCTTTGTTGTGCTACATCTACTAATGGATGGAGAGGAAGAAGGCTAAATTGATCCAGATAAGAAGGTACCCGGAGTTATCTCTGAAAGAAAAGATCTAACTGGAGGAAGGGTGTTGGAAATGGAAAGACAGCAGGAGAGTGCCAGTTAGGGAAGAGACTGAGGAAGCAGGGGGGAGGGATTTCGCAATAGCCAAGTGCTCTGGAGATCCCATGAAACTGATGGATTAATAAGATTGTAAGGAGAAGGGCGCCTGGGTGGCTCAGTCGGTTAAGCGTCTGCCTTCGGCTCAGGTCATGATCTCTGGGTCCTGGGATCGAGTCCCACATCAGGCTCCTTGGTCTGCGGGGAGCCTGCTTCTCCCTCTCCTCCCCACTTGTGCTCTCTCTCACTATCTCTGTCTCTCTCTCTCTCAAATAAATAAATAAAATTTAAAAAAAATTAAAAAAAAGATTGTAAGGAGAAGAGACTCTGTGTGGTATGTGTGTGTGTGCGCTACATGATATAATGCCCCCTTTCCTGCTCTCTTGTTTTTCTTTAAGAGAGAGGGAGGCAGAGGGAGAGGGAGAGAGAGAGAATCCCAACAGGCTCCATGCCCAATGCGTGAGCACCTGCCAAGGGACTTGGGCAGATCTCACAACCCTGAGATCATGACCTGAGCAGAAATAAAAAGTCAGAGACTTAACCCACTGAGCCACCCAAGTGCCTTCCTTCCTGCTCTTTAAGAGAACTTAGTGTAGACTTTCACATCTTAATGTTTCTTATTATTTCTACTGAATGTGACAATTTATGTAGCTGAGCCTTACTAGGCAGACAAGAACGGTCAATTTTATTGGAGTTTTATATATATTTGAAGTAGGATGAGACACGAAATATGACGGTGAAAAACAAAATGAGAAATAAATGCAAGAAAAGTGTACTTTTAATTTTGGCATTGCCCAGAGTGCGTTTGTCTTGGAGATATACTATACTGGTAGCTGCGTCATAAATATAATATTAGCTCTCCCTCTATCACAAAGAATCGAATAGTGATCATTTCTTAAATTCCAAGTAATTTCTAGTAGATTTATTACTTCATGTGGAAATTCACAAATCACGAAAATTTAGATGTTTATTTTATTTTTTTAAAGATTTTATTTACTTATTTGACAGAGAGAAACATAGCGAGAGAGAGAACACAAGCAAGGGGAGTGGGAGAGGGAAAAGCAGGCTTCCCATGGAGAAGGGAGCCAAGGACTCTGGGATCATGACCTGAGTCGAAGGCAGATGCTTATTGATTGAGCCAGCCAGGTGCCCCTAGATGTTTATTTTATTTTATATTTTTAAAGATTTTATTTATTTATTTGAGAGAGAGAATGAGAGAGAGAGAGAGCACGAGAGGGTGGAGGATCAGAGGGAGAAGCAGACTCCCTGCTGAGCAGGGAGCCCGATGTGGGACTCGATCCCAGGACTCCAGGATCATGACCTGAGCCGAAGGCAGTCACTTAACCAACTGAGCCACCCAGGCGCCCCTAGATGTTTATTTTAAATGATTACTTTTATTTAGTGTTTTCATCATCTATTTAGGGAGTCTTGGAAGGAGATTAATTTTTTTTTATTACGAAGTACTTAACAGGTTTAATTAAGCCTCATAACATCCATGTTAGGTGGCATTTAGGTGGCATTATTTTCCCCATTTCATATTTGAGAAAATTGTGGTATAGAAACGATAATTTGCTCAAGGATTATCTGATAGTGAGTAGTGGGGCAGGCTTCAAAACAATGTCCATCTAATATGCAACCTACCTTTAATCTGCCAGAGTGCTCTCTTTCATGTAATAAGAATGTTCCTGACCTAAGCTTTTTTTGGGGGGGTGGAATTTATAGTACTCTTTTTAACTTTCATAACATTTTGCATTCTTTTGAGCTCCATGACAGTTTGCTTTTTTCTATTATACAAAGTGTTCCCCTTTTGTTTTTAACTTTTGGAAGCAGCTTTAAGCCAAGTTTTCAGCACGCATGAACATCTGGGCTTGGGTTGCTTTGTCTAAGGTGGGCTTGTACGGTTGCTCGATGGGGCAGACTCAGAGGGTAAAGAATGTCAAGGTGGTGCTGGTAAGGGGCAAACATGGAACCAGCAGAACAATTTGTATTGAATTTTTACGTTTTCCTTTTCAACCCTCTCATATTTTGTATTTCTATTTGCGGGGGCACCGCTGCTTTGCTCAGCAATTCTCTTAGCTTGATGGCTGCCATCTTGGGTCACTATTCCCCACCCTTCCCTTAAAGAAGGTTGGGTTGGGGAAAAAAATGAGTGGGGACTGACTGCAAGAGATTAAACTTTGGATGGGTAAGTTGCTTCTTCTCAACTGGCATTTATTTAAGAATTTTAAAGAGGAATCTTGGGTGGGACCTAAGCACAAGTCTTCCAAAATATCAGATACTGTTGCCCAAGCAATTCACTCAACATTTTATTTCAATTTATTATTTAGGAAGTGTTTTTTTTAAAAAAAAAACCCAAATGACTCAGTTTCTGTGCTCCTTGTTCCCTCGTTATTCATTCACTAAATGTGCATCAGTACATGGGTAAAATATCCAGGCATTCTACCTAATGACACACAATGCTAAGGGTTCCATTTATATAGTATTTGACAGATACTAATCATTTTCACATTTGTTTCCTTGGTTCTGGAAAGGACCCTCTGAAACAGACAAGGCAAGATCTCGCCACTTTACAGATGTTGCAACAGAGGCACAAAGAGAAAAAGGGACCTGACCAAGGTTGGCTAGCTGAGAGAGTCAAGACTAGAGCTCAGAGCTTCAGAATCCTGCTCCTGGGCTCTTCCAGCAATGCAACACCGGCAGCATGTGGAGAGGGATGGAGCTGTTAGGGTTTAAGTCCTCTATTCTCTTGAGTCCAGAGTTGCAGAGCTGGTCAAAGGAGGGAAATCACACTAGAGGGCCATGTCGCTCCCTGCACTGTGCCGGGTACCCCACTGGTCACCAGCATTAGGTTTGATCCAAGTGTGGTTCTGGACCAGCAGCGTCAGCATCCCCTAGAAGCTTGTTAGAAATGCAAATTATTGAGACCTACCTCAGAGCCACAGAATGGGAATCAGAACCTCTGGGGGTGGGAGCTGAGTGCTACCGATGCTCAGTAAAGGTTGAGAAACGTTTTAACTAAGGGATTCCCTGGCTGGATTTGTTGATAGAGGAGACTAGTTAGATATTTCAAGTTTGTATCCTCTGGGTGGATCATAGTACTTCATAACTGATATTCTTTGTGTAGCATTACGTACTGTCTTGTAATATTGTAGGGTAGATAGTAAAATTTTTAAAATTGTGGAGACTTCCAGTTATGGTTATAGCTCCTACTATTGGCATTCAACTTTTTTGTATGTACAGAATCTTGTCTTCTACAAAAGACTAAATTCCCCCAAGCAAGAGAATCATGTTTATTTATGTTCTCATGATACTTAGTTTCAGAAGAGAATTGGTGCTTGTATCTATTTTACTTTGGTAAGTCTTGTCATTAACTACTAATGACTTTGGACTAAAGGCAAATATGTTTCGTGTACGACCTCTCTCATGTGTGCATATTTGCTTATAGGACTTACAGGAGTAAGTGCTCAATTTTATTAGTTTTATTTTTTATTACTATATATTTTAGGCCATTATATTTATATAGAGTATATATCTAATACGTATTATATATATACATATATATATATATATATATGTCTTTATTAGACACATATTCTGGCCCTGGCCCTGAAGCTTACCACATATGAACTTGACTGAGTAAAGTCTTTGAGCTTAAATTGACTCATTTTAAACAGAGCAACATGTATACTATGCCCATATCATAGGGACTATGTGAAGATTAAAAAGGCTAGAGGAAGTGAATATTTTCTAAGAACTACAAGGTCCAGTATAGATAGATCATGCTATCTAACATTTCTTTTGAACCTTTTATATTTTTCAATCTTCTATGTTTGTCTTCTCTCTTTTTTAATATAAAAGGAAAAGGTGAGTCTGAAGTAGAATGAAAAAACTTTTAAAATGACGGGAGTTTTGGATCATGTAACCTGTGCATCAAAAGACTAGAATTGACTCTGGTAATTTTTCGTGTGTTTGAATGGTGATAATGAGAAGGATGAGAAGGATGCTAACTGGCGCTTCTCAGATAAAGCGGCAAGACTTAAATTACAACAACAGATATTAGTGTTGGGAATGACAAAGAACTTTGCAGTCTTAAGGACAATATGTTTCGGAGCAAGGTTCCAAGGGAGCCTACGATAACTCGTGTCAGCTCAACTGCCTGAGGAGGCTCCCTTCCCATGGGAGTCTGGAAGTGATAACAAGGAACATCTTGATGAGATTTCCTGGTGTCCGTTTTGCAATAGTCAGTTTATTGTAGGTTGAGCTTTGTCACGTGAGTTAAGCTTCTGTCTACTAGGATACCGGAACTGAAAGATTATCATTAGGTTCACCTCGAGTGGTGTTACTGAATGGAAATCAAACTGGGGCTGTGGTGCACAGGGGTAGGGTGGAGGAGTCGGGGTGAGGTGTGGGGGGGTGGGTGTTGAAAAAAATCTTCCAAAAGAGGGAATAGAGTGCTAACAAAAAATTAAAGCTTAAAATGCTCTCTCATACAAGTATTTGTGGAACTAGGTTTAGATAGAGTTCATGCTTTTCTTTTTATCCTGATATAAAGACCTGCAACTTGAAAGGTGGAAAGATTGATATTCTGATGATCTATTGTTACACTAGTTACTTGTTCTGTGGATGGTGTACAAACTCTGACATCAAAAGTACAATTATTCCAAAAGAATAACTGCTAAATAAGCACTGATACAGGCATTGCTTTACGATTTTGCTTAAAAAAAAAATCAGTCCCAGGCAATGTTCTTTTTAATGTACTATACACAAACTGTTAATTATCTATTTCTGGTCAAATTTTTTGAATTTTGTAATTTTTCCAAGTACTAAATATTATAAACTGGAGGTCGACAAAATTACAAATGAGAAAAATCTTAAAATTTTTGTTACGGTTTTGTAGTATAATGTATGGCTGCTTCTCTTAAGTACAATTCCTAGAGAAGCTATATTTCCAGATGACTAGCAAAATGATTGCCAAAATGCATTAATTAACCTTTATATTCACATAAAAGTGTTTTGTGAGAACCAATGTACACAAAATGTTATCTTTAATCATGGCTAATAAAAATGGGTTATATAAACACAAGTTTTACTACTGCAAATGTCTCCTTGACAAATGACAGGACCTGATTCCTTTATTAGATAATTAAAAATGTTTCACAAGGGATTCAGAGCCTTCCTCCTGTCTGCTTGCTTTTGCGGTAATAAGGGGAAGAGTCTTGAAGTAATACCGAATGATTATACTAAATGTGGATGCCTGGGTGGTGTATCTCTTTTAGTTCTAGATTTATTTTATAAAACAAAATATTAAAGTTAAATATCTAGTGTCTATGGAAGGAGGTAAGGGTCCCTTTTAAAATGTGATAACCATGATGACATTGATTAGATTAAGTCAAGATTTTTTTTTTTTCTTTCCGGAACTGGTCATCATGGTGTGTCCACATCAGATGTCCCTGCTCCTCTCTTAGCTGAGCCTTCAGACAGCCCTGTGCGCCATACATTACAACCCCCAAGGTCTCATAGCTCTTGTTCCCCCAAAAGCCTAAATCAAAGCAATTATTTTAATAAATCCCAGGTTAGCAATTAAAAGTAGTCATCAGTTTGAAGGTATCTCCTCTTTAAAGTGAGTCTGTGCTAAGGATAAGACCATCTCAGCCTCATTAGACAAAATGGCAGTCTCACAGGTTTGACTGCCATGGTGGGAACACCTCTGACATGGAACATTTATAAGAGTAGCTGGTACTGGTTAAAGGGACAGATTCTGGAACCAAATGGCCTGGGCTCAAGTTCCATATCCAACTGTGTGATCTTAGGTAAAAATCACTTCACCCCTCTGTGCCTCTGTTTCCTCATCTGTAGAAGTACTTACTTTTTAGGATTATTGGATGATTAATATAACTAATAATGTGTAACGTACTTAGTGCCTAGCATGTTATATATGCTATATAAGGATTAAATCAATCAGTAAAAATCATTTCTTATAGATACTTTAAAATTTATGTCTATGCTGGAAAAATGAATCTTGAAAGAGAACAGTGGCAGAGGAAAACTGTTGATTGACAATAACAACAACAACAAAGGAATGGAAAACCTTGAGGCTTAATCCAACCTCACATTGCATAATAATATATCCTACAACCCTAGGGCCAGTTTTATTTGGGACTATGATTTTAGTGCCCTATTTGGGATATGTATTTCTAATTTGAGATTATTTTATGTATAGTATAATTTTGTAGGATAGCATTTCCAGAAATGTGGTAATTCACCCCACTGCATGGGAGCACTGACATATGGTATTTTTGGTGCTATTCTTTGAAGACCAGTTTTTTTTTTTTTCCTTTACCTTGACTTTCTTAAAAAGTTAGTATGGAATAATGGAGGTCCTTTATTGGCTTAAGTAAGGAGAAAACATATACATAATCTGTTTTCAATTATGCAGTCATACTCAATAAATTATCAATAATTTTCTCATGTGGAAGAAATTCTCTGTTAGAATAATTTGGTAAGTAACAAGTATGGGCTATGTTGAAAGGCAATTTTAGTGCTGTTCAATCTGTTTTAGTTTCTGCAGTATGTGGAGTATTTGTAGCGAATTATCTATATGGCAAATGGGATTAACTATAAGGCAAATGGAATTAGGCAAATTTTAGATTATCCCATAACTAAAAGGTTGTGAGTTGAACTCTTTGTTCTGCACATTGTTTTGTAAATAACAGTAAGCTAGCAATATTGATTTATCATCTTTCTCGACTGTACCACAAGCCATATTCATTTTTCTTACATATACACACACACACACACACACACACAGCCAAATTCTCATTTTCCACATTTCTCTTGAAGGTCTTCTGCTGAGTCCTACAATATGAATATATTTTTAAAAATCTAATTAAGAAAGAGTGATGGCAGAGAACACATAACTCCCAGAGGAATAAATCCCTAAGAGTACAAAGGGGTAAGTGAAATATTTTGTAAAGATTGCCATGCATTTGAAAATATTAAGACCTAACACCAAAGCTTATTATGGGAGGAACACATCTATCACAATTCTCTATTTCTAAAACTGACATGTTCCGTGGTTAGAATCAGCATCATCTGGGAGTTTGTTAGGAATGCAGAATGTCTGGCCTCCACCAGACCTACTGTATCAGAATTTGTATTTTAATGTAAATCACAGATAATTCATATGCACATTAAAGTTTGAGGAGCACAGTAATATGAAACTATTAAATATTTTACAGATGGATTATAGTTACGTGACACATAAGAGAAAAAAATCTCTGCCGATGCAAACAGAAAAAATCTACTTTTGATGATCCTAAAAATTAGTTTATGCTTGTTTTCGGTACCCCCTCCTCAGTATCACTTTGTATCTACGTTTTAACTGCTAGCCTGCAAGCTCCCTGAAGGTGGACACTGACATTCGGGTATGTCCCCAACATCTTCAGCACATTTTAAATAAATGAAGAAGTAAACTATGTTTTTGTTTAATTTATTCCTTTATTTAAACATTAAAACATTCTGTTCCTAAATAATTTTGTTATTACTACTGGCCATTTTCTACCATTCATCCACTACAAACTCCCAAAAGTAACATAAATAATATTATAATAGCAATGTAATAAAACTAGAAAGTAAAATCGTAAGAGAATGACTAACCAGGGTTAACACCCATTTCCACTCATTTTGTCAGTCTCCTTGAAAAAGTGCAAAAACCCTTTTTATCCAGTAGGGTAAAGCATGGCATTAATTTATTGAGTAAGCAATTGAATGTCCCAGACTAAAAAAAATTTTTTATTAAATAGTATTTGAAACTGGGTTAAAAAAAAAAAAAAATCAATCACCTATTTCTTTAGAGAACTAGATTGCCCTCTAGTGGGGTGAAAGCTAATGTGGACTCTAAGGTTTTCCAATTGAGAGAACCAGGAAAGAGAACCAGCCCTCAGTTCTGGAAACATCTGGGTCATCAGCTAATTTGGTATTTTCTTCTTATGTGGCAAATTTCTTGCATTTTTCATATAAGGTCACAGATCCTGTGACAACAGTATAGTGTGTGTTTCTCCAAGAAACAAATCGAAATTGGTGTGAGCTGGAATGAGGTTTCAGCAGCTTGGGAGTGGCCACACCCAGAGCAGGTAGCCACCTGCTCAGGGCCAGTGTCATCCAGCCTTGTGAACAAGGAGCTCCTGAGGTGGAATGTGGCATATAGTCAGTCCTGTTCAGTTGGAGTAAAAAACAGTGGTGACTGATAAAATCAGGAATTTTCCTTAAGATGGTCTGGGTTCATTAATAACAAAAATGCTCAATTAAATATGTGATTGATTCATCTCCCATTTCATTTTTAACTGTACAGATTTAACTTGAAATTCTGGATGATAGCAACTACTAGATATTCACAGAATTAAGTAACTATTTTGATCCTACATTGTAGGGTAGAAAACTATTTTATTGCGTGAATCAGCTTTATGCACTCTGAAAGGACTGACAGGCACTCAGGAATCTGGCAAAATGTAGCCTCTTGCAGCCTTTTCATCACAGAGAGCAAGCGTGGCCCAAATGGCCGAATGCTTATTCCACAATCTATCCATTAATAATTTTAAAAATCCCCAAAGTAAGTAAATGTGTTTTTAGTACAACAAATAAAATCCTGCTAAAAATGTTAATGACTAAGAGCAGACGCAATCGTTCTAACAATAAAAATAATCCCCTCCCCCTTAGGATAGAATAATTTACTACAAATCTGTAGGTTACCTCACAAAACCATTGCGAATTGTGACTGAAAAAAAATTCCAGACTTTAATGTTAAAAACCATTCAATCTTATTTATTATTTTAAAATATACTTTCAGAGAATTTTAATGTGTAGATAAACACCACCAGGTTTACTAATTTATACCATCATGTATAAATGTATTTGGGCTACACTGGGTCATATAGTGCTTATTGCAGGCTCAGCTTACTCAGCTGGTATTAACCATATATATAATTAATTGATAAGCTACTGCTATTTCTCTTTCAGTTTGATCTTGCAATCCTGACCAAATTCTCATTTTTCCACTTCAGGTTATTGATATATCCATTTAGAAGGTGCCCACTTCATTAGAATAGATAATGGGGAATACTATATGCACCTAGTACAATCATGCTGAATAATTGTTTAATGAATCAGGAAAAAGCACCCGCCCTGGTGATTAATTGATTATGCTTTGCAACTGAAACGATTTCAAAATCCATTATTTTAGTATTGTAGAGGTTGTACTTCTCTTCATGATTTGCAAATACAGCTTACTCATGGCAGAAAGGACCCTTGCATTTGTCATATTTTGGGTGGGATTTTTATTAATGGGATGGTGGCTACCATTTCATGATCCAGGTTTCTGTGCAGGATTGAGACTGTATCAAGAATCAGCAATTGCAAGAACAGTTTCAAAAAAAGAAAGAAAAGAAACAGTTAAAAATTTGTGCATAACCTATATATATTGATTAATAGATATGACCTTATGGAATACACAGTGAAGATCATAATATCTCAATTATATATGCATAATTTTACCCATTGCAGTCACAAACAATGATCTGCGGAGAATTTTCCAGCAATTTTTGGCACACAAACCCTACCCTTAGTAAGCACCTGCACATAATATCCGACCCACAAGAACATATGTAATTCAGGCAGGAACTGAAAATACATTCGCTTTATAATGTAAAATGAACAACAGGACAAAAAATTCTTTTTTTAAGGGGTAGGGGAGAAGGAAGGGAAGAGTAGAAGGAAGAAAAGTGAGTGCAACAAGGGTTAATAATCCTTAATCAAATTCAATCGTTCAAACCTTTTGAACAAATAAGGCCATTGAGTCATTAAGTAATAATAATAATTTGAAATAATACTGATAATGATGAGTTTGTAGCCACCCTCCTGCAGCAGAAACCTCTCGGTGGGGACGCAGAACGCAGAGCGAGACCGCCCCATCCCTCATTCTGAGAACCTTTCTGGACTTGCGGGTGAATCGCGAACTGTGAGAAGCGGGGGTAGCTCAGGACACTGCGCAGAAACCCGTCTCCCGGGCTGCACCCGCGGGGGCGAGCGCCCAGCTCGCGGGAGGGGAGCACAGGGCGCGGCGCTGGGCTCTGCAGGGCTGGCAGCGCTCCACGCGCCGGCTCGCCAAGTGCGCCCCCACCCGGCCAGAGGCTGACTGGTCCCAGCAGCCGCTGGGAGGGGTGGGGCCGAGCCGCGCCTTGCTCGATTAGCGAGGGTCACTTCTGGAGAGACTATCCAAAGGGTCTACGTCCCAGGAAATGATAGAGAACCCGGCTTGGGCCGAGGGCTTCAGCTGGGGGAAAGTAGCCTGAACTCCGCGGGCTGTGGGAGGGCAAGAAGAGGAAAACCCTCCCCGCACCACTGGGAAGGGGTCACCTCTGCGGTCTTGCCGCCGGCTGGGGTGGGGCCGCGCCTTTGTATGGCCGGGCGGGGCTCGAGCCAGCTTTTCTGCAGAGACACCCTCTTGGCTGGGAGGGGCTCGGCGCCAGCTCTCAGAGCAACACCGGGTGTCTGCGCCAAGCGAGGGGGTGTCTGGGCTGTTCCGGACTGCAGGGCTGAAAAAAAAGGGGGCTCTAGGACTGCAGACCATTCAACCGCCCCTCCCCAACTCTGTTTCTTCGCCACGCCTCGGAGCCCGAGGTCTTCCCAGCACCGCGGAAAGGGTGGGGCAGGGCGGAGCTGTGCAGAGCGAGCCCTGTCCATCGCTTTTTCGCTTCTCCGCATCCCGCACCGGGTCCCGGGGGAGGTGGTGTTTCCAGCAGTCACCAGACCTCGGGCCTCTCCTTGCCTGTCCACCCCGAGGGCCACCGAACGCTGGAACCATGGGGCACTTAGAGGCGCACAACCGGCTGGGGATCTCTGTGTCTCAACTGTTTCCCTGATATATAGGTTAAGCCTATGAAAACTGCCATTATTTGGCCCTGTTTGCCCTAGAAGACGGGTATTTCACGTGGCTCAATTTAAGAAGTTGGCCTCTTTTTTATCTGTATTATTATATCTACACTTATCTAGGTTCCCAAAGCTTTTACCCAAAACGATCAATGAGCTCTAAGAAGCCTTCGCCCGCGTCAATGTCTAGTCACCCTATGCAATGTGGTTTTTGAAAAAGAAAAGGGCTAACCCACTTTTTTCCTTCTCTCCGTAAAACAGAACAATGAGGCCAGGGTGGGGAAGGCAGGAGCTATGGTCAGATCTCATTCGGAAGCCGAGTCGGAGTCAGGAGCGACAAGCGCGGGGCGTGGCGCTGCTGTCCGCCCCACCCCCCCAGGGCTGGGCTCCTGGGTGTCGCGCTGCGCTCCCTACCCGGCCCTCTTTCGGCTTAAGCTGCTGCACCCGGCAGGGGGGAGGAGTGAGGGCGCCGGCGCCGCTTCGCACAGGGTGGGGCGGTCCGCATTGTGCGCCCAGCGCTGCAGGTGCCTCCCCCTGGGACCGCTCGTCCTCACACAAAGAAACCCCACCCCAGCGCCTGTGAAACCGCTGTCCCTCCACCCCTCCCCACCGCGCGCTTCCCCGCCCCTGCAGCTGCCCACCCGCGCCCTCCATGCCCTCCCCGACTTCCTTTCTCCTTCCCCTCCCTTTCCCTAAAACAAAGGAGCGTAGCACCCCATCCCCCGCCCTAACCTCCCCGCACCGCGCCCCAGGACTAGCGGTTTTTCCGACGAGACAATACCATAAAATTTGCCCCGTTCTCCACCCGCCCCCACCCCCCCGTCTCCACCCATCTTTCAAACAACCTAGAAGGGACCGATTTGACTTCGCATTTTTCTTTTTCCTTTCCGCCGCCTCCCTCTCCTCTTCCCCATTTTCTTTTTCTTAACTAGAGAAGAAATAAAGGATGTTACAAAGCACTTTCCAAAATGTCCCTTAACCCCATTTAAGGCAAACAGTAAAGGTAGCTCCCTCCCCCAACGACTGAGCCCTAATTTTAAACATGGAAACAGAACAAATTCTCTTCCCATGGGAGGGCAACTTACCTGCTTCTACCTTTCAAAAGAAAATTTTAGTTTTAGATTTCCAGGGACCCTCTCTTTGCCCTTCCCAAACCCCCAGAACTGCCTTCGTCCTTCCTGGTTTCTGTTTTATCATTAACGTCTTTTTCTTTATAAAATATTTCCGAATGCCTTCAAAGCTCTAAGAGAGAAGGTGAGAGGTGGGCTCCAGGTCGAGCCGAGGGAGAACGAGGCGCGATGCCTTACCCATTGCTGTTTTAGCCATTGTAGGGATGTGCAGATGCTGAGCGGTGGCGAAGGCGAAGGGTCCAGCTACAGCAGCGGAGAGAGCGAGAGAGAAGACTGAATAAGGCACTGAGTCTGCAGAGTGGGACCGTGCGAGAGAAAGAGCAAGAGGCAGGAGCCCATGAATAATTATCACTCAGAAGCTCAAGCAGATTGGCTCCCAAGGTCCCCTGACATGACTCCCGCAGAGTCAGAATCTCCAAGCATTAAATATTGATCGGCCAATGGTGCTGGAGTACAAAGTACCAGAATGCAGTTTGAAATGGAAATCAGTCCTTCCCTGGCAGCTCCCCCCCGTTTTGGGGGCCTGATAGTACAGTCCAAGTAGAGTGGAGGCTTAGCCCAGAAGCCTCCTAAGAGCTAAGAACTGGACTGTGTCTACCTGGGAGCCAGGATTGACTTTGTTCACACATGTTTTATTGCACAAATAGACATAAAAAGGAAAAAGGATTTAGAGCTTTGAGAAGTCTTCACAACTTGCTGACTATTGGAAACATCTGTTTAAACATTGTGGTTTTACTTGTTCATGTTTTCTCTTTCACCTCTGGCCCTGTTTTGGTAGTTTCTGGTCTCCCAGGGTGACCCCACGTCTGGCTATGGTGGTAGCCTGAAACAGAAATGCATTATTGCCCTTTGTCTCTTAGCACAGTTGGACTCAGATGTCTCGGACTCTTGAAGGTCTCTCAACAGAGTGAGGCCTGGTGTTTTCTACTCTTGGCACAGAAGGAAGGGGCTGTCTGGGCTGTTGGGAATAGGGACAAATAGTTATGGTCTACCTGGAGACCTCATGGAGGAGGATGAGAGTCAGCTTCCTGTGTCTGTGTCTTGTCCATCTGGTTACAGGGCAGAACCATTGGTTTGAGCATTGGAGGAACCATAGGTGGATAATGCCATTCTGCCTTGGAGATGTAAGATTATGGGGATTGAAACCTCAGTGACTTTTGCAAGTCTCAAGGAGAAACCTTTATATTGAAAGCTTTGTGTAGATGAAAGATGTGATCTGGAGCATGATTTTTCAGAGATCCAGAGACTCCATTGATAATAGGCCAAAGAAAGATGTTTTCAGGTTTCAGGCTGAGAGCAATGTGGTGTGTGAGGATCTCCCAGATCAGGTGCAAAAAAGTGACCTTTCATTAGAGAGAAGATATTCACTAATTCATTTTGGTTGACTTAATGAACATCATTCATTAATTCATTCTTTCTCAGAAGACTCACATAAATATTCATTGAGCATTTATCATGTGCCAAGCTTTGAGGACACAATGGTGAAAAAGATTTTAGACCTTGTTCTCATGGAGATTTTAATCTCTGTTAATTTAACACTTCTGTGGTTTCACTGAGCCTTCCTCCATTCTAGATCCATTCAGAAACTTGGTTTTGACATTTGAAAAAAAAGCAAAGGATTGCTAATTCCTTGTGTTTGAAAGCTAAAAGAATAGCACATTGTTGAAATCATGAACATATACAAAATGTTGGCAATTTTTAAATTTTATAGAAATGCTTGGGATTATGCAAATGGATGAAATAAATTCTTAGCAGCTTTCTATTAAATAACATTTCAAAATTTCTTTCTAGCCTCATGAATAATACGCAGTTTTGAACTCATAAAACCATTTGAAAATAACAGGCACTCTCCTTGGTGCTGAAATAAATTTCTTCACCCCCCTATTAACTTGTAAGGCATTTACATCCCATGGACGTCTTGCTGAGTGATAGAAAGTACTGGAACTAGAGCAATTCTAACCTGCTGAGTCATAGGAAAAATAAAAGATAAAGTGGAGATCAATAAACTTACTTCTTGAACAGGAAGATTTAGAAATTATTTTTCCTGTCATTGTTCAGGTCTGTGACTATGACACAGCAATAGAGCAGTATGGAAGTTGGCAAGGTCTGGAAATAAATAACCATTTTCTACCTTTCTATGGCCATTTCCCACTTTAAATGTGAGAGCTAATTCCTTCTCAGTGGAGTAGTTAACGCGTTATGATAAGAAGGATCTTCAGCATTCTGTGTGACTCTTTAGAGTATTCCTTCTTTAGAGTATTCCTCTTTAGAGTATTCCTCTTCTCCTCACCACCCTCTTTCCCCTTAGGCTATGTATCATCTTTACCTATTCTTTAACTTCCTTGGAGAACAAGATCCCTAAGTCATGGCATTAATGTCTTTAACAATTATCACTTGCCGTTGAATAAGATCTTTTGCACTTCTAATTAAACAAAACAAAACACACATTCTACTGTCTAATCTCTCATTCTATGGTGAACATGCCTTACTAGTGGATAGTAATATGAGAAGGAGGTCAGTATCCAGAGGGGCAAGTGTCAGATGTGTGTCTCTTTTCTATTTCTGACTTTCTGGGCACTAGTCACCTAACCTCAGCTCTGCGTGATTTTCAAGTAATGTCAAGAAGGGGAGAGGGTAGGTTGTTAGTATGTTTTACTATAGAATATAGAGATAGCAGGTTGTCATCAAGTGGTGAAGAAAAACTAAATAAATTCAAAGAGCTGACTTATAATCAATTATTGTTCTTTCTTTTCTTTTAACATAACAATTTCAATCATGGATCTTGGCCTGGGAGGGTAGGGGCAAACAGGAACAGAGAATTATTTTATATTCAATAGTTTATTCATCATTTGTTCAGCTAATTCATTCACCCAACAAATATTTATTTAGTGAAATTTCGGGCTTTTATAGTATGAAATCACCAACCTTCTCCCTAATGTCTAAAAAATACACAGTGAAGGAAAATGTAACTCCCACTTCTTTAAGAAAATGCCATTAATTTTGGAGGACAAATATTATCTTGTGTATCAGCGTGTTTAATTGCAAAGTATTAAAAAAACAACCAAACTGGCTCTGATAATAAAAGGTGTTTTTTTTTTTTCCTCTTTTTTTCTTTTTATTCATCTAACTACATAGAAGTAGAGTAGGCCCCAGCAGTCTGGAGATAAGAATCAGCTTTCCCTGAAGCAAGTGGTTTTGATAAGCATGGGTGGATACCCAAATTAAAGAATAGGTACTAGGTCTATAAAAAGTAAAATAAGGCCAACAGTTACCTACCTTCTAGGATTTGGGGTAGACTGAGGGATTATAATGTATAAACTGCCTAAAAAACTTGGGATACCTAATAAATTATAGATACTATGTTTATGGTTTCCAATACATTTAAAGTTTTTAAGGGTAGGGACTGAGTAGTGTATATCTTTATATCCTTTTTATTGCTTGACTTCATGATTCACATGGCTGAAAGTCAGTAAATGCTTGTGAACTAATAACAACAATAATAAAACACTGTTGAACATAATTCAAAAGGAATGAACCTGGGATGAAACCATAGTGATACTTTCAACCACCTTTCTTTGGTTAGCTCATGTTGGGAGCAGTGAATAAGCTGTTTACTATTGTTTCTTTATTTATATGCTGCTCATTCCCTAAAAGACATAGGTGGATAGAACTCACATGAGTAGACCCTTGTTAACTTTTTAAAATCTTTAACAGCAGTAAGAGGAAGTTTTGGAAGTCAAAGATGTGCTAACAGAGATTTTAATTACTGTGGGTTACAGTGTATTGTGTATTATTTCTGTGAGGAGGCCTGAAGTGTTGATTTCTTTCCAAACTGGGGAGGAACAGTTGCTTTGGAGGATTAGCTGATGTAATCTAATGTAGTCATATGATTTTCTGCTATTAATAATCACGTGTCTGGGAAAGAATCCTAAAGTAATTATTAAAAGTTAGTAAGATATGAAAAATATTGCTAGAGTTGAATTAATTGTTTTGGTCTGACCTCAGTTGATTACAAAGGAAGTTTGTGGGGGGAAAAAAAGGCCATAGAATTTTTTTTAGGTGGTTGGGAATGCAGTTATAGCTGAAAATATCTAGAAATGCATCTAAAATAGTAAGATGAAAAAATAGTTAATTGACTAACATTTTGACTATTTTGCTATTTTTAAACCCTTGTAGATTAATGAAAAGTAAAAAGAATCAAATGTCCTGTAATAGCATTGTCCAATATGGTTTATTAAAAGGAAAATCATTCTGAGGAGGGAGAGTTAGTGTTCCTTATTAATAATGAAATCTATATTGTTCAGGAATTTTCCAACGTGGTAGAGTTTTTTCTGCAATGGTGAATGAACATATCTTATTATTTCTTCTTAGATCAGTTATTTAAAGATGAAGAATGCTTAGTTAAAGCATTTTTTTTTGTACCTAGGGTTTTCTTTATGTTCAAATGGGACTTCTACATTAGTAATTAGTATAATTTATCCGGAAGCAAAATGACCTATTGAAATTAGTAAGTCCTATTGATGGTTTTATAATTGAACTTTTCTGAAAATGAATTTGCTCTAATCATAAGAAGGACTTAATATAAATTTAATAAGTTGAATCTTTAAATTGGTATGTTGAAAAACTGTTTGCTATCTTGGCAACAACTACCATGACTCTCTCCTTCTCTCTGTGAGTTGATTTACAGCTTGAGTCCAAGGAGGACATTAGTTGGACACCACTGAAGCTGGGAAGTTGATTCCCCTTGAGATTCCACTCAGCATTTTAGCTTACAACACTTGAGTGGGAACAAAATGGAGACAATACTGAAGTGCTTGGAGGAGAAATCTAGGGGAAGTATGACTCACTCTATTTATCCCATAGGCCCCATTTTATTTTATTTTTTAAACAGAAGTCCCACTACGAGCATTGCACTATACACACTGTTAATAGTAGTTGCCTAAGAACTTTGTTTATTTTAAGTCACAACCAGGAGGAGGAGGAGGAACTAGGGAAGGAAAAAGCAAAAGTGTTTTACTATACTGCCTTCCAGGGATATTTTTCCATTAACTATTTATTAACTCATTCTCTGACCCTCTGAACTTCCCTCACCCCTGTTCTGCTTTATTATCAAATGGAATTGAATTAGTAGATGTAGGTAGGATTTTTAAAAAGCTATTTCATCAAAAATTCAATTTGACAGTAACATTAGCCTTGAGCTCAAGCATCATGTATTTAATTATTAGTTAAAACTTATCAGGGGGAAAATATTCCTTGAAGCAAACAGGCATTTATCAGGGAAAGCAACTGTAGTTATTTACGAGTATTCTGACAACTCTTGTGACTGAAAATGATGTGTTTTGTTTCTGGGTATGGCTATTGCTGAACTCTGGGCTGGACTTTGCTGAATGCTCCTCCTTGGTCAGACTGACTACCATTTCTCTCTTATACTGTCCTCCTTTTGGTCAAAGTGGGCTAAGTGAGCTGTCATGGCTTCAGTTGTTTCAAGGGTGGTAACATCAGCAAGTGTCCTGCTGGTAGAGTGGTGGTGGGGTAATTTTTAAGCATATGATTCAGTAGAAAGGGCAAGATGAATGGGGATGATCATAACGTTAAAAGAAATATTTGCAATCCCACTTTGTATGTAATTTTTAATTTGCCTAGAACCAACCAGGAGTATAAGTCTCATAGATCAATTTGGCTAACCTTAAAAACTATGTGCCGTTTTTCTACCCTTCACCCCCACCCCCCGCCCTGCCAAATAAACGATTCCACTTTTCCTGAAGTGTTTCTCCAGCATTAGTTATTGTATTGCCTTAGGATTTGGTTGGCCTGTAAATAGTCAGGGACAATTTTATTAGCTGGAACTATTCTAGCCAACAAATTTTTGCACGTTGAGTGGACTTCTAAAGTGTAAGCTCTTTTATTTGTCGTGTAGTTATAGTCAGTTGTAAATTGGGGATCACACATTTTAGTCCGAGGACGACATTTTCATGGTATCTGGTGTCTTAGATCTTTTCTCATAAGTTACCTAGTCAGGTTTCTCACCAAAACTATGAGATGCAGAGGGATTTGTCTTGAATCCTCAGAAAGGCAGTATGATCTTCTCAAAGTGTAAGTCATATTTTGAGGTCATTAGCATGGAAGGCCCATCTAATTATATGGGAAAAATAGTCCCATGGGTGTGTATTGAGAGGGCATAAAGATAATCAGCTGGTACCAATTGCTTCCTAATTGTAATTGGTCTAATTGCAAAGAACATTTTTGGTAGTTTTAAACAAATGATGTGATGGTCTGAATTGATTTATGACAAAGTAGTTGAATTATAATTTGCATGATTAGTGACCTGTCCCTTTCCATTTTTGATGTTCTATAGGTGATCGCAAGGCCTTTGATACATATGTAACAGCAGTAATTGTGGGAGGCCTAGAGTTCAATTGAAACATATGCATTAGATGTGTTTGGGTTAATACTTTTTAGAGGATCAGGACCAGATAAGAAATTCCACAAATGGCAATGTTAGTAGCTATGGCAATTGTCTGTTGCAGTTGTCGTTTTATTTCTGTAAATTTCCTGCTCCTGAATTAGATCTCCAGTGGAAATTGATATCTAGATTGTAAAATCCTTAGTACACTTGCATTGGGATGTATAAATCCATGGATTATTTGTTCTGGAATTTAAGAACAGCATTAGTGGTTTGAAACACTTGAAATGACCCTGTTTTCAATACACTTCTAAAACTGACTTTCATTGGTGTCTTTCCCTATATAACCAGTCTGTTGGTTATATATTATATAGAGGTGTGTTCACTGGTATCTCTTTATGAAATAAAGTTTGCACCTGTTGGATATGATTGTATATGATACTAAGTTTTGAAAACACCTGATAAGATCAGAATGTGGTAAGGATAATGTTGGTCAGTAAGAAAATGAGAATTCATGGGGATTTTGTAATGTACATTGTATCATAATTAAGGCTAGGGTAGAACTTTAAGATAAGGAGGATTAAATTCTTCCATAAATATTAACTGTTCTCATTTTAAATACCGTTAGTTCATGACTTTTAAACACAGTGCTCTGATTCTATACCCTCAGTTTAAAGACAACAAAACTGCAAACCCTCGCCCCAAATTCAAAACAACTACCCCCAAACCCAAAAAACAAAACGTTGAGCCTTGAACATTTCTTAATTGTTTCTTGTTTGTACAGTATGGGTGTGGAAATTCTGGAATCATTTTGTATATACATCCTACGAATGAGAAACTGAATCAATGTAATCTTACTGCTGGAAGCCAGACGGCATGCCTCTGTGGCAGGAGGGAGACACAAACAAGAAATTTGGGAAGGTGGAAAAGAATATTGTGGTATTAGATTAGAATTAAACATAGAAAAATTCACAGTATAAAAATATATATGCACTCCTTAATTCATGATTTAAAATATACCGTATGTATAATAAAAGTCTGTGCTTCTTAGTTTTATCAACTCAATGCACTTAGAAGCAATGATACACTGGTATAATGAGAACAGCCAGCACCCAGAGTTCGGTTTTGAAATACCATTCTCCACTAAAAGGAGCTAGGGCAGGATGATCTTGTCAAAGTATATACCACATTTTTATGTAGTTAGCATGAGAAAGCCATCTAATTACATAGGAAAAAGATTCTTTGAGAGTGTATATTGAGGAGACATAAACTTATTGATATGAGAACAAACACTCTAGGTAGAATTAAACAAACCATGTAATCGTTTCTGAATAGCTTAGAGACTTGGCTGATTCCAGGGCTGGGACAGAGAAAATTCAAGATGAGTCTGAAGCACGTTATTGAGTCAAAAAGGAAGGAAGTTCTAAAAACTAATGGATATTATAAAAAGGGCACAGGAGCCAGCTTGAAGGAATCCTAATGGCCAAATCTGGGATAATCTAAGTATTGATAAAAAGATAGCAGCAATGGTTAAGAATTCATTATATAAAATAGAATTCCTGGGTCTCTACTGATGATAAATAAATAAATGGGTGAGAAGGAAAGGCTCTTCTTTATCATGGAATTTTATACAATAAATGTAGAAGGAAAGATAGAGTTGGAAAAAAATCACCATTCTGCAACTGCCATAGTGATCATTGATTTAGGCAAGAATCATTAATAAATGCTAAAACTACTAGGTAAAAGTTTGACGGGGAAGAGATAATTAAACTGTCTCAGAGTATTTCCTCACAGATTACTTTTTAATTACAGAGGAAATATTGATGATTTTACATGGAACCTCAAAACCTTGTGGAAGCCAACTGAGCCAAGCAATTGAAGTTAACATCACTAGTAATGTGATAAAGAAACATCATGTGCCTCTAGATGTGGTACACGGAGGACATAACATCAGTTACTTGGCATTCCTGCCAAACATACAAAAATTAATTGTGACAAAACATCAAAAAGCCCATATTGATGGAGAGTCTGTAACTCAACTCACTTGTATTCTTAAAAAATATCAATGTCATAAAGGCAAAGACAGATGAGTAACTATTAAAAAGACACGACAACTAATTGCAATGGATGATTCTGGAATGGATTCTAGATCAAGAACAAAATTATATAAAGGATGTATGCTATAGTATTACAGTATATTATATTGTGACATTATATCAATGTTGATTTTTATGAATTTGATGAAGGTACCAAGTTTATGTAAGAGAATATATTCTTGAAAGATAAACATGGGAGTATTCAAAAATAAAGGGTCAAAAATAAAAAAATAAAAATAAAGGGTCATAATATCTGTAACCAACTTTCAAATGGTATAGCATTATTAATAATAATTATTTTATTATTTTATGAGTATGTATAATATATATAAAGAGAGAGAGAAAGGAGGGTGATATAAAGCAAATGTGTAAAATGTTAACAATTAGTGAATGTAGGTGAAGGGCATAGAGGAGTTAACAGTTCTTGGGACTTTCCTGTAAATATGGATTTTTATTTATTTATTATTATTTTTTTAAAGATTGATTTATTGATAGAGAGAAAGTGCAAGTGAGTGGGTGGGGGGGAGGGACATGGGGACATGGGGAAGGAGAGAGAGAGAATCTCCAGCAGACTCCCCACTGAACGTGGAGCCCAATGCAGGGCTCCATCTCAAACCCTGAGATCATGACCTGAGTCAAAATCAAGAATGAGAGCCCAATCCACTGAGCTACCCAGGCATCCCTAAATTTGATTTTTAAAAAAATAAAAATGTAAAAAGTTAAAAATATTATTAATTCAATTTACCTCCTCAGGGCTTTTAGGCTAATAGATCAATGAAGGTTCTGGGTTTGGTTTGGTTTGGTTTGTTTATTTATTTATTTAAAGATTTATTTACTTTAGAGAGAGAGAGTGTGTGTGTGTGTGCAAGAGTGAATGGAAGGAGGGGCAGAGGGAGAGAATCTTCAAGTGGACTCCCCAATGATCCAGACATGGGGCTTAATCTCACCACCCTGACATGGTCAGCGGAAGCCAAGAGTTAGTTGCTTAACCACCTAGCCACCCAGGCTCTCCTTCCTTCTTCATCATGTGCTATTTTCAGTAGTATTTTTTCAGTAGGACTTCTCCAAGTCAAGCTATGGTCCCAATTTGAAATTTTATTAATATTTTGTTTTTTGCATGAAAAGCTCTTTTTACATCTTGATTTGGCTCATTTTGTGTATTTCTATGGGATTCTTTTTTTTTTTCTTTTTTTTTTTCTATGGGATTCTTATTTCTTTTCTGAAGAAAGGAGAAAAAGTCAGGCACCCAGAAAAGTTCAGATTTCTTGGGAGGTACTGAATCTTCAGACATGCCAGAAGCTATGAATCCCATTTCATTTGCATCCCCTCTTTAGTGTGTTTGTGCAAGTATCATGCAAATAGAGTTCTTTGTTTTTCAAGTAATGCAAATGTTCATTAATTCCCTCTTATTTTTGTAATGTCTATTCAGATTTCTATTTAAGTGTTCTTTTTCATTCCTGACATTGATAATTTGTATCTTTGCTCTTTTTTTCTGGATCCTTCTGACTGTTGGTTTCATTGATTTTTTTCTATTGTATCTTGTTTCATATTTCATTGATTTGTGCTTTTATATTATTTCTTTCCTTCTGCTTGATTGCAGATCTCAGAGAGAGCTACCTGTCCTGGAGCTGACAGTAATCAGGGAGGAGGGCATTTTCAGCTATTTTCAAAAACCCCTTATGACTGTGGAATGTGTGTGGTATATAAACTTCTGGGTAATGGCTACTGGTAATGCTTTTGGTGTCCATCTTAGTTAAGGTAGATGTGCCTTATTCTCTTCATTGTAATTCCCTTAAATTCTTTGGTAAGAATCTCTCACAGGTGGCACAGGGTACCTTATATCACAATACATTAAGGTTCATGCATTGTCTAAATTTTTGTGATGCCACGAATGATCAGGGGGCTTTGGGTGGTGGCAGCCTGATCCCTCCCTCCATTGTAAAGGCCCCTGTCATGTAATGATTGCATCTATTGATGAGGTTTGAATCAATTATTTCATTTCAGTTTATAAAATGGGTCTTTAAGAATTCTATGTTACAATCCCATAAATTCATTCACACCATTCTCTTATTAAGAACTTTCTCTTATTAAGAAGAATGATGTTGGATCTCTGAAATATAGTTAGTAAAGGCAGATGGACACTCAATTTCATCATTTTAATTGATATTTTTTGAAGTAAGGATTTTTAAAATGTCTATTAAATAGATTTTTTTGCTTTCTTTCTTATTATTATTTACTCATTTAAAATACATCTATATTAAATGTTTTAGACAATTACATTCGTTATTGTATTTGACACTCAAATCATTTCAAGTTTGGCCAATAGGCACCCCTTCATGTTGGCTTCTGTGGCCTTTGGAAATGACCCTTTGACTTTGACAATTTCCTTCCTCCTTGACAGAGCAAAATGTTCATCTTGTATATTTACATATCCACATTTAGAATCAGGTTTTCCTCTGAAGTCCCTTACTCCTTTTAGAAGGAAATGGCATTTGGAAACCATAATGCTAGTTGTGCTCAGTACTATTTGGTTATCATGACTTTTTGGTCTCTTCAGTGGACAGAACTAGGGCACTTGTATTTTTTCAAAGGAGAAAAAAATCAATGAATTTATAATATTTCAAATTCATATTTAACATTAAAATATTTAAGTCAAATTTTTGATTTTGTACTTTTCTCTTACATGGAGTATTTTACTATATAATACTATTAAACTTTTATACATATTTGCATATATATATAAAATGACAAAATATACTTACCAATATTATTACCAACAAATAGACTACTGCTAAGATTTCTTTTGAATTCTATTTGTCTATGAAATATATCCTATTCCACTAGGTACGAAAAGTCAAAACACTATGTGGAAAAACAATTTTTTGTGTTTGTGTACTTATGTCTCTAACTGAATATACAATTAAGTTTGATTTTTCTTTTTGTTTTCATATTTTAGGGCTCTTGCTTCATTCCAACGCATTCCATCCTCTCCCATCTTTTTTTCTACAGCTACCCATTTTTTTTTTAAATATTTTATTTATTTATTTGACATAGAGAGAGAGAGAGAGACACAGAGTGAGCACAAGCAGGGGGAGTGGCAGGCAGAGGCAGAGGGAGAAGCAGGCTCCGCACAGAGAAGGGGGAGTCCGATGCGGGACTCGATCCCGGGACTCCGGGATCATGACCTGAGCCGAAGGCAGTGTCTTAACCAACTGAGCCACCCAGGCGCCCTACAGCTACCCATTTTTTTGTAACAAGTTGTGATCAGTACAAGTTTAGCACAAAAAATTCTTTTTACAAATGTAATTTGCCAAATAAATGCAAATTCTTTTCTTATACAAAAGATAGCATAATATATATGCTCTTTTGCATTTTTTCCACTTTATATATTTTGGAGATCATTTTATATCAGTGTATAGCAATCTTCCTCAGTCCTTTTTATGATTATATACTAGTTAATTTACCATAATTAATTTAATCAGCATTTGAGTTGTTTCCACTTTTTGTTTTAAAAATAACTGTTTTAAAGATTTATTTACTTATTTTAGAGGGGGGGAGGTGCAGACAGAGAGGGGAGAATCTCAAGCAGACTCCCTGTTGAGCATGGAGCTCCTCTGGGCTGGATCCCAGGATTCTGAGATCATGCCCTGAGCCAAAACCAAGAGCCAGGTGCTTACCTGAGTGAGTCACCCAGGCACCCTGGTTTTTAAAAATAATTTTGCAGTGAATAACTTTGTACATAAAATATTTCATAATTTTGCCATTTCTTGACAGATACTTAGAAGTGGAATTGTTGAGATAAAAAGAAAATGCATGAGAAGTTCTTTTAGTTACTGTCACATCCTCCTTTATCTCTGTTAACTCTTTGTATTCTTACCTCCCACGGGTTGTTCCAACAAAATAAAATATATATTGTCAAAATTTTGGATGTTTGCCAATTGGAAGTGATATCTTAATAAAATTTTCATGTATCGTTGATGTTGAGCATCTTGTCATATGGTTCATTCTTCTGTTTATTATTTATTCACTGATTGCACATGTTTCTATCTGGTTGTTGTTGGTTTTTTGCCTCAATTTTTAGGATCTCTTCATGTCATAAAAATATCATTCTTTTGTCTATGATATTAGTTATAAATATCTTTTCTTAGTTTGTCCTTTGTCTTTGTTTATGATACTTTTTCTTATACAAGTTTTTTAAAAATTTTAGTTTAGTCAAACTTATTATTCCTTTTATTGTTTTTAAATTGTGAATCAGGGATATTTTTCCAACCTCCAAGTTATAAAGAAATTTACCCTTATTTTATTTCTCTATTGTATAATTTCCTTAATTTAATTTAATTTTTATATTTTAGATCTCAGATCTCCTTGGAGTCAGTGTGAAATGAAAATTCACTTTTCTTTTTCCAAATGGCTATCCTTTATTCCAATGCCATTTAAAAATGTCCATCTTTTCCTCACTAATTTACAATGCTGTCTTTGTCATATAAAAGAATATATTTTTAAAGCTCAAAAGTTCATACAAGTATTTCTGGTACCAGAGCTAGATGCTCTCTTTAGTATTTGACAGACACAAACTGCCTTCATTTCAAATAATGTCAACTCAAACTCATCCTTGAATTTGGCTATAGAAATTTCATGTTAGGTCTTATCGAAATGTAAACAGGTTAAAAACAGAGACAAAATTTCCAAGACACTATCCTATGCCATACTACAAAAATGTATAAGGCGTAGATTCTGTAACTAGGAACTTATAGACTAATGAGAGAGACAGGTACACAGAGACCATTTCAATATATTTTCAATGTAAAGGTTACTGATCAATGGACAGCATTTGCAAAGATATATATGTGGACTTGGATTCTTCAAAAATAAGATGTAAAAAAAAAAACCAAGGCAAGATAAAACAATTATATTTATGTTACGTCTATTCCTTGATTATTATTAGTCTTCTTTGTTTTAATTTTTATTTTCAAAGTCATGTTAGAAGACCCGCACATTCAGTTGAGTAGATGCAAATAAGGAAAGAAAATTACTTGTGTGAAAGGCAGAGCATGCAGATAATGGATTCTTTAGGTTCTGGTGAAGAAGGAATTCTGCATTTGATGTTTTAGGCTAGGGTATTTTATGAAAACAGAGAAACTTTGAATTCTCTCTCTATTTCGTATCTGCGAATTTTCCCACATGGACAGAGGTTTCCTGCCTTGGGTGACTCCTCATCCCTGGGGCCTCCAATGCTGGATTAGATGGTATATTTTTCAACCATGTGGTCATGGGGACTTGCTTTCTGCCTGAAGTTTTAAACTTTTAATTGACACCTCTGCCCCTTGGGTTTTGGAAAGATTTTTATTACTGGGAAAAGGGTAGTTCTAATTCTCCACTAAGAAGGCCAATTAAAGATAAATTTTCTTCCTTCCTGCCTAGCGTTGGCATGATTGGAAGAACTTCTTATTGGTCAGATGCTGAGGAAACTAACTGGAGGATGGATACCTGGGACAAAGGCATGTGAGCTGTTTCCTCACCGGAGAAGCTGTTCAGGAAGAGCTGCTTATAAACGTATTTCTTCTTCAGAGCAAATGCCAATTCCAGACTAGCATTGTATATTGAAATGCTGCCCTGGGGGAGAGGCAGAAAAAAGGGATGTTAAAGAGATGTCTGAGCTAATAGCTCATGTGAGAAATAGCATGTTATTTCTCAATCACTGTCATTTCTAAGTCCTGCAAGGAAATTATTTATGGAGAATGGTTACCTGCCTGTTCATACATCATTTGGATCCATATCTGCTCCCTAGGTTTTGTCAGATGGATTCAGAGATGTAATTTTAAAAAATCACCCTCAGCTGTTCTTTTGGAGTTTGGTTGGAGTGTTCACATGACTTTCCAAGTTGAGGTGGTATTTGTATTCATGGAATTACGATATTTGCTTCCTGAAAGCATGGTTGAGGAGAATATTGGAACACATATCATGAGGCATGATAAAATCATAAGAATCAGAGATGGAAAGAAAAATAAAATTGGCCACCTAGCTACAAAATAGGATTTGTGTACTTCCACCTTCCAAATAGACTCTCATCAGAAGAGGACATGGTAATCTATTGTTTCTCAAGAGCTTCCAAGTCAAATAATTCTTTTTGATGTTTGGCTTATCAAATAGATGAAGTATAACTATTTCATATCAATAAGTATAAGTTTTTGAGTACTTACCTTGTACTAGGCATGGTGGGCTTAATATATACAGTACTTAATTTAATTTAATGTCAGCCTTATATGATATGTACTATTATCTTCATTAGAGCTCTGAAATCTGAGGGCTAAGAGAGTTTAATAACTTGAGCAAAGTGACAAAACTAAGATTTGGACGTAGGTCTGATTCCAAAGCACATGTCCTTAGCAACTATGCTTTACCTATGTGGAAACCTAAACAATGTTTTGGAATTGGAACTTTATTTTAGACTTAAAATATATGTTAGAGATTTGATGTGATATTTTGGGGAATAATGAAAAGAGGTCACTACCAGTGATTTGAGGCCTGGATACCAATTCCTGGGGTATAGTATGTGGATACTAAGTATGTTTATTTACTTAGCTATATGTCTCTGAATTAATAAATAAACTTTTAAGATTTTGACTAAGAAATTAGTATTTATAGATGTATAGCTATAGACATATATAGGAATTCTTCAACTGATTGATGGGATTATTTTCGTCTGTAAGATTATTATGAATTATGAACAATTTCCTATAGGATCATTGCTAATTATTCATCATATTTATGTATTAAGACCAATCCATAAAAAAACCCATAATTTTATCTGTTACGGCCATTTTCCCAGACTCATAAATGGTGCCTGAAATATAGTAGACAACAACAAAAAATATTTCATTGAATAAGTAAATGAATAAATGAATAAAAAGAACTGAAGAATGATACCAATTACATTAAAGATATAATGTTATTTATATTATTGCTTACACTTGAGGAGACATTCAGAATTCTAACTGGGGTTATCTGTAACTTATCTTTCCTCTCTCCTTTCCTGAATACACAGAAGTATGAGTGGAGACCTTTCATCGGGTCACTAATTCAGTTTCCACAATTTGGGAAGTGGTCTCTAGCAGGCCTGGATGAAGGGCTGACAAGATCACCCCAGAGGCTGGGAGTAGAGGTTCCAGGAAGGGGATCTTGGAGAGGCACAGGAGGTGGTGGTAGACTGGCAGGACAGGTGTACAGATATGGAAGGAAGGGAGGGCAGAAAATCTTTACTGACGGTGAGGTGGAAAGAAGAACTCCTGCAGCCTGGCTCTCAGGATGCAAGAATTGTGTGTAAATCAGGATGGTGTGTGTGCATGTATGCGCAAAATGGGAAAAGATGATTTTTATTGTAGACTCATCATAGAAATCAGTCTCATGATTTTATAGCCATAGCACAAGAACATGGTTTCACACTTCAAATCTGAAACAAGTCATAAGAAGCAATTCTCAAGAGACAAGAATTTCAGCTACACCAGACTCACAGGATTTGTGAGTCAGACAATTGCATTTAACATAAAACTGGGGAAAATAGAGCTGTTAGTCCATTTTTGATTCAGGCATATTTCTTGAGAAGAGCTCCATGTAAGCAAATAATGGCTTGTGAGGGAAATAAAGTCCAAGGAAGCAGAATACCTACATGGACATGCTTGGAGGTAGGCTCACATTTCTTTTTGAATTATCAGTATTGACACCAAAGAAATATTAGTAACTCTGGAAGAAGTAGAAGATATTTTATTTCTTTTCCAGTTTACATATGCTTCCCTGAAGACCTGATTGCTCTAAAACTTATATTAATACTTCCCACTGTTGCATCAACAGTATCCAGGTATTGCAGTCTTTGTTAGAATCCTCTCTTTTGGCCAATACCCAAGTCATTTCTTAGTAGAAAGTTGGTTAATAAAAGAATCTCTTTAATCCTTTCAGTCCACAAAGATACAATTTTGTGCATTGTAGTAGCACTGCTTACAGGAAAATGTTCCAGAAAGCCATTAAAGAAGTATACAGGTCTAACTCTCAAACTGCTAGAGTATACTCAATGGATTTCAAAGTAGAATCATTCCTATCAAGAACATTACAAGAACAACTTCAATCTGAAGTCACCCTTGTGTTTTCTCCTAAAATAAGTAAATTAGAATGTGGATCTTGAGTTTTTTCCTCAAATTTTCTTAGTCACCTTTTATTTTGGACTGCATTTTTGTTATAATCAGCAATCACTTTTACCACTTATCAAAATCCATTCAAATTAACTTAAGCAAAAATGGGAGTATGTTGAAAGAAAACACCAACCTAGTGAGAGGAAGTGAAGTCAGAGCTCACAAAGAGCTGGAGCCAGGAATGGAAATCTGTTCCAACCCACTGCATCCTCACTCTCTCTGTCTTCCTCCCTCTGGGTCCACAAGGTATCTCTGCTGTTTGTCTCTCTCGGCTTCTTCATTTTCCTCTCTCTGAGCAGGTTGACTTACTTGTGCATACTATAAAATGGCCTTCCCTGACCCCTAACTGTCCACTCAGCTTGATGCTAACAGAGATGATGCGCAATCACCAAATAAATTCCTGGGAGAGGAAATCGGAATGGTTTGAGTCAGATTTCTACTACTGATTCAACCATCAGTGGCCAAGGAGGAGGAAAGGTGATGGCTGCAAGAGTCCATTACCAAAGATGGCAGTGAGGCAATTTTTAGAGGAGGGGGAGGAGAAAGATGAGGGAAGGGGGAGATCATCAGAGACAACAACAACAGCACCAAACGCTTGTATAGGATTAACTATAAGCCGTGCGCTGCCCTTAGTGCCTTGCACGTATCAACTCGCATAGTAGGAAGTCCTTGGTTGTCTCAAAAGATGCCCACACAATTTAGCATTTTTCGAAGTCTGTGTAGACATTTTAAAGATTGCTCTTTATGTGTGTTCAAATAATACCCTAATGTAACTTTTTTGTGACTTCTGTTTAAAGAAAAACAATTATTTCATAGATGAATATGTCTTGGGTAGTCTATGATTTTTACCTTTCTTCTCTCTCCAACTCTGTTTTGATATTCTTAAACATTTTATGTGACTTTTTCTAGTCACAAAGATTCCTAGAGATTGTGGGCTCCCTTTTGCTGGAGTCTCATGTACTTACAGGACAGATTGGTGTTACTGAAAGAATAAGGTCTCTTGGGGTCAGGCAGAAAGGGTTTAAATCCTAACTTCCTCACTTCTATTTCTAGGAACTTGTGCATACCTTTTAACGTCTCTGTGTCTTGGTTTCCTCAAATTAAAGTGCAGACATAGTGTTACACATAGAATTATAAAGGGCCTGGCACATAGGAGGCCTTCAGTAAATCTCACATGTTAATATTTCCCACTGTGTATATATTTTGTGTGAGTATGGCATATTGGCATCTCGTAAAGGGAAATTTTTGATATATTTATGTTGAAACATATTAAAGTTGATAACTTACCTAACGTTCATGGTTGCAAGACCCCATGCCCCTGTGAATGAAGAAGGGGATAGAAAGAAAGCACAAAACATGATGGGACAGGCATCTGATCAGTGATTAAGTTATGAATAAAAATGCAAATTGCATTTTGTGTGTCAGTGTGTAAGTTTGTGTGCATGAGTGTGTGTGTTTATATGTGTGTGTGGGTGAGAGAGAGAGAGAGAGAGGATAATGGTTTTTTACAATCACTGTTCAGAACTACAAAGCTGAACTTTACGATCACTCATCATCGGAGGTTGTCTATATCTGATTTTTCATAGAAATTCGGCAACCTTGTTCTTCCAAATATACTTTCAGGCATGAAAATGAAATTATTTATAGATTTATTTTCTCTGAAGTTTACAGCAAAGCCTTTTGCAGTGCTATTTATTCCTTAATCTTGTTAGAAACTGCCTCTGTAACTTCATCTTTGCAGTGTCTTCAATTACTCTCATCTACTGACTTTGGATGTACAAGTTTCTTCCTTGGGAGGTCTTTACTCTCATCAATTTTTATTCCTTTGGGCAATTTCATCTTTAATTCTTTTAAAAGGCCTATTTTTTTTACCCAATTATATAACCATCTCATGTACTAGCAAAGAGGAATTTTAATAGAGCTCAAATTTGTATTTCTGAAATTAGGAAATTTTGATATAAAAATAGAACAAAATATAATGAAGTTCTGCCTCACTTATGATGGTGACACAAGAAAATAGTATGCAAACGTCCTGATTGCAGTGACTGGCGTGTGAAAATCACCTTGTGTGTGGGTGTCTTTGTGTGTGTTTACTTACACAGTATAATGAGAAGCAGGATTGCATAGTGATTAAGAGCTGGGCAGCTTTGTATTCTTCTGGTCAAGGAGTCTGTGGCAAGGAGTCTTCTGTGGCAAGGAGTCCTTGGTGATGAGCCTTCCCAGTTTGAAACCTCAGGAAGATTACATGGATGAGGAAGAAAATCAAGAGTTTTAGCCTACTTTTGGGTCTCCTTAAGGGTCTATTTTGATATAAAATTTTCCAACTCAATAAAGAGGTAGCCATCTGAGCATTCTTGGAAAGAACCCAGTCATTTCAGGATGAATTTTTACCAAGAGAGAACCTCACCTCCCTTAGCCACTCTACGGATAACAGCAATTTATCTCACTGCCATAAGTTTTTCTCTTTTAATATAGGCAACTTCTTGTGCTGCTCTGCATTTTTATCCATGTCTATAAGTCTGGATTTCTCTGTAATTCTTTTATGATAATAAGGAGATCCACATACGAAAAATGTAAAAATACCTAGTAAGAAGATTCCAAAGGACTATGCTATAGTCTGAATGTCTCCCCCAAAATTCATATGTTCAATCCTAACCCCCCAATGGTGACAGTAGTAGGAGATGGGATCTTTGGGAAGTGATGTCATGAGGGCAGAGCTTTTATGAATGGAATCAGCACTCCTATAAAAGGGGCTCCAGAGAGATTACCTCATCCCTACCACCATGTGGGGTCACAGCAAGAAGGCACGGTGTATGAACCAGGAAGAGGGCTCTCTCTAGAATGTGACCATGCTGGCACCTTGATTTTGGACTTCTAGCCTCCAGAACTATAAGAAATAATTTTCTGTTGTTTATAAGCCACCTAGTGTGTGGTGTTCTGTTACAGCTGTCCAAACAGACTAATACAGACTATGGATTGTCTTCACTATAAACACATCATTAAAAGTGATAACCAAGTTACCACTCGAGTGTCAGCTTTTCTTTTTTGAATAAACCTTCCATAAAAAATATTTTGTAAAAATTCAGAATATAACATAGTTTCCTTATAAGACAGGAACATATTGAAAAATAAAGCAGATAACACTTTTGCTTTAATTGGAAATCCTTTGTATTTTATTTATTTATTTATTTATTTATTTTTTAAAGTTTTTATTCAAATCCACAATGAGAAACCACCTCACACTGGTCAGAATGGCTAAAATTAACAACTCAGGAAACAACAGGTGTTGGTGAGAATGTGGAGAAAGGGGAATGCTCTTAGGCTATTGATGGGAATGCAAACTGGTGCAGCCATTCTGGAAAATAGAATGGAAGTTCCTCAAAACGTTAAAAATAGAACTATCTTATGATCCAGCAATTGTACTACTAGGTATTTATTCAAAGGATACAAAAATAGTGATTCGAAGGGGTACATGAATCCCAGTGTTTATAGCAGCACTATCCACAATAGCCAAAAAATAGAAAGAGCCCAAATGTCCATAGACTGATGAATAATAGATAAAGATGTGGTGTGTGTGTGTATATGTTTGTGTGTGTGTGTGTATATACACACACAGTGGAATATTACTCAGCCATCAAAATGAGCAAAATCTTGCCATCTGCAACAACGTGGATGGAACTAGAGGGTGTTAAGCTAAGTGAAATAAATCAGAGAGAGACAAATACCATATGATTCCACTCATATGTGGAATTTAAGAAACAAACCCCATGAACATAGGGGAAGGGAAGGAAAAATAAAATAAGATAAAAACAGAGAGGGAGGCAAACCGTAAGAGACTTTTAACTATAGAGAACAAACTGAGGGTTGCTGGAGGGGTGGTAGGTGGGTGGATGGGGTAAATGGGTGATGGGCCTTAAGGAGGGCACTTATTGTAATGAGCACTGGGTATTATATGCAAGTGATGAATCACTAAATTCTACCCCTGAAACAAATACTATACTATGTTAACTAGCTTGAATTTAGGGGCGCTTGGGTGGTTCAGTCGTTAAGCCTCTGCCTTCGGCTCAGGTCATGATCCCCGGGTCCTGGGACTGAGCTCCGCATCGGACTCCCTGCTCAGGGGGAGCCTGCTTCTCCCTCTCCCATTCCCCCTGCTTGTGTTCCCTCTCTTGCTATCTCTCTCTCTGTCAAATAAATAAATAAAATCTTAAAAAAAAACTAACTTGAATTTAAATAAAATCTTGGGAAAAAAAATTCCAGTTAGTTAACATGCAGTGTAATACGAGTTTCAGGTGTACAATATTCAACACTTCCATACATCACCCAGTGCTCATCACAACAAGTGCACTGTTTAATCCCCATCACATATTTAACTTATTCCACGACCCACATCTTTGTGGGTTTTTTTTTTTTAACATTTTATCTATCCATTTGAGAGATACAGAGCAAGAGAGAGAGCATGAGCAGGGGAGAGGGAGAAGCAGAGCCCCCACTGAGCAAGGAGCCAGATGATGACTGGATCCCAGGATCCTGGGATCATGACCTGAGCTGAAGGCAGACACTTAACCGACTAAGCCACTCAGGCGTCTCTCTTTGTGTTTTAGATAACAGTTTTTGAGCATGTACACTTCAGAAAGGAAAATGAACTCAAGGTCAGGAGATTGGGGCTGTGGTCAGGGTCCATGTGTATAAACATGAACATGTCATGGCCAAATGGGCATCATAACTCTCATCTGTTTTGTGGATAAAATAATTTGAAACATATGAAAGAATCTTGTAAAGTTATTGGTCATCAGGAGTGTGTAGAATATTTGATTCTTGAATATTTACCACATGCCCACAAAAGAGTCACTTTGCCTTTTTTTTTTTTTTTTTTTTACAGAGAGAGAGAGAGCACAAGCAGGGGGTACAGCAGAGGAAGATGGAGAAGCAGATTTCCCGCTGAGCTGGGAACCCGATATGGGACTCAATCCCATGACCCTGGGATCATGACCTGAGCCAAGGGCAGACGCCTAATTGACTGAGCCACCCAAGGCGCCCCTTACTTAGCCTTTTTATACATATCTTATATGGAAACATGTACAAATATTTGTAAAATATTTGACAGCTTTGGCAATGCCTAGGTCCAAGCTTAGATGCAAATGAGTTTACTGTTTGTAATTACGCTCTTGAGAAGAAATGTCTTTAAAGAAAATGGGGTAAATAACACTTGAAACAACCTGTTTTAAAATCGCATTCTTCGGGAAAACATTGCTTCTTGAAAGACAGTTATTCTAATTTGTTTGATCAAATGGATGCAATTTGTGCCAGTCGCCACTGGGGATTATAGCCTACAGGTATCCGCATAGCATCACCGAAGGAAAATGACTCCTTGATCACACCTGAAAAACTAACGAGAGATTAAGGCAGCAAAAGCAAAGAAATGCGGTCGCCTTCTGCAGGATAGAAAGGGATTAGTCATAGAATTAAAAAGGAATGAAATGGCATCTTTGAAGAAATTGACTCCCTGATAAGAATTCAAATCCGAGAACTGAGGATTGCTTCCGTTTTTAAAGCGAACTCACCACTTAGAGCAAGGACTGGGAGTCCAGCTTCCGGAAATGAAGGCGGCAGTTACTCCCAAGCAGAATAATTGGGCAAGGAAACTTGTGAGACATCTAATTCCTGCTCAGAAAAAGATATCTTTGGTAGGGAAAGGGAAAGCCCTGTGTGTGACTATCATTTGGGTAATTTCCGGTTTGGGACTTCCGGGGGCAGGGTGTCTCATTACATCTATGGAAATGTTGTGAGCTATCTTAGAAAGAAAACAGCCTAGGAGAGTGGGGTGGCTTATCGGGCTTCCTCCCTTCATGGCTCTCTGGTTCCCAAGCAGCTGCAACTGCACACGAGAACCTAGGTTCATGTGTACCTCAGCCTCTGGGGGCACTTCCGTTTCTAACAGGCTGCAGGGGGCTTTATAAAATTCTAGTCCTGAAGACTAACCTGACTTTACCCTTCCTGCTGATCAGGCCCTGATTTGTTTCTAGTAACCAAGCTCTTGCCTACTTCCTGTGGGCGGGTCACTGCCTATTTCAGTAGCTGAATCCCTGTCATAGCCTTGCCTGGCCTGGTTCTCCTCCTCCTCTTCTTCTTCTTCTTCTTCTTCTTCTTCAAGCCTTTTATTTTATTTTATTTTATTTATTTTATTTTATTTGAGAGACAGAGAGGAGAGCACAGAGACAGAGTAAGAGGGAAAAGCAGACTCCCCACTGAGTGGAGAGCCCAAGATGGGACTCGATTGCAGGACCCTGAGATCATGACCTGAGCCAAAGGCAGACGCTTAGCCAACTGAGCCACCCAGGTGCCCCAATCCCGGTTCTCTTCTAAGACTGCAACCTCACCTCACTTCATCTCAACCCTCTTAGGGACTGGAGAGCAGGCTGTGAATCACAGCCACCTTGGCCATGTACTTGTTTTCTCCTGGTCTGCTGGCTGACTGCAGGAACACCATGTGGGGGGCCACCTGTCCTGTCTGCCATGTTCTGGACCGCAAGATGCTCAGAGGCAGTCATCATTTCTGTCCTGTTCAACGTTGTGTCTCCAGGATCCTGCATGGTGCATAGCATATACTAGGTGGTCAGTAAGGCTTTGTTGTTGTTTTTTATTCTTGTTTTTCCTGCTAATATCTGTTTGAATCATTTGTGTTGCTCTGACTAATCCATCTTATCTAGTTTGGCCGTCTGAGGTGTGACCCTCCCTCTACTGATTGATTCCCAATACTGACATACATAATTTAGTTGGAGTAGCACACTAATTATTATTCATGGCAATGCTTAGCACTTTTCATCATCAAAATGTCTTCCAATTTTAGTTAATTAATCAGCCACAGATTTGCGTGGAGGTGACTATAAAATCTGATGTGTGATGAAATCATCGCAAAGTAGCATGACAGTTTAAATAGGAAAGAGATAAATGTGAAGATACTTTCAGATTAACTATTGTGGGGAAGTCAGCCTGAGGAGTGTGTGATGTCCCCCATAATTTCTCAGATTATCTTTGCACAATGAGTCGAGGATACCTGGGTTCAATCTTGAACCCACCAATTACTGCCTGACTCTCATGGGCAGGTTGATTAACTTGTCATCTCAGTTTCCCTGTTTGTGAAATGGGGGCTTGATTGTATCTGTATCAGAAAACTATGAAGATTAGATGAAATAACATGTAGAACACCAAATACTGTGTTTGACATATGGTAAGGGCCCAAAAAATACCTAATAACTACGGAACTCCAGAGAACCACCGCTCAAATCTGAAAAGTAAAATTCCCTGAAATTCCAAAGCAATGGAAGTTAACTTTTTGGTGCAGTACTAAGGATGAGCTGAAGGACCAGGGTTTCCTTTTCCCGTTAAGTGGGTATACTTGACCTGACCAGCTTGTACAACTCCTGAGAGGCATGATTCCCACAAAATACATGGGAATGGAACCCCTGAGTTGGACCTCATATCCTGGCATCTCAATTTCCTTATCTATAAAGGTATGTACATTAATAATTATTTTTCAGGTTTGTAAGGATTACTTGAAGCACTGTTTATAAAGTTTCATGCCTAGCATATGATAGGTAGTTGATAAATAGTGTTTTGTGTTTGTTTTTTTTTTTTTGAAAACTAAAAATGGTATTTGGTCCTAATACCATGTATAGAGTTAGATCTAAAATCATTTTAGTTAATGAATATTGAAATATATTATACCTAACTTGGTTTGAAACAATAGTGTTTAGAGCTTCGAAGGCCTGGAGAAAATTGCCACTTTATTAAAATAGCAAAATAATCTCCAGAACTTTAATTTTCCATTCTTTTTTAAAAGATTTTATTTATTTGTTTGAGAGAGAGAGAGAGATAGAAACAGAGAGAGAGAGAGACAGAGCATGAGCAGGGGGAGGGGCAGAGGGAAAAGAAGACTTGGCTGAGCTGGGAGCCCGACGGGGGGCTCGATCCCAGGACCCTGGGATCATGACCTGAGCCGAAGGCAGACACTTAACTGACTGTGCCACCCAGGCGCTCCTAATTTTCCATTCTTTAATTTTAAATTCACTTTCCTTCTTCTGGTATCCATTCTCTGTATCCCCACTGCCATGCCTCTCCCTACTCAGATCTGCCAGTTCAGAAATGTGCCCCAGGGTCAGCCCATGGGTGACAGTGGAAAGCCTTGGAAGGAGTCATGTTAAAGTGCCACAGGGCTCTGTGGCAGAACGTACATGAGATGGTTACCCATGAGCACCAGTTTACCCACTTCCCAAATTCCTCTACAGTTCTTCCTCCAGGGCCGCCACAGACAGTGGTGTAGCCTGTTGACTGGGGAGAGTGGGCTGGGGATGAGCTCAGCCTGCAGCCACCCAGCCATTGAGCTGTCTATGGTGTGGTGTGTACACACCGGGAGAAGGGGTGTCTTTATCTAATTCACACAGAGACATCACTGGGGGTGGCAGAAACTCTACCTTCTTTTTGGGAATTCCTAAAGGTTCACACAAAGTGGAAAGAACAGAGGTCCTTTTATTCCATTCGAAGGACTAATTACTATTTCAGAATGTGTTTTGTACCTTCCCTCCTCTGCTCTATTGTTGCTAAGGTTTTTCAACCTGCTTGGGCTGTCTTTTCCTCATCTCTTTCCTATCATAGGCAACCCACAAAACTCATCTCAGACCTCCTCTTTATGAAATTTTCATGTCATCTTGTGGCAGACACATCCTAAAAAGACCTCCAAATGAGTCATGCTTTTGTGTCATTCTCTCCTCTGAAGTGCAGACAACACTTGTGGCTTGCTTCTGGCCAATAAAATATGGTAGAGAAAAGGGGAGAGTTACTCCTGTGGTTACCTTAAGTTATATAAGACCCTGCCTTAGCCAACGGGAGAGGCGATTCTCCTGCTGGCCTTGAAGAAGTAAACTGTTAGAAACTTTGAATAGAGCAAAAAGCATTTTATTTAGGTAAAAAAAATGAGTTTATTCTGGAACAGCAGAGGAATTGCAATTTGGGACAAGCAAGCTACAGTGAGCCACAGGCAAGTCCGAAGAAACAAAGGGAAGGTCAGCTTTTCTTAGGCTTTAAGAGGAAAGTGGGAGAGAGTTGATGTGAATCAAAGTTCACTGAGAAGAATGAGGGTTGGAGGTTGTGGTGGTTTCTCAGTGACAGCAAGCTGGGGTTCATGCATTGTTGCTGGGCAGGGAGGGATCTCCCCTCTTTTCTCTAAAAGCAGGCGAGAAAATTCCTATGTGAAAAATGTCCTCCCTTGTCAAAATTATTCTTATCTTCCTTCTTCCCACAGGTTAAGCAGGCTGCAATTAGTGGTAGGTGCGTGAAAGCTCCCCCTTCAGGGCCTCTGACTCCATTTTGAATAAGGTCTCCTTTATCTGGTTCCCCACTGCCCCGTCTGAGAAGGCTGGGGAGAGCACTGTGTGGCAAAGGCCTGTGGGTGGCCCCTAGGAAACAAGAGCAGCCCCAGACTGACAGCCTGACAGGCGACAAGAAAACAGGGACCTCCGTCCTACAGCTGCAATGACCTGAATTCTGCCTTGGAGGATCTCCAGGTGAGAATGCAGGTGAGCCGACCTCTGGATTTCAGTCCCATAAGACACCGAGTAGAGGACCTGGCTAAACTGAGCCAGGACTTTGGCCCCTAGAAACTGTGAGATAATCAATACATGTTGTTTTAAGCTGCTAAGCTTGTGGTAATTTATTTTACAGCAGCAGAAAACTAACAGCACCGCCTTCCATGGACATTAGTGCAGAGACAAGTCCCCGACTGCCCCTATGAGGTGTTGTAATATTGCTGTACTTTGATATTACTTTTATTACAGTATCTACTGGACTGTATTGTTATTGATTATTCACTTGTCTGTTAATTATGCTTGGTTTGAAGACCCCAGGTTATTACAAACGCCTAGGCAGAGAATCAAGACATATAAAATAATACATGTTTGTAGAACATCTCCAGAAGCGAAGAAAGCCACTTGGCCAGGTAATATCTCAAAGTTTCAGTCTTTCTCCAACTCAGAAGAGGTGGACAGTATTGTCAGGTGTCTTTTACTATTGCCCTTAACTGTATCCCATGAAAAAGGGAATAAGTGCCATTGCATCCATTTGTAGGAATGGAGAGAGAAGGTAAAAAGGCAAATTTTGGTAGTTTATGGATAAGGAAATGTATGGAGGAAAAATACATCTTCACAAGGTTAGTGAATAATTTTTTGATTTGAAAAATGTTCGGCATTGCCATGCACTTCTTTTCAAAGAAAGGAATGTAACTTTTCCTTTTTATATTAGAAAATATAAAAGAATTGCCGTGTTTTCCCCAAATCAGCATGTCATTCTTTCAGTTTAAACCAAGTACACAGATCAACATGGTGACATAGGCTGTTCCCAACTTCAGTTCTCCTCACAAGAAGACCAGAGATAGGATACTGTTGTAAAAATCTCAGAAACTCGGGTGGGCTGAAGCAACACCCCTCCCTGCCCCCCACCCCTGCCCTCCGATCACACAGATCCGCATTAGAAGGGTCACAGGAGAAGCTACACTCTGACTTTGTTGCCCCTTTCCCAGGACTGCATAGCGCTGCACCAAGGGGGCACTTCTGGGCTTAAGGTCTCTCCAGGGGGGAGCAAAGAACCCAAGGTGAACGTCCAGCTTCCCCATCATTGTCAGGTACTTTCTAAGATGCCCACTTGGACATCACCTCATAGGAATCACTGGGGAAAATGGCAGGACCTTGACCACTGAGAATCAGACAGAAACAGAGAAGAGGGGCAGGGCTTACAGCAGTCAGAGCTGTACCTGTTAAGATAGCTATTATTGAAAAGCCAAGATGTAACAAGTGTTTGGGAGGATGTGGGGAAAAAGGGAACCCTTTTACAGTGGTGATGAGAAGGTAAATTTTGGCACAGCCGCTATGGAAAACAGTGTGGAAGTTCCTCAAAAAATTAAAAATAGAACTGCCTTATAATTTAGCAATTCCACTGGAATACATATCCCAAAGAAATGAAATTACTATCTTGAAGAGATCTCTGCACCCCCATGTTCATTGCAATGTTTTTCACAATAGCCAAGACATGGAAATAACTTGTGCCCATTGACACACTTTTCTTTAGTCATAAAGAAAAAATGGTTATATATGCAATGGAATATTATTCAGCCATAAAAATGAAGGAAATCCTGCCATTTGCAACAATATCGATGAAACTTGAGCACATTATGTTAAGTGAAACAAGTCAGATGGAGAAAGACAAATACCATAAGAATTCACTTATATGTGGAATCTAAAAAAGCTGAACTCATAGAAACGGAGAGTAGAATGGTGATTGCCAGGAGTAGGGTGTGAGAGGCAGGGGAAATGGGTGAATGTGGTCAAAGGTACAAATTTCCAGTTGAAGATGACTAATTCTGGGGATGTAATGTATGGCATGGTGACTGTAGTTAACAATAGTGTCTTGTATATTTGAAAGTTGCTGAGAGAGATCTAAAAAGTTTTCACCACACATACAAAATTTGTAACTATGTGAGGTGATAGAACTGTTAACTGATTTTTTTTTGGTAATTATTTTGCAACATATACACATATCAAATCATTATGTTGTAGACTTTAAACTTATACAATATTATATGTCAATCGTATCTCAGTAAACCTCGGAGAGGGGCGCCTGGGTGGCCCAGTCAGTTAAAGTGTCGACCCTTGATTTCAGCTCAGGTCATGATCTCAGGGTTGTGAGATCCAGCCCCGCGTCAGGCTCTGTGTTGGGTGTGGAGCCTGTTTAGGCTCTCTCTCTCCAACTCTCTCCCTCCCCCTTCTGCCCCTTTAAAAAAAATAATAAAGCTGGGAGAAAATAACATTTCCATAGTAATGTGGAATGACAAAATGGCATTATATAAGGCGTGTGAGTAGAAAAGAAGGCCCTCTGATGTGAAGAATGACCTCCAAACCCCTGACCCCCTCCTTCCTTTCTGCTCTTAGGCTACTTTGAATTTAAGGCCTCCAGTAAAGCAGTTACTGTGCTGTACTGGGATTGTATGTCTCTTACCACCTGAGAGAGGCTGAGCAAGGGGTGGGAGGAGCGCAAAGGGAGAACCCGTAAGCAGCTCACAGCACCCAGGAAGAGAGCTGGGCCAGTGGCTGTGAACATCTGGGCCCTTTCCCCAGAAATGAAAGCCCTGGGGAGGGTCAGGCCCCCAACCCACCAGATTAGCTGCTTCTGTCCCAATGGCTAATCATAGAGAAGGCAATGGGAAGTATTCTCGACCACATTCTATGAAAATGAAAAGAGGAGTGGATTAGGGATTTAAACCCTCCACCCCAACTCCACCCTTTGACTAAAAGCCCTTCTCCTTTAAAATAGTTTTTAATGTTTTGAAGTTTTAACCCTGTGGTTATAATTTACAGCAGTGCTCTTGACAAAGAATGAGGTCCATGCAAACTTAAATATTTTAAAATAACAAAATCTTTAGTTTTTTTTTTTTTAACCCCTTGGAAAGGACCCATAGACCCTTAATGCTTCATAAAATCCTCCTTTTTATCTCCTGTTGACTGCTCAACTCAGCGGGACTGAACAGCACCTTATTCACTTAGAGCTCACCACCCCTCTGTCAAGCTCAAGTCTAGAGGCATTTGTCCCTAATCTACTTGCCCTAGGCCTCTGAGCTCTTTATTGTGTAAATCGACTGCATTTCTTTGCTAAATTGTCCTTCTCCTAAGAATATTCTTATATTCTTAATCCGTGTGATTCTTCCAATTTGCTAGCATCATGGTGGCTACTGAGCACTTGCAGTGTGGCTAATCTAATTTGAAATATACGGCAAGTGTATACACACTGAATTTCACTGTGAAAAAGACTGTGAGATATCTCATTAATAATTTTTTAATATCGATTGTATATTGAAATAATATTTTGAATATAAAGGGTTAGATAAAATGTGTTAACATTAAAAAAGAAAAACCAAGTGCCCAGGATTCACCTTCATCTAACATTTCTGAAAGCTTGAAGTGAGAAAAACTTCACTTTTTTACTGTTTAGTATTTTAAATATTCAAACTCTTTTTTTCTCTAGTGCACGAGCCATCATTTTTCAAGTTTTCATTTTGATCATTATAGCCTCAATAAATGAACCTATTTTATTGCCATCAAAAGAAAAAAAACTTATTACACTACAGCATCAAAAAAGATTATGAATAATTATTCATATAAGCTAAGTCTGCAAGGCAATTAGAAGAGCAATTCGCTTTTATTTTTACTGTATCTGCAAAATTCCTCCTCTGACTGTGCTTCCAAATATGAAAAACGGATATAACCTGATTTTCAAATGGAAAAAGATGAAGAGAAAAGCTGCCTACAAAAATCAAATATATCCAATCAAGTGCATTATTCTGAGGTATATCTTATTTTATTCTTCATCTCCCTATCTGTCCCATCATTTAAGAATAAATTGAAGCCAGTGAACCATTTTGATTTGGAGCCATTTGGTGAGCTGATCTGAGGTAAATCAAGAAGTAGGTGATGCTTCTGTCTAGCATTTTTTTTTTTTAACTACCTTATTCTGTTCCATTAATCTGTATTGTCCTCATGCCACTGGGGAGGTTCCCCCATTGAGGTGAAACGCTCCTCCTTCGTGGGTATAATCCCACTTCAGGGGTCTCTTCCCTTCCAATCCAAAGTTACCTGTGCCTACTCTCATTTCCTCATCATTTTATTAGGTAATAGGCTAGTGATTCAAATAAGTGAGGTTGTTCTAAGAAGTTAATGGCTTTTTCCTCCCGAAAGACGGTAATTCCTTATTTTAGACGATGTTTTAGACTTTGCAGAATACTTCCCGTGTATCTCATTTGACATTCTCCGTAACTTAGAAAGCAGATATTTCTTTCCCTATTTTGCAGAGGAAGAAACAGAGAGGTTAAATGACTCCACCAAGGTTAGGTAAGTAATTATGAGAGAATCCAGGGTTTTTGGTTCAAGACTTTTCCTATATAATGTAATTGCCCTGCCTATGGATAATCTATTTTTAGCCAGAGAGGAGCCAGTGTAATGTCAGGCACAATATTAGGCCAGAGGGGGTTATCTTATTATTATCATTATTTTTTAAAGATTTATTTATTTATTTGAGAGAGAGAGAGTGTGCACACGTGCGTGAGTAGGGGGAGGGGCAGAGGCAGAGGCAGAGAGAGAATCCTTAAGCAGACTTTCCACTGAGCTCCGAGCCCAACCTAGGGCCCAATCTCGGCACCCTGAGATGATGACCTGAGTTGAAATCAAGAGTTGGTCGCTCAACCAACTGAGCCACTCAAGTGGAGGGGGTTATATTGTTAAAAAATGCTCTTGTTACCCCTCAAATCGTATCACATTGCTAACATCCTCTTTTGCTCTTACTAGTGATTTCTATTTAGCAGTGTGCATGGCAATGACCCGTGACGTGAAAATAAAGCAGATGTTAGCACCTTGTCTCAGACTAAATGAATTAAAATTTCCAGTAGATGGGGAAAAATCAGTAGTTTAAAAAAGTCCACTGTTTTTTTCCTCTCTTCCCCTATGATCCTCTGCCTTGTTTCTCAAATTCCACGTATCAGTGAGATCATATGATAATTGTCTTAATCTGATTGACTTATATCTCTTAGCATAATGCCCTCTAGTTCCATCCACGTGGTTGCAAATGGTAAGAGAAGAAGAAATGAAAGAAGAAGAAACCAGAGAGGGAAGCAAAACATAAGAGATTCTTAATCTCAGGAAACAAACTGAGGGTTGCTGGAGTGGAGGGGGGTGGGAGATATGGGGTGGCTGAGTGATGGACTTTGGGGAGGGTATGTGCTATGGTGAGTGCTGTGAATTGTGTAAGACTGATGAATCACAGACCTGTACCCCTGAAACAAATAATGCATTATAGGTCAATAATAAAAAGTAAAAAAATAAATAAATAAAAAATAAAAAGGTCCACTGGTGATTATTATGCCCATCCCTGGTTGAAAACCATTATCACAGATCCTGACCAGTAATTTTTCCCTTATCTTGTGGTAAAGGGCTTAGTGCAATCTCGGCCTGACCTCAGTCTAACTCTTGGTGGAGCCATCTCCCCCAGCAGCCTTTCCTATGTGTGCTAGAAAGTGAATGACCATGAGACACGTATCTGGTGATCAATTTCGACACACAGGAATGAACTAATGTGGCACTGAGGCCGCTTCCCAGCATTCCACTAGTAACAAATCAGGAAATAGGGTTTAATAAATGGATTACCAGAATAATAGGATAGCTTGAATGGAAACCATGTGGAAGTAACATATTTCTAGAGTTTTCAAATACAAACTAATTTCAAAGACTAAGCATTTGCTAGAGGGTCAGTGGTGGTATAAATTGCCATTGGGTGAGACTGAGAATTAACACTCATACTTTTATTTCCTCATTTTCTTCCAGTTAAAGCATTGCTTTGTTTACCACCTCTCTTCTTTACCACTCCTCTTTAAATGAACAATTGCTACCTATTATCAGAAGATAAAAGTGTATTCGTGTATTAGTTACGCATTGCTGTATAACAAATTGTAAAAATAATTTATTGGCTTAAAATAATTTCAGTTGCTTATGGTTCTGTGAGTCATCAGTTAGGGGAGTTTTTTAAGCTCAGCTGGGCTGATGATCTTTCCTGGGCCAATCACTCGGCTGTGGTCTTCTGGTGGCTTAACCTGGACTCCGTTGTCAAAGATGGGCTCACTCACAGAGAGGTGGTTAGCAGTCTGTCAAGTTGGGGTGCTCTGCTCCACTCCAAACGATCTATCCAGTAGGCTAGTTCAGGATTATCCACACTGTGGTCTTAACGTTCCAGATGGGATCACAAGAGAGCAATCTCTAATGTGCAAGTACTTTTAAGTCTTTGTTCATCTCATGCTTGCTAATATGCCACTAGACAAAAAGTCAAATGGCCAAGCCCAGATTCAAAGGGTGGAGAAAAAACTTCACTTCTTGATAGGAGGAGAAGCAAGGTCACATTGCAAGTGTGCATGTATACGAGAGGTCATCTTTGCAGATGATCTACCACAGTTGGTAAAAATTGATATATGGTTACTTAAAACACAGAGAAATTCAGATGACAAATATCCTAAGAATAAAGAATAGCACAGAGGAACAGAGTAGATTATAAAATGAATGGAAGTATTTCTTTTAAGCATCTCACAAATACAAGTCTAAGTAAACATTTTCTTAATATCATTCAAATCTTGCTTCCCCCCCCAAAATGGTTTTATCCATTGGGAAAGATTATGTTAAACATCATTTAAATATTTAAGCCCTGAAGCATACCAGGTCATGAATTGTATTAACTTGCACAAAATGAAAGTTTGCATAAATGGCCAAACATAATTTCCATCCTAGAATATTTTATCATAATTATGAAATATCATATTAAAGTATGAGTGAATTGCTTGAGCGAACTAGAAGCATGTCACCAGTTCAGTGCTCTGACTGCAAAGTGAGCAGTATTTACTCTCGAAAGCTTCACTCAAGTAATGAGGCACATTAATTCCAAGCAGGGTTTCAGTTATTGCTCTGAATTTAATCTGATCTTTTAATTCTTCTCTGCCTATAAAAAATTCATAGACTAGAGTTTGATGTATCCCATGTTCCTGGTAAGCACACACCTTGCTTCTAATTTGAGGTATATTTAAGAACAAAACAGGCAGGGAAAATGCTTGATCTTGCTATAAAGTACAAAGTACATGACCAAGGAGAGCTCATTAAAGTCAGAAAACACCTTATGTGAAATTTTAGGAGAATCTCTGCCTAACTATTCTTGTGATAGTGTACTTACTTTGGAATTAAACTCCTACAAAAAGACTCCTTTCTTCCTCTCTACTTCCCAAGCTCTGACATCAGTCACTGCTGTCTCTTTGGTTTGTCTTTTTTTTTTTTAAGATTTTATTTATTTATTTGAGAGAGAGAGTGTGTGAGCGCACAAGCAGGGTGAGCAGCAGAGGGAGAGGGAGAAGCAGGCTCCCCACTGAGCAAGGACCCTGGGATCATGACCTGAGCCAAAGGCGGATGTTTAACTGACTGAGTCACCTAGGCGCCCCTCTTAGGTTTGTCTTCCTCTTTCCTGATTCCTCCACACAAACTTATTCAAGTTCAGCTTATCCATTAATTTCATTTATGGGCTACCCATGCCCATCCCTCACCCCATGGCTTTTTTTTTTTTAATGTAACCTTTACTTCACTGCTAGAAACTTTGTCATCTTCAGACTTTCTTTACTCCTTCAGTGGAAATGTGGCTTCTTTAAATAAGATTATATATAACTATATATCTATATCTATATAACTATGACTATATGAAATATCATGTATATAAGTATAAATAGCTCTAACTATAACTGTAACTATATAACTATACATATATACGTACATATATAGTTGCCTTCTTTTGTTATTCTTGTAAACTCAGAAAGGCTCAGCCTATTCTCTGCATTTCAAAACCTTTCATATCATCCTTAACACAAACTTGTAGTGCCCACCATTATTTGTAACCATTGAACCATACTAAGTATGTTTGTAACCAGCATTGTGATATATTCTGTACTTGTATTGATAAACATGAATTATTGACCTAATAAATATAGTGTACCTGCAAAAAAAAAAAAACCTTTCCATTTCAATTATATCCTGCCATTACTTCACTTGGACATTGTGTTCATGCTACTGCTCACATTACTCTTTCATATTTCTTCTTATCTCCCACTCAGTACTTAGCAACCTTAATATCCATGTTGAGTATGAGACGTGGAATCAAAGTTTGTTGCTCAGTATACTGCCAACAACCTTACCTTCCACTTCCTAATACTGCTGATTATTACTCTCATATCCTGGATTTTGCCATTATCAACCCTGCTCCCAGTCCCAGACAGCTAACTTGTTTTTAGCTGACACTTACCTGTTGGTTCTTTACATCTGCTAAATCTCATTCTTACCTTCTTCATCAACAGGCTCTTTCTCTCTTTGCCCCTACTTTGCATTTCTACTTCGGTGCAGTAGAAAGAGCAGGACTCAAAGTCTGAGCCTCAATCTTCCTCCACCACATGGTGGCTGAATGACCCTAGCTCACTGCTTTGGGTCTCAACTTACTGTTTTCTGCAATGGAAAGAAAATAAAAAGCTATTTCACAAGATGAAGTGAATTCTCAAAGCACCAGAGTTGAAGTCCCAGTGAGGATTATTGAACATATAAATCTTACTGAAGTTCTTATTTGCTGCTGAAAAAACAAAAGAAACATTTTAAACTAAGTATCATAATTAGTAGTCATCAGGCATTCCTGGTCTTCTAGCAACAATAAAATGATGCTGTGTGTGGGCACTGGTGAAAAAGTTGTAGGAGGTCTGACAAATGCAGGTCTGACTAGGCTTACTACCTAGTCTTTGGTGAATACTAAATGAGCTACTATTTGGCAAACACTTGGGCACATGGATTTATTTACCGCTTTGCTTTTCTGTGGTACCATTTCCCAGTGCAACATTTGTTCCATCTGCTTTTGCTTCCAGCTCATGGAATGTTTCAGAAGAAAGTCATTCAATGGTGAAATAATTTATTACACTGTAGATTGATGATCTCTAATTTTAGTTGGGCTTTTTACCACTACTTCTTTCTTCTCTTGTTCGTTTCATAGATGACTCTCCCTGAGCTGACATCGCTCTCCCCTCAAGCTCCCAGTATCACTGTCACTCTTCATGCAGGCCAACTGATGACATGAATTAGATTTAGATATTTTAACTGGACTTAGCAGCTTTCCCCAAAGGTGGTTACCTTCACATCATGAGACCTCTGTTTTTAATTAATGGTATATCATCACTATCTCTTTCCAGGTAACTCATAGAGACAGATTTGTGTCCTTTGTTTTTTAATTCTTTTACAGCCAATTACTTACCAAATCCTATTCCATCTATTTTTCCCATTACAAAATTTTATGTGCCTTAGTTCGGGTTCTTACTCAGTTTGTCCTGCACATTTCTTTCAAATTGGACTTTTCTCCAGAGCCATGCCTCGTGACAGCCCACTCTATCCTGGGCCCAAATATTAAAGGCACTGCTTAGCCTCTGTCATTGCATGGTTTTAAATTACATGTCTAATAACTTGATTATCTGAATTTCTTATCCATCAGAGAAGACATGAGGTCATTTGTTTGGTCAGAGCAACAAGAGATAAAGGAAGTCTTTTCATTTTTAAGACTTAGCTGAGGCATCATCTCTTCAAGGAGATCTTCCTTGAGGGATAAATGTTCCTTTTCTAAGCTTTTATGTTTTTACTTGCCTTTATTCTAGTGGTTACCATATTGTATTAAAATTATCTCCTTAGGTGCTTGTTTCTCCTACTGGACTATAAACTTTTCAAGGGTAAGGGCTATATCATTCAATTTTGTAACTACAGAGATGACACAGGCATCTCTGTAAGTATTCAGTAAAGATTTGATGATGTGGATTGTTATAAAATGATGAGTTTGGACCTCAGTCCATGGGCTTTATCAGTTTCTATTGGTTCCCAGGATAAGCTCAGATACACAAGTGAGCTAGGTGGAAAAATTTTCCTATTCCCTTCTTGATTTTTTGATATTTCTTTTGTTAAGTTATCTTTAATGAGGTATTACCTTATTTAAGTCATAGTTTAACTTTATACAAATATGTTATTGAGTTATTCAGTACATGATCAAGAACCATCACTCAATACTTTGTTAAGTTCTGATGTCTGTGATTGCTTCCCACTGGTACTCTTTTTAAAAAGTGTAACTTGGAGATCACATTATGGAGACCAATCTGTACTTGTATTGGACCTAAGGTGATGTTGAAAATGTCAAAGCAAAGGAATGTATAATTCAGCTGATGCATTCACTGGTTTTGCTTTTATCATTAAATGTGATGGGCCACAAAATCTTCTTTATGGAAAGATTCATACAATGGAAACATAAAGCCCTCGGAACCAATGAGCCCCTTACATCAGTCAATCAAAAACACAGATTAAAAAAATGTGATCTGAAGAAGCTTCAATTTAAAGCCTGGAATTTTACCAAGACTAATGTTTTCTCCAATCCATATTTTTTTTGATCCTGTCTAGGAAATTGCTTTTTTATAATGTCAAATAAAAGAAGCCTTATACAATGAGTGACTTTGGTGAATCCATTTGCACTGGAAATGGTGGTGCTTATTTGTAACTTGGAGCAGAATGAGAACAGAATCAGTCTTTTTAAATGATGTCATATACTCTGGAATTGCTCACATTTATTCTAGTAATTTGAAGTGGGTAATGAAGGAATTGGAAGCTACTCCATTTTCCCTCAGTATGCAACTGAGTGAAACTACAGATGTCTTAGTGATCTCATTTTTGCATTTTCACATATTATGCATGTGCTGACATCACTGTGTGGGCCTTTTTTGGAAATTGTGAAGTTGACTCATTCTAAATGGTTAGTTACTTTGTTAAGAAAGAATTCAACTGGAAGAAAATTCCATCTACTCTCCCTGTAGAGGGAGTGTCTGTAATGCTTGACAATACATCTGCTTTTGTTGGTTTGTTGAAGAATGATGTCCATTCTTCATTCTCCATTAGTATACATGGCATCAAAGATTCTGAGAAGAAGCCCAAAGGAGTCTTTGTCTATGTGCCATGAAAGTCATCCACTTCAGGAGAGCCAGAATCTTAAATTAGCATATTTTCAATTAGTTTGTTAGGAAATAGTAGCAAAATAGAAATATGCCTTTAAAAATAGCCATGTAATATATAAATCATATATTTATACACACAAATATAATAATTATGCTTTTAATATTATGTTTTAAAATACATAATGAATACATAATATAAATTAATACATATCATGTAAGTATATGTTGTCTTTAAAATATATAATATATACGCCTTTAAAATGTGCATACATTTGCAAATATATATAAATTAATATACATATCCTATAAATATGCATTGCCTTCTAAGAAGAGCAATTTGCATTGTGAACAGCAACATAAGCGGATGCCTTGCTGCTAAGTCCTTGCCAACACTGGGCACTATCATTGTAAAAATATTTTCCACTTGACAAGTGAGAAAAGTATACTATTATTATCATTTCAATTTTCAATCCTCTGATTATTATTGTGAACAATTTTTTAAATATCTTGAGTACTTATCTTTTCAGGTTGATAGTTCATATACACTGCCTATTTTAATCTGGAAGTGTTTATCTTTCACTTAGCTTTTGTCTCTCTACCTCTATGCAGAATGGATAGTAAGCCCTTCTCAGTCACATGTATTGTGAATTTGTTTTTTGTTCATCTCTTCTCTTTCAATTTTGTTTATGATGATGTTTTGAATGCTTTCTCTCCTTAAAAATGTGTAGGTCATTCAATTCAATAAGTCTGTGGAAAAGTCCTAGTTACACTTTGAATTGAATTGACCCTGAGAGAAGAGATCTTAGAGAATTTGGTTTTGAGATAGACAGATTGGTTGGAGTTCCTGGAGGCACGTTGGTGTTTCTTGCCCCTTATCTCCCTCACTCCTTAATTTATAATAGGTCATTCTTTCCGATACCTGTGGAAAATCATCTGGGGGTTCTAGTACCCATTTACAGATAATGAAATAAAAACACAGAGTCCAAGCTTTTTAGAAGTGTAGGTTTTCTCTGAGTGGAGCTTTTGCTGAAGGACAACATTAGAACCTTATTTCATGAACTATATTCACCTGTGTTAGCAAGCAAATAAATGAGAGATTCAGTCCAGTTGTCTACAGAGCATCTTGATATTTTAAATGAAACCAAGTTATCAAATATTCTGTCTTACCACATTGGTGAATTACTCATTTCAAGATAATTCATATATGGAAGAATGTAACTCGGAGTCTAGTTTTTATTTTTGAGGATTACTCCTGTTCACTACATGGTGTGGATACTGAAGTATGGCGCAAATATTGAATGAATGGGAAAGAGAGATTTTCCAGGCTCGTAAAATAAAGCAGAGACTGGGATTCAGCTACAAGTTTGCTTAAGGAGAAAGAGTAGGGATTCCAGTGGGGTGTAAATTCTTCCTGGTGAGCAGCGCCTCAGAGGTCTGTGGATATAAATATCCTCCCTAAGACAGTGTCTCATTCTAAGAAAAGAATGGAATAATTGAACACAAAACCTGCATCCTTTCACTTTTCGTTAAGCTAAGCAGTGTGCTCTTTGGAGTCTGTCTCTTCAAGGAAGCTGCGGCTGCTGCCGGTATGTAAGAGAAGAGGTCAAGTCAGGGGCACAATAAACTAACGTGCTTTAAAAGGGGCTGCAAACGGGGCCTGGACAAGAGTGGGTTGGCAAGGAAAGAGACAGTGACAGATGGAAAACTTATCTTTTGTGTCACATCCAGATTTGATATAGATCGAGCTGTTGGGATCTTTTGTCCTTGCCCTGGATCATGGGGCCCTGACAGAGGCAGAGGGGAATCCTGTTTCTCAGGAGGAGTGATGGCTTTATGTTGATTTTTACTCAGCAGATCACCATCCTATGTCATCATACTTACCTTGCTGGAATGATGAAAAGGCAACTTTCTTGGTTCTTCTGCCTTTCTTTTCTTCAAGGCATAAGCATGAGTTCTATATTTCTCTCTAATTACAGGGCCTTAAGTTAGAACTAGCAGTTTACACCTTACAAATGAATCTTATGTAGCATTTTATCACCTAGTTAACATCTCCAAAGTTTTATTATACTATATCACATTCCAGAGATTTTGTAAGTTGAGATTTGGCAAAGTTGCCATCTTAAAATCTACCACATAAATCAAATGGGAAGACCCAAGATGAAACTTATTAAGATTATTTTTTAATAAAGAAACTAGGCTTGAATAAGAATAATTGTAATAAGATGACAACTAGTATATGGACACTAACTGATTTATAAAATCTTTTGGCTTATTAATAGATGCTCTGGGAAAAGAGTATAGCTTTAAGTTTTAAAAAATTATGGGCTATTAGAATAAAATAAAGACTGAAGTTTCACTGCACATTTAGAAGAATTTTAAGATGACCAACTAAAATTGGCACTGGGTTGCTAACGTATATGCTAAAGAAATATTTGAATGGGGCCTGGGGATAGGTGGAATGTGGGAGAGAAGAAAGTACTCATTTCAAGCAAGTAGAGTAAGTGCAAGAAGTAAAAATTTTAGGGACACCTGGGTGGCTCAGTCGTTAAGCATCTACCTTTGGCTCAGGTCATGATCCCAGGGTCCTGGGATCAAGTCCTGCATCGGGCTCCTTGTTCAGTGAGGAGCCTGTTTATCTCTCTCCCCCTACCCCTCCTTGTGCTCTCTCTCTCTCTGACAAATAAATAAAAATCTTAAAAAAAAAAAGAAGTAAAAATTTTAGAAACTGACTTGTTACACATTCATTTGACAGAAAAAGAACTATACTAATTTTGATTTCCTCAGACAAGGAATAGGGAGAAAGCCCAGCTAGCCTCAATGAATAATAATAATTGTAATAGTAGTAATAAAGCAACTGAGCATATAATTCAGGTTGTTTATAGAGATATATTTATATAGAGAGATTTATTTTTTAAATGTTAAATAAGTCATATTAGCAGTGTCACCTGGTAGGAATCTTTAGAGAAACTATTTTAGTACATAGATGAAAATGAACTGTATTTAACAGGTCATTTTGGCGTAATTTTTGCTTTTAGAAACTGATGTTATATTGTCTTATACTTTTGTTTATGCTATGTGCCTACACAGACTAGTAAATACTTACTAAATGTATACTTTTTGAAGGTAGCTTAAAATTTAGTCACAGTTTTTAATTAGTATTCTTTTCAGTCATCAAATTTACAGTGAATATTTTCTGTGTATCTGGCTTTTTACTAGGTACTTTGTAGATATATGATAAGTATAGTACCCTTGTAAGTGAGTCAGAGGATTTTTTTTTTTTTTTTACTGCTTTATTGCGTTATGGGTGACCTGAAGTAGACTGAACATCTTTAAAGTGTTCAATTTGATACATTTATATACATAAAATATATATATATATACATACATATATACACATATATATATACCCGTGAAACTGTCATTGCAATCAAGATAATGAACTGGTTCATCACCTTCAAAAGTTTCCTTGTGCCCTTTTTTAATCCCCTCTTCTGTCCCTCTTCCTCCTGTCCCCAGTCAGCCTGTGATTCAGTTATTTCCCCCTATAGAATAGTTTGCATTTTCTAGGATTGCACACAAATGGGATCATATATTATGAACTATTTTTTTGCCTGGCTTCTTTTACTCAGCATGATCAAGTTGTGTACCAGCCGTATGTTCCCTTCTATTGCTGAGTAGTAGTATTCCATTGTATGGATATTCCACAGCTAGCTTATCCATTCACCTGTTGATGGATATGGATTGTTTCCGGGTTTTGGAAAGCATAACTAAAGCTACTGTGAACATTTTTGTACAATCTTTGCATGGATGTGTACTCTCATGTCTTTTAGGGAACTATCTAGTGGTAGAATAAGCTACTCATATGGTAGGAATATGTATAACTTTTAAAGAAGCTTCTAAACTGTTTTCCAAAGTGGTTGTACCATTTACATTCTCACATACCTGGTATTGTCAGTCTTTTTTATTTTGTCCATTCTTGTTTTTCAATTTTATTGATTTTATTTAGGCGAGCGTGAGCTTGAGTGTATTAGTCTGACCCACTGATTAAATAGCATTATTTGAGTCATTAACTACAACATCAGGATATTACTAAGAGAAGACGAGGTTAACATAATCACCAAATTAAAAAAGAAAATACCAAAGTAGAGTAAAAATTTGGCAACAGAGAGGCTTTATCCTATCAGATGTATTTTTTTAAAAATAATAATGTCAATAATAATCTCTAATGGAATTTTAAATGATCTTTTGCAGTCTGAACTGACTAAAATAAATAGAAGTTCCTTATAAACTCATGCCAAACATTTAATTAATTAAATGTATCAAACATAAATGACATACTTTTTTTTTTAAAGATTTTATTTATTTGAGAGAGAGAGAGAGTGAGAGAGAGAGAGCCCAAGAGGGGGTAGTGTCAGAGGGAGAAGTAGACTCCCTGCTGAGCAGGGAGCCCGATGTGGGACTCGATCCTGGGACCCTGAGAGCAGGGCCCGAGCCAAAGGCAGTCGCTTAACCAACGGAGCCACCCAGGCGCCCAAATGACATACTTTTAAATCCAATACCCCAAGCAAAAATGTCAGCAAAGGTCTTTCACTCTTTGTTAATTGAAAAATAAACAGATAGATCTCCAGGAGAACAGAAGATTTTGGCCATTCTAATAAGTGTTGTTATGGGTCGAATTGTTTCCCCTCACAAAGTCCTAACCCCCAGGACCTCGGAATGTGACCTAATCTGGAAATAGGGTTGCTACAGATGTAATTAGTTAAGATGAGGTCATACTGGGGTCAGATGCGCCCCTCATCCAGTATGCTAATGTCCTTACAAATAGAGGAAATTTTGAACACAGAGAACACCATGTGAAGATTGAAGTTATGCTGCCACAAGCCTAGAAGCTACGAGAGAGACACCTGGAACAGATCCTTTCCTGGCATTCATGTAACTTTTTTAAAAAAGGCAAACAGTTTTCTAAAGCAACAGTTGCATTTTACATTCCCATCAGCATTCTATGAGAATTCCCATTGTTCTGCATTCTCATCTGCACTTGGTATTGTCACTTTCAAGTTTATTTTAGCTATTTAATAGCTTAGGACATTTCATCTCATTGTAGTTAAATCTTTACTTTCCTAATGATGAAAAGTATTGAGCCACTTTCATATGCTTATTTGTCATCCTATGTCTTCTTTGGTGAAACCCTTAGCAGCATAATTAGTGTATCCATTTATCTGCTGACAGACAAGTGGGTTGTTTCCACCTTTTTTGCTATTGTGAATATTGCTGGGTAAACATTGGTATCTATTTGAATCCCTGCTTTGAATAATTTTAGATATATACCTAAAAGGAGAATTGTTGGGTCACATAGGTAATTCTATGTTTAGTTTTTGGAGGTAATTCTATATTTAACTTTTTGAGATAATTCTGTGTTTAAATTTCTGTTACTTTTTTATAAGATTTATTTATTTGAGAGAGAGAGCCGGGGGAGGGGGAGAGTGAGAATCCCAAGTGGATTCCCCACCGAGCACAGAGCCTATCACAAGGGTTTGATCCTGCAACCCAAGATCATGACTCCAGCTGAAATCAAGAGTTGGACGTCCAACAGAGGGAGCCACCCAGGCGCCCCTTAAGTTTCTGTTTTTATATTTAAAGTGGGTCTCTTGTAGGCAGAGTGTATTGGCACTTGCTTGTCAATCAATCTGGAATTCTCTGCTTTACAATCTGGATATTGTATTAGTTTTCTAGGGATGCCATAACAATACGGCACAATATTGGTGGTATAAAACAGTAGAAATGTATTTTCTCACAGTCTGGAGACTAGAAATCCCAACCAAGATATTATAAGGGCTATGCTCCTTCTGCTGCTTCTAGGGAAAGATCCTTCTTTGCCACCTCTAGCTACTGGTAGCCCCCTGTGTCCCTTAGCTTGTGACCACATAACTCCAGTCTCTGCCTCTGTCTTGACATGGTATTCTTCTTGTGTGTCTGTGTCTTCATATCATTTCTTCTCATTTTATAGGAATATCAGTCATATTAGATTAAACTCCCTCTACTTCAGTATGACCTCATCTTAACTAATTGCATCAGCAATGGTCATATTTCTGGATAAGCTCACATTCTGAGCTACTGGGGGTTAGAACTTCAATATATCTTTTAGAGAGACACAAATCAACCTATAACAGGTGTCTTTTTCTATGTAAGTTTAATGCTAATGTTATTATTTTGGGGTTTAAAATCTGACACCCTTCTCTTTGTCCTATCTGTTCTTCCCCCTTTTCTTTTTGCCTTCTTTTGGACTAAGTACTTTTATTTTCCTTTTGGCATATTTTCTATGACCTTTCTTTTCTTTTAAATTTTATTTTATTATGTTATGTAAGTCACCATACAGTACGTCATTAGTTTTTGATGTTGTGTTCCATGATTCATTGTTTGCATATAACACCCAGTGCTCCATGCAGTACGTGCCCCCTTTAATACCCATCACCAGGCTAACCCATCCCCCACCCCCTCCCCTCTAGAACCCTCAGTTTGTTTCTCAGAGTCCATAGTCTCTCGTGGTTCATCTCTCCCTCCAATTTGCCGCCCATCATTTTTCCCTTCCTTCTCCTGATGTCCTTCATGCTATTCCTTAGGTTCCACAAATATCTATGACCTTTCCTTTTAAAAAAATTAATATTGTATATTTTACAATGTACTTCTTTAATTTATCACCAGCTGTCTTGGAGCAATATTGTATTATGTCATGTGTGCGATAAGAAATTTATAGCAATACACTTCCATTTCCCCCCTCCTGGTCTTTGGGGTTCTTTTATGTACATTTTATATGCAATTCATGTCACATATCTCACAGTAGATTATTATTTTTTCTTAAAGCAGACCATTATTATTTAAAGATATGCAAATATAAGAAATGAATTTAAAATTGACCCACATATTCTATTTCTGGGGCTATTCACTTCTTTTATATTTCCATCTGGTATCCTTTTCTTTTGTTAAAATGATTTCCTTTGCCTTTTTCTTATAGTGTTTTCTATTAATTTTGAATTCTTTTAGTTTTTGTATATTGTCTTATTTTTCAAACATTTTTATTCTGTAGTAAATATAGATTGCAGAAACTTGCAAAGAATAGTAGAGAGGTTACTTGCACCCTGCACTCAGTTTCTCCCAAAGGTAACATCTTGCATATTATAGTACAATATTAAAATCAGGAACTTGACATTGATACAATCCATATGCCTGATTAATATTTTGCTAGTTTTACACCCCCACTCAGCATGGAGACTGCTTAACTTTCTCTCTCCCTATCCCTCTGCCTCTCCTCCTATTTATAAAGAAATAAATCTTAAAAAAATCATCAGTCATTATTTCTTCAAACTTTTTTTCTCCCCCCATCTTTTCTCTTTTATGTATATTACATCACTTGTAGTTGTCCACATCTCTGGATCTTTGTTTATTTTTTAAATTTCAGTCTTTTTTTTCTCTGTTTCATTCTGAATTTTTATTGCTATGTCTTCAAGTTTACTAATCTTTTCTTAATATGCTGTTGATTCCATCCCCTGTAATTTTCATTTCAAACATCATATTTTTCATCTTTATGTTTGATATTGGTCATTATTAGATCTTTTATTTCCTTATTTACATGATCAATAATTTCTCTAGTCTTTTTAATGTATGGAATACAGTTATAGTGACTGTTTTAGAGTCCTTGCCCATTAACTTTATTATCTGTGTTATTTCTAGGTCTATTGCAATTGAAAAGTCATATTGTCTAGCTTTTATGCATGCCTGTACCTTTTATATTGAATGCCAGAATGTGCCTTTTATAGAATGTGAATTTTACTTTGTTGTGTGCTAGATGTTTTTGTGGTCTGTAAACTCTCTTGAGCTTTCTGGGACACAATTAAGTTCCTTGGAAACAGTTTGATCCTTTGAAAGCTTGCTTTTAATTTTTTTTTTTTTTTAGATGGGATGATGCAGCTTTTATTGTGTGTCTAATTTTTTCCAGTATTGGGACAATTACCTCTGACTACCATCCCTGATGCATCATGTATCATGAGGTTTTCTTTTTTTTTTTAAAGATTTTATTTATTTATTCATGAGAGACAGAAAGAGAGAGAGGCAGAGGCAGAGGGAGAAGCAGGCTCCCCGCGGAGCAGGGACCTGATGCGGGACTCGATCCCAGGACCCTGGGATTATGACCTGAGCCGAAGGCAGATGCTTAACCCACTGAGCCACCCAGGTGTCCCTCATGAGGTTTTCTACCCTAGCTAGTGAGAACATAGAGCATCCCCAGCCTTGGGTGAGTCCCAAGATTTCTTCCTTCCGCTCCTCTTGTTTTTTTTTCTCCTGCCTTGGGGTACAATCCATAGACTTATTCAGATATACTGATTAGTACTACCTGAAGACTCCAGGGGTACCATTTGCAGATCTCAGGAGCTCTCTCTCATTGCAGGTCTCAATCTCCGTGGCCCTCTGCCCTGTGAACCCTAGTTACTTTGGCCTCCTTGGCTTCCAGATCTGACTCCTCAACCCCGGGAGAGTCCTGGAATCCACTTGTGTTCCAGCTTCCTCTGTCACTGCCTGGAAATCTCTGGGCAGTCAGCTGAAGTAATCAGAGGGTTCACATCATTTGGTTCCTTTTTTTTCCAAAAGGACTGTTCTGAATTCTTGATGTCCAATATTGGAACATCACTGTTTTTATATGTATATATATATCTTTTTATTTTTTCCCAGGTGGGAGGAAAAATCTGGTCCCTGTTACTCAATCTTGACAGGAAACAGAAGTCCCAATGAACATTTTTAAATGAATAAATGTTGGTGAGTGAATATATATAGTGAATGAATATATATTATATATATATATCACTTAACCCTGAGTGTTTCTTTCAAAGCTTTTACCCCAATTTAAAATTGTGCGTTTGTAATTTGCTTACTCTGTTATTTATCTCTCTAGATATACCATAAACTCAAATAAGCACAGACTATTTATTATTCACTAACATATATCTAACATGATGTCTAGTTCATTGTTTTCATGAACAAGCCAATGAGGTAAAGGTTTTTGAAGAAAGGTTTTTAGACATAGGTAAAATGCAGCTTACCTACAGTCCAGACTTTCAAAATTCAAACATGTGGAGTTATAATTATTGAGGTGATATAATTTTGAAATAACAGAGACAAGTAGGATTAACATTATTTTTTCATTTCCAGTGAATCAGAGGACAAACAATACCTGTAAAGCTTTATGTAGAAAATTATTGCCTAAAAAGGTATAGTGAGCAGTAACTGCAAGAAACTTGCTGATTTTTCAATTAAATAAATGTTTTCTGTTTGTCAGTGAAAATCCAACTGTATTGCTTTATTGCCACTAAGGCTGCAGGGCTGTGTCTCATCTAAATTCCCTCTACGTACATGAAGTAGCACATTATCTGCATCAAGGTAAATTTATTATTTCATCAGGAGTAGGCAAATACCATATATATCTCCTTTGTGAGGGTAAGCAATGACCATCACTATTATCACAACAAGCTTCCCCATCCACCTGTTGTACTACATATATTTTCTTTAATTTTCAAATTCTTGCTTGAATTTACAGACAAATGGATCAAAGACATTCCTTGAAATTGAATTTGGATGAGAAAAATTCCTTCCCTCCAAACCTCCAAACCATATGGTATAACAGAAATAGAAACAAAATCGGGCTTTTGCTTATGATTTCCAATGGAAAACAATTAAGAACTCATCATTTTTTAGGCAATTGATTTGAAGTTCAAGATCACCATCACATTTTTATGATCAGCCTGATTTCACCTGAATTTTCAAATTTGAAAGGGAGATGGTTTTCAACTGTGTACTATGAAAAATGTGAAATACACAAACATGGATAGACTAGCATAACGAACCTTCATATACTCTGCACCTGGCTCCAACAATCACCAGCTCATAGCCAGTCATATTTTATCTCTATCCTCACCAATTCCCCAGATTATTTTGAAGTAAATTCTATATGTGTAATTTAAAAATCTCTCTCTCTCTCTCTAAAAGATATGAACGCTTTAAAAATAATTACAATACCATTGGAACACTTAAAAGTGAATTTTATTTTTACAATTAATTGTAATTGTGTTCAGATTTCCCTGTCTCATAAGTTATTTTAGCATACAATTTGTTTGAATTGGTTCTAAATGAATCTAATGCATTGCAGTCGTTTGATACATCTCTTAAGCACCTTTTTTAAAAAGAAGATTTTATTTATTTGTGTGTGTGTGAGAGAGAGAGAGAGAGAGAGCACAAGCAGGGGGAGTGGCAGGCAAAAGAAGGAGAAGCAGGCTCCCTGCCGAGCAAGGAGCCCAATGCGGGACTCGAGCCCAGGACCCTGGGATCATGACCCGAGCCGAAGGCAGACGCTAAACCGACTGAGCCACTCAGCCATCCCTCTCTTAAGTGCCTTTTAATCTATATTTTCATCCATCTCTTTTTTCCACTTGCATTATTTGTTGAAGGTATGAATTCATTTGTTCTGTAAAATTTCCTACAGTCCTCCCTCAATTTTATGCCTTACCTTCTGTTTACTGACAAGGGATTCATATTCCTTAAGATTGACAAGTTGTATGTTCCAGTTACTGAGTGATATAATTAAAACCTAACTTCATGTGTCATCACTTTTGAACTGATATCCAAGTATGCATTGCCTAGGACACCAGGCAGCCCTTTACAGGAAATGCTTCTTGCATCTATATGGGTGTCTGTCATTTTGATAATAACAATGCCATTACAGTGATTATGAGAGTAAATTATTTATGTTAGTGACAGGAACATGGGAGATACATTAACCAACAACTGCTTAAATGCTACACAGCACAGGACTTATGGGCACTTTTAGTCTTACTTGGATGCCTTTTCTCTCAGCTCAACTGGAGGTTTAGTTCTTGTCTTTGGAATTGTATCTATTCATATCAGTTGAGCACAGACCGCTGCGGCCCAGGGACTGTATAACACCTTTCTCCCTGGGAAGCTCAAGGATGACTGGTTCCATTCTCAGCCATCGGCATCAGTAGAATCATGATCAGAGCAGGTACGTGTTCGGTGTTTACTGGGGATGAGGTTCTTTGCAAAGTGTTTCACATATGCTATGCTGTTTAATATCCCAACCACATTGTGAAGTAAGCGAATCTGTTTGCCCACCAAATAATTAGCTTCTAACTTCACCGTGAACCATTTGTCTCCTCCAAACCATGAACAATCACAGTGCCTCAGTTTCTTGATGTCGAAAATGGGGACGAGACTATATCAACCTTACCGGGTTGTTGTGAGTGTTAAAGGAATTATTGGATGCTGAGTGCTTAGAACCATGAGTGCTCTAAAATTATTAGCTGTTGAGAACAATGGTCACCTGAATAATGGACATTTACTGTGTCTACAAAAGAACTTGGCATAAAAAGAATATTCTGTGCATTATTAAACTTGATGGTTTGTGGAAGACATGACACTCCGTCTTCTGTCCTCTTGGCATCACTGCATTGCTGTCTGTGGTCCAGCCACTGCAGCACCTGGAATGGTAGCAGCTAAGAAAGGGAATTGAGCCTGGTGCTTTTAGGTGAGGGGACAAAAGGATTTCCGGTCTCTGCCTCCTAGAATTCAAAGAGCATCTTTTTTGGGATCAGTGTAATAATTTTCCATAGTACTGAAACCAACTCTGTATTAGTCACTAGAAGCCAGATTATTCTTCAGTAACAAATTAAGCCTGAAATTGCTGGGCTCAGCCCAACAGAGATTTATTCCCACTGGATTTTTGCCAGTCAGCAAGGCAGAGAAAAGCACGTGAACTTATTACTACTTCAGCCCAGAAGTGATACGTGTCACTTTTGTTCACGTTTAATTCTCCAGAACTAGAACATAGTTCTCCAGAACCAGAACTATGAAAGGGCCAGGAAATGTAGAGGAGAAAATGGAATATTTAGCACTGCCATCTCTAGCACACACTCCAGATGGCTCCTGCATACTTACTGATGATAGGTCTAAACATTTGTTCCCAGCGATCTGCAATTGTTGGTAACAAGGAGAGGTTGGTGAAATCACTCCCCGGATGGACTTCATGCTGTACAGAAGGGTGGGGTTTGTCTGTAACACTTGCTCACTGATTGGATCACAAGTGGGCATAAGATATAGATGGTAAAGAATAAATATTGTCAAAAGAAATCTGCTTCTCCCTCTCCCTCTGTCCCTCCCCACCACTCATGCTTTCTCTCTCTCAAGTAAATAAATAAAATCTTAAAAAAAAAAATTCTGAGTGAATGTGATATCCCAGGATCTCATAACGGTAAGTGCCAAGCTGATGTTTGTGTGCATATGTGTACGTGGACTCGTGTGTGTGTGTGTGTGTGTGTGTGTGTGTGTGTGTGTGTATGCATGGATTCACTTAAGGATTTAAAAACAGATCCTGGGGAATTCCTGCAGTAGGTCCTCTTATATTTGTTTTATAGAAAAGATACTAAAGTTCAGCAAAGCTGGAATTTGAACCCAGGTCTGCCTGACCCTAACATGTGACCTCTTATTAATCACTATGCTGCACCTCCCACACCTGGCCCTTTTCCCTCTTTTTCTTTCTTTCTTCTTCTTTTTTTTTTCTATAATATCTCTTTTGCTAGAATGTTTTATTTCCCATCCTTCATGACCAATGCCTAGTACATTACTTTCTTTACCATAGAAATTCAGTAGATCTGGGTTAAAATACTAAAAGAAGAAAAATCCAATCTAGAATTGAGTCTTAAAAGCAAGTTGAAGTTTTTTTTATTATGAGCCCCAGAAAAGGTCAGAATGTAAAATTGTGTGATGGAGGTTGCTCTTTATACTGTATCTTCTCCATTGAAGAAGAAGCCGAGCCTCATGCAAAACTCTCCTCTGAAAGCTTCCCTATACATGGAACTGATAGGGTGCATCGCGTACCATTGACCCTGTCCGGAGCTGATTTGACCAAGGGAGGGCATTTGATGCAAAGGTACCTAGTCCACAGCCTGACCAGAAACCCTTAAGTTGTTCTGGTGTGAATCTTTGGCCAATGGAAGCTCAATATTTGTGCAGAAAGGCAGTTGGTGATTTGGTAGCAGTTTTATAGTGTGGCTTGACGTCTGAGAAGAAAACAGTACAAAACCAGATGAGAGGTCCAAGTAGAAACTGAGGAGGAGTTAAAGAGAGAGAATGGGCAGAAGCGCACAGTATCCGCAATAGGTGGGACAGTTGGTCTTGTTAAAGGCAGAACCCAAGGAAAAAGATCAGTAAATACTTTCTGCTTAGGGATGGGGTAACCCTTTTGCTGAAGCCATGTAGGATTCTGAGTGACTCTCCACTTCCTACATTGGGTTTTAGTTCTTTCTGTAAAATCTGGTGGTCAGATTTTTCTTGGTTAACATATGGCTGGTCATGTGGCTAGCCTTTCTGTCTGCCTTATTTCCATGTGATGTTACCTCTTCCTGTAGGTGAATACACTGCTTTTTATAAACAAGACTTAACAATTTTTTAAAAACAATGATCGTCCCTATGGCTTTGAAAACAGATTGGTTTTGACATTTAGTGGGTTACCTTCATATTTACTTGTTAAAAGCATATTTAGGGAGGGTAGAGATGTGGTTCATGGGAATGAAGTTACCAGATTTATGTCCAGTTTTGTTTTTTTTTTAAGTTTCTGGTAACAACTTCTTTTTTTTTTAAGATTTTATTTATTTATTTGACAGAGAGAGACACAGTGAGAGAGGGAACACAAGTGAGTGAGAGGGAGAAACAGGCTTCCCGCCGAGCAGGGAGCCCGACGCGGGGCTCGATCCCAGGACCCCAGGATCATGAGCTCAGCCGAAGGCAGACGCTTAAGGACTAAGCAGGTTTTTTTGAATGGAATTAAAAAATATTCTACAAAAATCAAAAGTAACTCTTTTGTTTATTTTAGCAGTTCAACTGAGTTTTTTTTTTTTTTTTTAAAGTAAGCTCTATGTGGGGCTTGAACCCGAGATCAAGAGTCACATTCTCCATCCACTGAGCCAGCCAGGAGCCCTTCTATGTGAGCTATCAATATGTTTTGCTTCTGGTGCATTTGTTTTCTTATGCATCTGTGGACAAAGAAAATTTTTAGCTATCTTTTCTTTCACTTTTATTTTCCCAGTTGTATCCCTTTTCACCAATTCTACACCTCTCTTTATCTTTTCTTATAATGTAAAAAGAATTGTTTTCTACTATTTCAGGATCTTTCCCACAAATAGAAAGTGGACCTAAAAATACCAGGGAATGAGTCTTTATACTTGAATTTATATGAAATGGAATGAGATTTTAGCTTATCTTATAGACATTAAGCAACATATTGGCTTAGAGCTAAAGGACAAAAAAATACTTCTTTTTCTTTTTCCTTAACCCTGGTGTGCAGAGCAACCCTTGAATGGAATTGTTTTATTCATATTTTATGAACTCTACTGTAATACTGGGACAGTGGCCAGGGAACTGAAGGTTCTCAGAAACACAAAGAGATTCACTTACCCCTGCTGGGCAGTATGTGAAGCTCTGAGAAAAGTGACCTTCTGCTGGATGTCACTGGGTTTACATTTTTCTACTAAATACTTGATCACTATACTCAAAATTCTTTTATTAAATTTAGACTTTTAGTAAATCTCACAGAACTGTGAGCAATATTTCAACTACTTATTTATCTACTTATGCCAAAACAACACTCAAAAATGTCTTTGAAGATTACTCTTTAGCTTCTGCCCAAGGATATAAACAACTTGGGAAATAATTTTGGTAGCCCCTTTGATGTGAGAATCAGTAGAATAAATGCAGATGTTTCAGTTGAAATGTAAGTCTAAGACCATGACCTGTGGATACATCTTCTCTTGTCCCTTTGAATTTCTATTTTGTACTTATTACAAATGTTTCTCAGACTTCTGTTTAATATCACATACTGTGAACACAGAAATTGGTTAAGATTTCTATGACAATAACAAGTACATCTTTTAAGATCCTCCTGAATTCAGAAATGTCAAAATGTGAAAGTATTAAAATATTTGAGTACCCACCACGTTGTTTATGAGGGAGAACAATTCCCAACACTGTTGAAACTCTTGCATATACAACTCTGATGACATCTCCCTCCTTCCCACCCTACAGATTACTGTGTTCCTCTAATTTTGCCAAGTACACACTCTCAATGGTCTTGTTTTTTAACTATTCTGTAAACAGAACCATAACACATGTGTTCTAATGTGACTTGCTTTTAATACTCAACAGTAAGATTCACCCATTCCAGTGTAGTTGCCATTATTGTATAGTATCTTATTTTCCAGGTGATGGACAATTGGAGCTATTTCCAATGTTTTGCTCTTATAAATTATTTTGCTAAAAACATTTTCATAGTTGTCTTCTAAGATAAATGTGTGAGAGTTTCTCCAGGGTATATATTCCAAAAGTGGAATTGCTAAGTCTAGAGGGTGGTCTTAATCGGAATACCAACAAATACTATCGTTTGCCTCCTCTCTTCCCTAAATATCTGGAGGAGGGCATGAATCCTGTTCTTATTTTATTAGTAGACTGTATTTAATTTTATGTTCAGGGACCTGCAGAGGGAAAAAGAGGAATGGGAGAGGGAGGTGGTCGTGCTTCTCAGCCCACAAAATGGGGGAACCAGAAGAAGATAATGGTTGCATCAGATAGAGCATTCCTTTGACTCTGTTGATATGGGTGTGAGGTAGGGCTCTGCTCTACTAAAAACAGGAGCATCGGGTTGCAGCACAGTTGATGTCATGAAATCCACTATGCGGTCTCCATTATGCTATGGAATATGTAAACTTAAAATGATAGCATTTCAGGAGTGCCTGGGTGGCTCAGTTGGTTAAGCGTCCAACTCTTGATCTCTCTTTGGGTCTTGATTTCAGGGTTGTGAGTTCAAACCCCATGTTGGGCTCCATGTGCTGGGTGTGGAGACTACTTAAAAAAAAAAAAAAAAGATAACATTTATTTATTTATTTAAAACTAAGGAAGGCGTGCTGGAGATAGCTAGGTTCCTATGCTTTTCTCCTTCTGATGGGCTTCTAAGTTTCCTGTCTCCTTGGTCTCAGATGGTACCAGGGACTTCTGCCATGCTGCTCTCCACCACAGTCTTAGACCTGATGTTCACCTTTGAACCATGTGAAGCAATGTAGGCTTTGGGGTTCTTTAACAAAGAACCAATCCTGCTGGGTGTCTTATTTATCGAACCTGGAGTCACTGTGGTCAAATGGACTCTAGATGTTCTTCAGCAAATGACAGTTCTTCTTGGACTCTTGGAAGATCCTGAACTAGTCATTGAGTGGATCCTGCCCAATTTTTGAGATAACTGCTAGGCACCTTTGTGCCTCAAACACAGTTATGAAACAAAATTCAATTGAGCATATTTGGAGATCTAATTGGCTTTATCAAGTGATTCATGAATTGAGCAGCATTTCTTCCAGCAAATAGAGAGATGCTCCAATGAGTCATACAAAACGGAAGGTTTTTATAGGCAGGAAGGTGGGCCAAGAAGGTTCTTAGCAAAAGAAAAGAAGGGATTGTTTCAGGCCATAACATCTTTTTTGGGGGAAGAGAATGGAGGAGGTTTTTATTATGCAGATTACCTCACTAGTGTTGGTCAGGAAATTTCAGACTGACTGTTAAAAGTCACATCCTCCTGGGATAAATTGAAACTATAATTAAATTTTGGTTTGTTGTCATGGGGGGCAAATGACTCCATTTGGGGCTTCCTCTTTTTTTTTTTTTTTAAGATTGAACTGTCTATTAGAGAGAGAGAGGGCATGTGCGAGTGCGGGGAGAGGGAGAGAAAGAGAATCTAACACAGTCCTGCTGAGCGTGGAGCCTGAGGTGGGGGAGTGGGGGTTCGATCTCATGACCCATGAGATCATGACCTGAGTTGAAACTAAGAGTCAAGTCAGATGCTCAACCGACTGAGCCACCCAGGTGCCCCTGGGCTTGTTCTTTTTTTACACCAGTACTGTCCACTGTGTCCCCAGATGAAATGGCCTGAGTATTGGCATAACCCTTTGCTGCTGGTTTTAGGAGGTGAACAAGTTTTTTTCCTATAAATAAAAAGATCTCTTATATCTGAAGGGACACACAGCTTAAGTTAGAGGCGTAGAAGGGGCAAGCTTCAGGTCGAGCTGCTTTTCATGGTCAGGAATGGGTATCTTTACACACTTCCAGAGAAGCAGCCTGGTTAGCTCTAAGGTTTTCCTAGGCTTGCAGCTTTTGCTTTGGGTGGCCCCCACCACTTTAGCATGTTCTATTCCCAGTGTGGAGCTGGTGAGGACAGCCGCTTGACCTTGGGGAGTGGGAGGGGAAGCAGGTGCATGTGACACCCAGAATTACTATTCACACATGGTTGTGTACATTGATCTTTTTTGTTGATCTGGATCAAGTTACTCTCAAATGTTGGTGCTTACCTAAGTATAGCATATTCTCTGGTACAATTGTGGCTATGGTTTCTCCATGGAGATATGAAGCAGGCCCATGGGGGCACCTGGGGGGCTCAGTCAGTTAAGTGGCTGCCTTTGGCTCAGGTCATGATCCCAGGGTCCTGGGATTGAGCCTGCATCAGGCTCCTTCCTCAGGAGGAGCCTGCTTTTCCCTCTCACTCTGCCTGCTGCTCTGCCTACTTGTGTTCTCTCTTTATCTTTGTCAAATAAATAAATAAAATCTTAAAAAACAAAAAATGAAGCAGGCCCACGTGCTACTCATGGTTCGTATCAAGACCATTCCTTCAGGTTTCTCCAGACCATTGAGAACGGCTTGCAAAGGCATCTCATTGCCCTGGGTTCCCTGGCAGGTGGGTGAGTTTTGGTCTCTCCCAGGTCCCCTTCTTGCCTTAGGGTCTTCCTAGGAGGGAAGGGACACCCAGAGTGACTAAGAATGGGTGGGGTATTCCAATTACAGACCACTCAGCCTTTTGTTCCAGGGATGCTCTGGTCACCTGGACTCAGGGCATGAGGCCTGGGGTGGCCTGGGGAGGGGCCTCCCCTGGGAGCCAGACACACCTGCTCTGCTCTCCACTGCCTCGCCATTTCCATCTCACTGATAGAGAGGCCAACTGCACAGGCAACTGCTTATCCCCCTCCAGAGCCTCCAAATCTGCTTAAACTCAGTGAGGCCACCTTCATCCTCCCTGGCTCATGGGTGACCTATCACCATCACACATCACTTTGTCTGTGTCCCCAACTGTTGTCCCTCTGTCCTTTTTACCATCAGGCCTCAGACTAGGCTACCCTGCCCTTAGTTGAATGGAGCCAGATGCTTCATTTTTGAATGAGCCTTTGCCTCTTGGAAATAAAAAACACAAAATGAAATCAAACTTGAGTTTGGTTTCCTTTCAGAAAGAATGAAACTGGTAGTTGGTGTACTGCTGATTGGTAATGGATGGTAATAATGGGACAAAATCTGAGGATAGAAGAATGAATAGTAAGAGATTTTATTAAATCCTTTTTTTTTGGCGGGGTGGGGGGGGAGAGCACACACAGGGTAGGGGCAGAGAGAGAAGAAGAGAGACAATCTTAAACAGGCTCCACACCCAGCACAGAGCCTGATTCGGGGCTTGATCTCATGACCCTGAAATCAAGAGTCAGATGCTTAACCGACTGAGCCATCCAGGCGCCTCAGTAAGCAGATTTTATGAATGGGCAAGTTTGTCAACGTGAAAATGTTATCTTCTCCCCAGAGGCAGATTCACTGTGACACGTATGAAGCTCCATCTTTAAGACTCTTACCCGGCGAGGCTTCTTCCAAAATCTTGGAAGGGTTTGCTAGCAATGTGTTATATAATTATATGTTTGGTTTTTTTAATTTGCAAAAGTAAGATATTTTAATTATAATCAGAGCTGCTGTCTAGTTCCACTGTAACTTTCCTGCACTCACACCCACCCTTATGTTGGTGGCAGTGGACTGGCCAGAGCATTTTTGGGATCTGACTGATGAGAACTTCAGTGGGGCCTGGATTTCATTGGATTTAGTGGAATAGCAGGTTATCCATTCGTGTTCAGGTGTGGTGTGACTTCCCTGAGCTCTCTTAATACCTTTTTGGCCAACTCACCTAGATCTTCAGAAATGGCAAGACCAGATGCTGCATCATGATCTGTCATGTTCTATTGTGTCTGGTTATGGGATATATGGAGGAGATATAAGGTATGAAATGTATGGGGCTAGAAGCTAGTCAGAAAAGGTATTCCAGTCATCCGATATATATAATTAAAAAGGGAGGATTTGGTGTTCAGATATGCCTCGGTAAAACAGAAGTTCACTCTTGTCAGGAATTTATAATGTTTGTAGAGAATATCTTTTGTTTCTTAATTTTTTTTAAATTGAGTATCATGTGAAGCAGAATTTACCAGAATTCTTCTTTCTGGGGCACAAACTTGGACTACTACAAAGAGTGTGTGTATAAAGTTGCATGTTTTATGTATCCTGATGCATTGGACTGTGCCTTAAGTTTATCAGTGTATCTTTTCCTTTTTTAATTTTTTATTATTTATTGATTTGTTTATTATTATTTTTAGTGCATCTTTTCCTGATCTGGCAGCTCCAGACAAAGCCACACTCAGCAGAATGGCTTAGAGAAACAAGTGTTCCAGTGACAAAACACCTGTGTGTATCCCTCAGTAAAGCAATATATTTCTTACAGAAGTATTTAATCACATTTTGTAGTTTAATATAACATAATGGTGATTTTAAATTTAATATGAGTTGCTCTTGTGAATGCCCGAATTCAAATTAATTTGTATTTTTTTCTGGAATTATTAGCCCTACCAAAATTCAACTATGATGGAAAAATATTGTGGAAATACAAACTAAAATAAATCTGGCAGAAACTTCAAGATGCCAAAAACTCTTCTATAACATTATAAAGAAAACAAAATGTCTCATGATTAAAATTATGAAGATTAAGGGAAAAAAATCACAACAACCCCCAAAATAGATACCGAAAAGGAAAAGGAGAACTTAAATCAGGATTTGCTCTTGTACTTAATTTTGCATTTGGAATTTTGTATTGTTTTCATAACTAGAGCCTCCCAAATTATTTAAGCTTTAAGCCTCGAAACCTGGACCTGCTCCTGATTCTCTACTGTTTGGAGCAAACTAAAGCTGCTGTGGAAAGCGCTCCATGAGCGAGCCATCCTCCACTTGGGGCCAGGGGCTGAGGAAACTTGACCACACTCCCCTACTGTGTGGATAAGAGGGGCTCTGTGCTTGGAGTGTGACCTCTGCTGGGGACTGGGAACCCGAGTCCAGGGCTAAAACCTCACGTCCGAGTGACGTGGAGGAGACCTAGCATTGTACGTGGAGAAGAGGGGGACCCGTTTGTTGTAGAGTGCAGTCATGGCTTCTCTTCTCGCCATATTGTCCCAGTCAGAAACCCCGTGTCTCCAACAGTCAACAGCTGGACTAGGAATCTCAGGACACTAATTCTCTGTATCAATTTATTGCTAACATGCTAGAAGGGCAAGGATGACTTTTCTTTGGAATCCAGGGAATTTATCTCTTCTGCATTTGATGCATTATCTAATTCCTTAAAGAAGCATGAAGAAAGCTCCGTAATAATAACATTTACGATGGATTCTGTTTTGTGTTGGTTTCTGTGTTAGCGTCTCCCTCCCTTTTTCCCTGTCTTCCTCCATTTCTCTCCCCCCTTCTTTCTTCTTACACTCAACAACTCTTACCTCGTGCCCATTCTCAGTGTGACAGTTTCTATGGAAGAAAAGCATATACAAGCCCTAGAAGAGTGGTTTAAATGACAACCTTTAGGAGATAAATAGCAGGAAAGTGGGAAAAAAATAAATATTTTTCCCACTTGACTAGGGTGATCTGTAAACGGTTCATGGAGGAATAAGAGCTTGTGTGGATCATACATGATGCGAGATGGCAGGAATACACTATAAGAAGTCTGGCATTAAGTGAGAGTGAAGTGCCAAAGACATGGGAGAGAATGGGTGACAAGCAAATGACCATAGCGGGACTTCAGAGCTGAGAGAATGTTAATTCCAAATGTATCTAAATTATCATGTAAGCAAGTATACCCACTGCTCTGGAGATTTTGGCCTTCTGAGAGCTTTTGAACTGGTTCATCATATTTAGAGGCAATTAAAACGCAAGACTACGATACAAGAATTTTGATGTCAGAGTGAGGTTAATGTGCCAAGCACTTGCTGATCATCAGTATGGTTCGGGTTAGGTTTCCACGTACAGCCTAGTCTTAGAAAGATGAGGTGAAGGGATATGAGGAAAGTTAAGCAAACCACTCATTTCTTCAAGGAAGTTTCCTGAGTAATTTCAGTCCTAGTGGGTATTATATTCCTTTATCTTCCAACAGTAATTTGTGAACCCATTTTTATTTCACTATATTTGCAGTTATTCTTATATAGCTTTGTCAATTCTTGTTTCATTTCTGGCTTTTCAATTTGACTGAAAATCAGGAGCTAGGTTTTTCTTAGGTGGCTTCTCACAAAGCCTGCTCTGATTTTCTGAACATAGAGCAGTTGGGAATAGTTTTGAGTTAGTGGGGTCTTTTGAGATAATTGAAACCACTGATTTTATTTTTCTAGGAGACTGAGGTTTTGTTCTTTCTTAATCTTATATTTAAGTACAAAATTAAAACACGTTTGAATTAAGAAATAATAGATTGATTCTTGTTTTCTCTAACCTAATTCTAATGTCCTACCATTCACTCTCTTTATTTCCAGGTCAGAGAACAATTGTCAATAACTTTTATAGTGAGTTTATATGAATTCTTTCATACCTTTTCCTTTTTATGTTCATATGTATATAATATATATATCATCACCTGGACACCTGGATGACTAACATTTAAATTGTTCTTATGAATCAATGTTGCATTATGTATTAATGCTTTTATTTCTGTAGTATACATTCACAGAAGTAGGATTGCTGGGTCAAAACCTGTATACATTAAAATATTAATTTTATAAGCAATGTAAGCAAGTATTTTTTAAACTATGTTCTTAACACTCTGGATGTTATCAGTCATTTTAAATCTTGTTAAATGATGGTGGAAATGTTATGTTATTGTTCTCTTTTAGTTACATTCAACATCATTTTAATATATAGTTTTCCATATTTTCTCTTTGCTTATTTATATAATTTATCTACTTAAAAACTAGGTAGTTTGTCTTTTTCTTAATAGCTTATAGGCTCTGATCCCATTATAATTATCTTTTGACTTTCAGGTTCAGGTTTTTTTCCCCTTCAATACTGAAGCTTTTTAATATTTATATAATAAAATTTGTCATTTTTTTCTTTTATAGCTATGCATTTCTTATATTGTTTTAGATAGCCATCTACATCACAGTATTATAAAACTTTTATCCAGTGTTTTCTTCTAATATTTTATTTCACTTTTATATTCATATATGTAAACATTCTGGTGTTAAAGAGTATTTATGGTGTTAGTTATGATTTTTTTCTTCCACATCGATACCTAATTTCTGCAGGGCTGTTTATCGAATAATTCATTTTTTTCCAGTAAATTCACATGCCACCTTTATCATAAATGAAGTTCTTTCGTACACTTGGATCTGTTTCCTGACTTTTGAATTTTCACTGATGTATTTGTCAATTCCTATGTTCATACCACACTGTAGTTTCACAGTAAGTTATAATAATATGTAGGGTATCCCTGGTCACTAATCTTCATTATCAAAAATTTCTTGACGGACCTCATGCCTTTATGTTTCCATGTAAATGTTAGACGTATTTTGTGTAGGTAAAAAAAGCTATGGAATTTTGTTTATAATTGCGCTACATTTTCTATGTTAATTTGGGAAGAATTATTATTTTTATTTTGCCTTATTTATTCAGGTTTTACATTCTGTTCTTTGATAAACTATTGTGGTTTTTAAAAATAGAGGTTATTTTGATTTTTATTATCATTGGGTATATTAGAACTTCCGTTGCTGTGAATTAAGGTTTCCTTGCTTCATTTTTCTATCAAATATCCTCTTCAGTGCTAATTGGTTTGGTATTGAGTTTCTTGGCTTTCTATGTATGTAAGCATTTCATTTGTAAAAATAATTCTATTTTCTTTTTCATTAGATCTTTAAAAATGTTGAATACTAGAAATCACATAAGACATCTCTATCTAATTCCTGATTCTAGGAGAATTAGTCCTAATATTTCACAATGTAGATAATTTTAATGATAGTGTTGATAAATACTTGCATCTAGTATAGTGCAATTATTTTATTCCTTTGCTACTTAATAATTTTTGAGGAGTAGCTGATGGATTTGACTGTTTTCAGCATCTTTTTATATAACAATTTTCTTCGTTCATTTTTTAATATAATTGAAATATTTTGATAGATCAACTAATATTTCCTCATCTATTCAGTCATAAGGCAAACTCTGCATAGTCACCGTGTGTTATTTCTTAAAATATATGGTTTGATTCAATTAGTTAATATTTAATTTAACATTTTATATTGAGAAGTGAAATTAACCTATAGTTATTTTTCTATCTTTTTTCAATGTACTTTTATCAAGCTATGCTTCCTTCAGTGAATGAATTAGCAAGATTTCTGTCCTTCTTTGTGTGCAGGAATAACTTGAGACACACAGGAATTACTCACTCACTGAAGGGAGGTAGATGTTGGGAGAGTGATAAATTAGATTGCCCCATGACTCCAGAGCCAGCTGGGACTGGGTTGGGAGGGGCTGTGCTCAAACTCACCCTCCTTGGAGCTGGAGGTTCTGTGGCTTCCAGGGTCTCTTGGTTCTGGACATCTGGTTTTCCCAGCATTAAATTGCCTATTCGTTCTCAGGCTTGCTCTGTTTGGAATCAAGTACTCTTGTTGGTCCTGAGTCTTAAAACACAGTTCCCACTTTTGCCCTATAAAAGAAGGAGATCTAACCAGACTGTAAGGAATTTGTCTATTTTATTATTTTATTTTAAAATATCAATACATATCAAATATACTTATTTTTAAATATTTTAAAATCTGAATGTGCTTGATTTATCATATTTGCTACCTTTATTTAATTTTGTGATTTTATTTAATGACTGGTATATAACACACTCGTTAGGCATTGTACAAGAGCTTTACAACCATGAGTTCATTTAATTCTCTTAATAGCCCTATATATTAGGTATTATTTTATTCCCACTTTATAGATGAGGGAAATGAGGCACAGGGAGAATAAAACTATTGCCCAAGTTATTCAGCAACAACTGGCACAGCTGGAATTAGATTTGTAGGGGCCCAGAGCAGGCCATCCCAAAATGTACCCCAATGGCATATTGATTATTCTGAATTGAAGCTACTTGGTAACAGCCAGTGCAAGGACACTCAGACCCTCCTCTGCCTCCCTGAAAGCAGGAAACAAATCTATACACATGTCCCCACTGGGCCAAAGCTAATGGAAGAAACAGAAAAGACCACTAATGAAGTCTGCAGTAAGAGTATAGATGATCAAAACAATGAGACCCTAAAACAGACAAAGAGCTAATATCTGAAAATTAAAATATAATAGAATTAGAATTAGTAAAAAAAAAAAATACATTGGCCAAAAAGAAGAGGAAGAAGGAGGAGGAGGAAGAGAAAGAGAAGGAGGAAAGAAAAATTGTGTCCTGGAAAATCAAGTGAAGAAGTTGTTTCATGACACATAGGAAAAAAATTAAAGAAAATCATGAATAAAAAATTTAGAGATGCCTCTCTACACTCTATACATTATAATGGCCAAAATCCAGGACACTGACGACATCAGATGCTGTGAGGATGTGGAGCAACAGGAACTCTCATTCATTGCTGACAGGAATGCAAAATGGTACAGCCACTTTGGAAGACAGTTTGGCAGCTTATTATAAAATTAAATGTATTCTTACCATATAATCCAGCAATAGTGTTTCCTGGTATTTATGCAAATGAATTGGAATCTTATGTCTACACAGAAAACTGCACATGGATGTTTATAACCATAATTGCCAAAAATTGGAAGCAACCAAGATGTCTTTTAGTGGGTGAATGGGTAAATAAACTGTGGTAGATCCAAAGAATGGAATATTATTCAACACTAAAAAGAAATGAGTTATCAAGCGATGAAAAGACATGGAGGAAACTTAAATGTATATTATGAAGTGAGAGAAACCAATCTGAAAAGTTTACATACTATATGATTCCAACTATGTGACATTCTGGAAAAGGCAAAACTATGGAGACCAAAAAAAAAAAAAAAATCAGTGGTTGCCGGGGGTTAGAAGGGAGAAAGGGATAAATAGGTAGAACACAGAGGATTTCTAGCGCAGTGAAAATACTCTCTATGATACTATAATGGTAAATACATGTCATTATAAATGTACAACACCAAGAGTTAACTCTAATGTAGGCTATGGACTTCGGATAATAATGATGTGTTAATGTAGGTTCATCGATTACGACAAATGTGCTGCTCTGATGGGAGATGTTGATAATGAGGGAGACTATGCCTATGTGGGGGGCAGCAGGTATGTGGGAAATTTCTGTACCTACTGCTCAATTTTGCTATGAACCCAAAACTGCACTAAAAAATAAAATCTCTTAAAAAATATGTTTAGAGACATATGAAGAAAACAACTTCTGGAAAGACAATATGAAAGAGATAACAAGCAATTAAAGAAATAATAGTACATTTTACTGAACTGAAGAAAAACTTGAATTCAGAGTATATAGGAATATCCAAGTGCTAGGCAAGTCTAAAGAGAAAAAGAGATCTATATCTAAATATACCCTTGTGAAATGTCTGAGATTTAATAGTAAAGAGAAAATTATATGACCAGTCCCAAATAAAATGTGTTTTTTTCTTTTTTTTTTTTTAGGAAACTTCTATTTTTTAATTTTCTTAAACATACTTTTTCTTTTTTAATTTAATTTAATTTTATTATGTTATGTTAGTCACCATACAATACATCATTAGTTTTTGATGTAGTGATCCATGATTCATTGTTTTCGTATAATACCCAGTGCTCCATGCAGTACGTGCCCTCCTTAATATCCATCACTGGGCTAACTCATGCCCCTAAAATGCTCAGTTTGTTTCTTGGAGTCCATAGTCTCTCATGGTTTGTCTAGCACCAGACTTCCCACTGCAACTTTGGATGTTAGAAGACAGAGAAATATAATCTAAAAGAGAAAAGAACATCTAGGAATCTTATTCCCAGGCAAGAGAATGTTTCAAACAAAACAATGATATTTTCAGTAATGGTAAGAAATATACCAAAAACAAAAAGAAAATAAATGGTTGAACATAAAAGGAATATTCAAAGAATATCAAGGACATGCAAAAATAATAAATAGATAGAATAATAGAATATAAAGTGAAATATGAGAGAAAAATAGTATTTTATGCTTTAAAAACTATAATCTGAAGAATATGTAAAAACAGCATATTTACAGAATAAAAATAAAAGTAAAATATATAAAATAAGACAAATATTAAAATGGGACACTGATATATTATGAGAGGATTTTTATATATCTAAGTATTTGAGATCATATAGATGAAAACTATCTAAAAATATGTAGGATTTGAATAATATAATCCTCAAGGTTGGACTAATAAACACACAAGTAAAGATAATATTTTACCCCCTATAAGATAATAAACATTCTTCCTTCATTACTAGAAATATTTGCAAAAATGTGATCATTTATTGGACTGGGAAGAACAACCTATTTCACTCAAGAAAGAAAAAGGGGGGGTGGAGGTTATTTCTTGGACATTATGTGATAAAACTAAAAATCATGAATAAAAAAGGTAACCTATGAGAAAGTTCTATAATCCTAATTATAGGAAATATGTAACTATATGTAGCTCCATGTGGAGTTTTATATTTAAAAATGAAAGACTGACTATGAACTATAAACTGACTTAAAAAACTAGAAAAGTAGTAAAAAAAAAAAAGGAAATTAATACAGATAAAAGTTAAAATTGATAATATGGGATTGGAGAAACAGTCCACATACCCACTCTGAAGCCAAATAGCTGAGGTCTGCAGGGGAGGCAGAATTCTTTCCCTACCATTCAAGGTCTTCCAGCTGGACTAAGAATTCGATTACATGAGACAGCTGTACAGGAGGAAAACCCAGAGTTTTATCACATGTGCATGGAGGCTCAATAATGAAATTATGACCCTGAAGAAATGACCAAGACAAGTGGTTTTTACACATTTTAGACAAAAAGATGATAAATTTGTAAGGATTTACAGGATAAGGAAAACAGCTGTTTGGGAGCTTTAATTACTAAGGAATACTAAGTGGAATTTGGGCTGAGGTAGTAGATTAGTAAAAAAGTAACAAAGTTCATTTCTATAGCTTTCTTGACTTTAATGTCCCCATCTCTGGTGATGAGGATGTCTTTTTACTGCTTAGTACAAGGAGGGTATTTTTCACATGGGAGATTTGTTTCCTGCTTTCAGGGAGGCAGAGGAGGGTCTGAGTGTCCTTGCACTGGCTGTTACCAAGTAGCTTCAATTCAGAATAATCAATATGCCATTGGGGTACATTTTGGGATGGCCTGCTCTGGGCCCCTACAAATCTAATTCCAGCTGTGCCAGTTGTTGCTGAATAACTTGGGCAATAGTTTTATTCTCCCTGTGCCTCATTTCCCTCATCTATAAAGTGGGAATAAAATAATACCTAATATATAGGGCTATTAAGAGAATTAAATGAACTCATGGTTGTAAAGCTCTTGTACAATGCCTAACGAGTGTGTTATATACCAGTCATTAAATAAAATCACAAAATTAAATAAAGGTAGCAAATATGATAAATCAAGCACATTCAGATTTTAAAATATTTAAAAATAAGTATATTTGATATGTATTGATATTTTAAAATAAAATAATAAAATAGACAAATTCCTTACAGTCTGGTTAGATCTCCTTCTTTTATAGGGCAAAAGTGGGAACTGTGTTTTAAGACTCAGGACCAACAAGAGTACTTGATTCCAAACAGAGCAAGCCTGAGAACGAATAGGCAATTTAATGCTGGGAAAACCAGATGTCCAGAACCAAGAGACCCTGGAAGCCACAGAACCTCCAGCTCCAAGGAGGGTGAGTTTGAGCACAGCCCCTCCCAACCCAGTCCCAGCTGGCTCTGGAGTCATGGGGCAATCTAATTTATCACTCTCCCAACATCTACCTCCCTTCAGTGAGTGAGTAATTCCTGTGTGTCTCAAGTTATTCCTGCACACAAAGAAGGACAGAAATCTTGCTAATTCATTCACTGAAGGAAGCATAGCTTGATAAAAGTACATTGAAAAAAGATAGAAAAATAACTATAGGTTAATTTCACTTCTCAATATAAAATGTTAAATTAAATATTAACTAATTGAATCAAACCATATATTTTAAGAAATAACACACGGTGACTATGCAGAGTTTGCCTTATGACTGAATAGATGAGGAAATATTAGTTGATCTATCAAAATATTTCAATTATATTAAAAGTTCATTTCTATAGCTTTCTTGACTTTAATGTCCCCATCTCTGGTGATGAGGATGTCTTTTTACTGCTTAGTAGATGGAGGGTATTTTTCACATGGGAGATTTGTTTTGCCTAACTTCTCTCTTTTGGATCCCTGATTCCTCTCACCTGGACTTTTCACCTATTTCTTCTGCTAGATCTGGTAGTTTTTTGTTCCTGGAAAGGTGAAATAGATGTGGATTAGTAGATGGTGAAAAGTAAGGCAGAAATTTATTTTCCAGTTGCCCAGCCAACCTCAGAAGGACAAACAAGCTGGATCTCTGTATCAAGGTAGGACTGGAAAATCTGCTCTATTCTGGGGTATCTACAGCTGTAAGGGGAAAGGAACAATCAGATTGTCATGGTCTTGTTCCATGCTTCTTAAATTAGCCCAAGATGGTCATTTTCCTTCAGCACTGCAGCCCATGCAGAGTCAGCCAACCTCTCTTATTTGACTTTTGAGAGAGTTCTTCTCCATTTGCAGAACGATCCATGTTCAGCTTGCTGAGCTGTCTCAGGCTGTCACAGGACCTACAGTCTTTACCTGGGACTGTAACAAAGAGAGAGCAGCTGGTCTTCCTTTCCTTTCCCTGACATTGTTCACAATGGTATCTATGTCTGCTTTAAAAAAAAAATCAATTCTTAGGTATATTTGCAACTTCTCCAAGCTCCCCAAGTAAGCCCTACTATTTTTTTTAGTGATATATAATTAAAAGATAACATTGTGTAAGTAAAAGATGTATGTGTTGATTTGATACATTTATATATTGCAATATGATTACCACTGTAGTGTTAGTTAACACCTTTATCATGTTATATAATTATCATTTCTTTTTTTGTGGTGAGAACAATTAAGATCTAATCTCCAGTATTTTTTTAAGTAGAGTTCCCTTAACTGGGAGGGAAAAGGGAACATAAATCTGTAATTAGGCTGCCAATTTCTCTCTCCTTCCCGTCCTCACTTTAATTTTGAGAATCTGAAGCCCAGAGAAGATAAGTGAACTGTCCAGGATTACAAGATTACAATTAATACTAGGTATTTAAAAATATACTGAATGAGTAAAGAAAGGTAATAGACATAAAAGTACTTATTGATTCAAAGCTTACCATAATGGAATGCTCTAAGCATCACTGGAAAACTGGGGATGATGTAAGAGTCACCATCAGCTGCCTGAGCAATTTGCTCAGGATTCACATTTGTTATACTTTTTAACGTTAAAAGGACTACCCATGGTGTAAATCCTCTGGGCTCACATATAATGACATCAGCTCAATGAAACACATTTTCCTAATGAAGAGTGAGGGATATCAAGTTGACTTGAACTACCATGTAAGTGAGTAGCTGTTATAAACTTAAGCAATCAGCATTAAACTTATTAGTGACAATTAGTATGCACAGCTTATTCAGCATATTCAATTAGCACCTTAATGTATTTGGATTATATTAAGGGAGAGGATGATCTTTTAGTATAATTAGTAAGTGAAGTGAGAAAAAAAAATTCATCTGAGACTCTCACTAGAAAGACCTTGTTAATTTGCTGAAGTAAAGCTTAAATAATTCTTATGAACTTCTAGATATTTGTTTGATTTGTTCAGTATCAGCTAAGTCAGTACTATTAAATAGAACCGTTTGCAATGATGGAAATATTCTGATGTCCAAGATGGTAGCCACTAGCCACATGTAGCTAATGAGCTCCCTTTTTACAATAAAAAAGCCCAGTTTTATTGAGATATTATTTATATACCACAAAATTCACCTGCCTAAAGTGTATAACTTGATAGTTTTCAGTATACAGATTTGTGCATGCATCTCCATAATCTAATTTTAGAACATTTCCATCACTCTAAAAAGAAAACTTGTACCCATCAGCTGTCACTCTCTATTCTTTCCCACCCCTCCCCAGTGCTGGGCAACCTCTAATCTCCTTTTGTCTCTATAGACTTGTCTATTCTGAACATTTCCTATCAATGGAATTATACAATATGTGGTCTTTTGTGACTGGCTTCCTTCACTTGGCATAATGTTTTTAATGAGTTCTTTAAATGAAGCTAGTGTTGAAAGTCTATAATTTTAATTTAATTTATTTAAATAGCCATAAGTGGACAGTATAGACCAAGTTGCTCAAATCTTTGGAGCTGCCAAATAAGTCACTTCTCAAGTGTGAAGAGGAATATGATTTTTCTTGGATAAGGTTTTACTTGCATAATGTCTTACAATTGAAAAGATTTTCAAAATTACCCTATGATTTCAGTGTTATTTTCATTTGCAGTTGATGTAAGACTCTGAAAGATAAATAAATTGTACAAAGTCACATAATAAGTATACTTTTATTTCTGGTTTATTAAATTCTAGTTTTATTGCAAAAAATCAGGGTGATCAGAGAATGTTCTTTGTATTATTTTAACATTTTGGAATTAGTTATGGTTTTTATTGGGCTTAATGGTCATTTTATGATGGTTCTATGTAAATATAGGTTGTAGGTTTTATGTTAGGGAACAGAGTTTGATCTATATTTATTTAGTCGTACTTTATAGTATTGAGGTCTTCTGTACTATTCCTTAATTTTGTTTCTTCCTGATCTGTCAAAGACTAAAAGAGGTGACTAAAATTCTACTACTTTTGTGTTTTTCATGATAACACCTGTAGTTTTTGTTTTGTGAATGTTAATGCTATATATTTTGGTGCACTGACAGTCTTGACTATTTAAAATCTTTACTATGAATATCTCCTTTTAACATTATATAGTGACCTTTTATCTTATTTATGTTTTATGACATGAATTAAAACAAGCTGATGTTAAGGTGACAACCTATTCTTTCTTTCCTCCCTTCCTTCTTTTCTCCCTTTTCTCTTCCTCCCCCACTCCCCCTTCCTTCTCTTTCCATGTTTGCCTTAGATAACTTTGTCCATTATTTTCTTCCCTTCTTAAAGATATGAATTTAATCCATTTGTATATATTGATATGACAGGTATATTTGAATCTAGTTCTTTGAAATTAATTATGCTTTGTTTTTCCTGCTTTCAAAAATCATTACAGTCCATATTCTTCACTTTTGTTATGTAATTCTTTATATTTAGGAGATAATTCCTATATTTAAGAAGGTTTGCATTTTTGTTCTAGTAGTTAACTTTATAACTACTATGTTATATAATTTCCTTATTCTCTAATACTTCAGACATTATCTTTTACTTCCTTGCTATGAACAATCATAAAATTAGTGTATTTCTCTTCCTTTCGCCTTTCTTTTACCACTGCATTTTAGTTAATTTTTTCATTCTTACTACTTTCCTTTATAATAATAAATATTTATACTTTTGTTATTTCAGTTGAAGGCTTTAATAACATCTTTTCAATTCCAGTAGTTAAGAGGAAGAAATTAGTATACCCATTCTAACTCCAATCTGCTTTCTCCTTCTGCTCTCAATTTACATTACGTTATTTTTCAGTGTCAGGGTGTATAGTACATAATACATTTCATGGAATCAAAGACGCCACCTATTGTGAGAAGCAACATACTTCTGGATCACATTTTCAATGGTTTGTAAAATGAATCAATACTTATAAAAACTAAGAAAAAGAAGATTGAAGTGTTAAATTAAATACTGTCATTGAGTGTGTGAGGCTGAAATATAAATTTGAAGCATGGTATTTGAGAACCATTATAGGCAAGACTGGCTTCTAATCAAACTGAAATAGATGCCAGTTTTCATTGTACATGCTGAAAGATGGGAAATAAAGCTAGTTGGACAATGAGAACTTGATGGGATTTTTTAAAGTTCTTTTGTTTCAACATATTTGATTTTTTTAATACACAAAATATCTTTAACACCTTAACTTATGACTTGTGTTCTATGTTTTTTGAAGACTGAGTGTTGATTACTAAAAAACTCTATATTAATTCTTCTAGATAAGCCATATAAAGAGAGAGTAAGTTTTTGGAGATAGGACCAGAAAACCAATTTTTTATTCTTTATTTTTGTATGTGTGCATTTCCTTAGGAGAATAAGCTTCTTTTTTTTTTTTTTTTTTTTTTTTTTTAAAGATTTTATTTATTTATTTGAGAGAGAGAGAATGAGAGATAGAGAGCATGAGAAGGAAGAGGGTCAGAGGGAGAAGCAGACTCCCTGCTGAGCAGAGAGCCCGATGTGGGACTCGATCCCGGGACTCCAGGATCATGACCTGAGCCGAAGGCAGTCGCTTAACCAACTGAGCCACCCAGGCGCCCAGGAGAATAAGCTTCTTGACTGGAAATAGAAGCCTAGGTAAATTTTCCAGTTAGAGCAAGAAAGCCTAGCATTGCCACACATAATGATTATTTTATACTTCAATTCTCATAACTTCAGGGATATATATCTCTTTTCTGATATTTAGATTCCATAAGTAAGAGACATCATTCTTGAGTAAGTAATAAAGACAGGCTAAAGGGAGAAAATAAATTATGGAAATAAAATAGATGATCATACTTTGCAATATATTTTAAGATTTACTATTATCATGATTCAATACTTAAAATTGTCAACATACTTAAAATAATATTCTTCAATTGTGTGGACTGATTTATGAATATTTATAGGACAGCTCATTTTAATTAATCCCATTTAGGTAAATATTAAGTTCATAGGAAAATATAAAATTATGTCAGAGAAGTACAAAAAATTAAGACATTACATTTACAAATAAAAAAGAATAAATGAGGGTAGTAAGATAGTGGCATCGCTTGTGATCTTAGTTGATTGCAAACTTGACCCTAACATTCTCAAGATACTACTATCCTTGGATCAGACTCCCCTGGGACAAGATCATTTCTTTAAAGAATGATACTGAAAGGTGAAGATCTGCTAATTCTTTCGAGATGAACGACTTAGGTCTGATTTTAGGTTTTAAAATAAGGCATCCAGCAAAAAATTGCTGTGTTAGTTATTTTGAGCTCAATAGCTAAATATGTTTTTTTCCCCAAGCTCCAGATCAAGTTTGGCTCCACTGTTGCCCTTGCACGGTGAGTTCCCTGGGAGCTGTCCCGCTTATCCTTGTACATCGTGACGTTCGTGTGACTTCACCATCGGGAACTCAGGCTGGCTGGGTGAACGTGTGCAGGCAATATTGTTAAAGAAACAGAAAACCAGGTCAAGCAGCAGCTTACATGTTACATCCTCAGAGAAGGCTGCCTGTCTTCCAATCTAAATTAGACCCTCACTACCTTATTTAACGCCATTTTGTTTCTTTCCTTGGTACTATTCTTAACGATTTCTGCATGTGTTTGTTGCCTAATGTCTGCATCTGGAAGCCGACCCTCAGTACCCTGAGAATGGTGGAGCTTCATTTTGTTCAGCTCTGTACCCCCAGCACCTAGCTTGGAACACAGAAGACTCAGTAAACATCTGCTGAGTGAATTGGATAAATGAAAGAAAGCAAATGTATAGATTCTATAAAGATGTCATATATATACAAAGTTAAGACTGCAGCAGGGAAGATAAATGAAATTCATGATTGTTGTATTTGCTTTACTGATTCTAATCAGTGGTCTATTCCTATAGTTCTAATATCCTTGAAGGATGCTATATTTGAACATTTTATTTGGTGTGTCATATCAGATATATAGATTCAGAATATATTTGAAAATAATGGCAGCTAAAGTGTTCATGGGGTAGGAGCAATAGAGCCATACTCAGAAGACCTGGCTTTCCCTTGTGGGTCTCTATTTTTTTTCCCCCACTAACTTTGTGCTGAGTTGCCTGCCTACATCCCCCTGCGTAACTGGGCGGATCACTCAAGCTCTCCCAGCCTCAGCATTTTCATCTACACAGTGAATGTGCCCGTAACTGTGTTACATCTATTTACAGGGTAACTGTGAGAATAAAGTGAAACAGTCTAAGGAATACTACTTTATAAACTGGAAAGCTCAACATCAATTTAAAGGATCATTACAGGACATACAGTCTTACTTTTGTAAACATTTATTATTATTCTCAAGAAAAATGTAAGCACATTCTGATTCATAACTTTGTTAGTACGAATATGCACACAAACATTTATACATATATATCCACAGAAAATTGGGCGACAGATGGATTCAAGTGCATCTTTTTTACTAGAAAGGAGGTTCTGTTCTCACCTAAATAGAGGGCCTAGGGGGATTCCTAGCAGAAAAGTTTTGCTTTTGTTGAGCTTTGCTTTGTACCCTGGAATAATTACAAGGTAATAAAAAAACAAATCTCTTGTTCGACTCTAATTGGGCACTGTTTTTTTTTTTTTGTATTAAATGATTTACTAATGCATCCCCAAGCTGTTTGTTTCATTATTTGTATTTTTTTGAGTCACTGTCTTTGTTTCTCAGAGTTTTAGGGTTAGTTTGCTAGGAGGTTTCTATGGTGGTAATCATTAATCATAGAAATAATTGGGAAGACCACACCTGCATTGCCATTTCACGCCATGAACTATTAGGCTTCTTGTGTGCCTTATTCAATCTTTTGGTTAATACAGTGTGCTAAAAACAAAAACAAAAACAAAAAACAAGTGTGTTTATTAGGAATTTAAAAAAAAATCGACATCTTACACCACTACACAGAGACTGATGTTTGATTTACATTTGCTACTATGTTGTCTTTCAAGAACATATTAAAGCCCCCACTTATTTCATGCTTTTATATTTTGGCTAATTTTTTTTTCAGGGGTGTCTGTTTAAGCACTAAAACTGAATTCTGCCTTTTTCCTACTGAAGATTTTCTGAAAACTTATAGCTAATTCCTTTATTTAGTACAGCCAATATTTTTTGGGCTTCTTCATGTTTAATGAGCAGAGAAGGTAAAATCTAAAGAATTCTTTTTTTTAAGATTTTATTTATTTATTTGAGAGAGAGAGAGCAAGAGAGAGCACAAGGGGGATGAGGGGCAGAGGGAGAAGCAGACTCCTTGCTGAGCAGGGAGCGCGATGCGGGGACTCCATCCCAGGACCCTGGGATCATGACCTGAACCGAAGGCAGGCGCTTAACTGACTGAGTCACCCAGACGCCCCTCTACTAAAAAATTCTAACACATCGTCTTGCTACCAGAGACTATATGGTCTCAATGGAGGAAAAAAACATGAACCCAGGAGAGAGGGAACCGAAGACCAACACTGTCCTTGGAGGAGTGGTGTGGACGGTACCGGGGCCCTGGGAGAGCTGTGGACAGTCACTTCTTTAGCAGATCAGAGAAGGAGGAGTACAAGTTGGCCTAGAGATTTTAAGAATGTTTTTAAGCATGAGCTAGGCTTAAGACTTTGAAACTTATAATTTTCTAAATTTGGAAAAAAGTACTTTCATTTGGAAGGGCAAGACTTGGAAAGAGGAATAGACAAGAGGAATTCCAGAAGTGCAGTTCCTGCATTAAAATATTTTTTATTTAGAATTTCATGGCAGTATTTAGAGCTGTCAAACTATTTAATAGGAGTAAAACCATTTTTTTTCCATCAAGGAGAATTATCGTCACATATAAAATAGGCAAAAATGGAACTAGAACTGGCATGGGAAAGTGGGAAACCCACTCATTCTCCCCACCCATGGTGCTGCCTTTGAGTGGCCCCTGAGGAACCCTGAGGCTCAGCAAGGTACATTTATATGCCACTGCTCAGAATATTAAAGATGCTAATGCATTGAGAAAGCAGAATTATAAGTTACCGGCCAAGTGCTTACGGCCAAAGGTAGCATCTGAATCTTTGTAAGTGGCTTACGTTATGTTTTTAAATTGCTTTCTAATTTTTATTTTAATATCTTGAGGTGCTTAAAAATTGTGGAGGAAGAATTTATGTAAGGCCAAATTAATATAATTACTCAAACTCTGAGAAAATTGTTTGGAGAGTTAAAAAGTAGGTAATATACATATGCCTTTATAAGGTTTTTGGTTCAGAAAGCTTTTGGGGATTAAAACAAACAATAAAATACCCCTCTAGATAAAAGTCCTAATTGTTTAGCCTGAAATTCTAATCTGGAAACTATACCAATTCGAAATGTTTCCCCCCCTCTACCGTTCATCATTGAATCCTACATCCATTCACATCACTTCCCCTACTATTCAATTTACATTTCTGTTAGAGCATTTTTAATATTGGGCTAATATTTTTTTGTAGGTTCAAGTTCTGTCTGGTAGTTAAGGCTCATTTAAACCACAGTAGTCCCAAGGGACCCAAATAACTTACAACGATCTAGTTAAAATGTTGAAATTAGTATCTAATATTTATTGAGACTTTGCCAGGTACTAGTCCCTGGGCTAAGTTTTGTGCACGTATTAGCTCATTAAATCCCACAGCAACCTTATGTGATATAGCTCTATTTTATTCATGAGAAACTTGAGACGCAAAGAAATTAAGTAGCTTAATCAAGACCACTCATCTAGTACATATCAGGATGGGTTAGATCTAAGTCTGTGGACTTCAACACCTAGGACCTTCCAGGAGGCTGCAAGAGCTCCTTTTGTGGTATACGCTAACCTGCTGATAAGACTGGCCCATTTGTCCTGCCCTTTATTTATTTATTTACTTATTTTTATTTCTAAAGATTAATTTATTTGTTAGAGAGAGAGAGAGTGGGACCGAGCATGGGGTGGGGGGGGCAGAGGGAGAGGGGGAGAAGGAGATTCACCAAAAGACTCCTCGCTGAGTGTGGAACCTGACACAGGGCTCCATCTCAGAACCCCTGAGATTATGACCTGAGCGAAAATCAAGAGTCGGCCACTTAACCGAGTGAACCACCCAGGGGCCCCTTGTCCTGTTCTTTAAATGTAACCCTTGGGTAGACACACATGCCATTGAGGTCTACTTTTTTAACCGAACGTCCCAACATACTGATTGCAAAACAGTGGATATGAAGAAGACTAGAGGAATTAGTGATAGAGAATTTTGAGAATTGGGGTGTATTGGAAGAGTTGCAGTTGAGAAGTCAATTCCATTAGGTAAAAAAAGTATTTCTTATATAAAGGTGAAAACATGCCTGGCAAGCCTGATAACGTATTTAAAACTTGCTGAGCCTATTCCAGTGTTGAACCCATTGGCCTATGTTTTCAATACTTAGCTTCAGACATCCCCAAAAACACCACAGCCAAAGTTGGCATTTTTAGGATAGCCATGTTTTCATAAGTCAGGAGGGACATGGAACTTTCATTCACTCAACCTCCTGCTAGCTTTTGGGATATTTTACAACTTTGCTAATTACAGACATCCACTTGGCACTTGGGGTCCAGCAATTAAACAAAAATTGAGGCAATTTGATAAAACCCTGATGTTAAAAATTCATTTACCTTTTTAAGTCTTTTCCTTTTTCTCAACTGCAATCTATAATATGCTCCAGCAGCATGCCAGAGAGCCACATGAATGCTATAAACATTTGTGAAGAATTCTGAATGCAAAGTGCTTTGCTGGTGACTCCATTTTCACGCTTTTTCTTATCTTTCCAAATATTTTAAAAACAAAACCCAAAACACAGAGATTAATCCCTTGAAATCTGTTCCTGAGAGTCAGCAAAAGTAATTATCCTTTAAAGGAGCTTCTCTTGAATTCTTTATACTTCGCCATCTTGACCTATTTCTTTGATTCTCCAAGTGACACCTTAGGAATGTGGAAGGTGTAATTTAAATGTCAGAATACTTTTTACTCCAATACATACCACACTTTGTTGCCATCATAAATATCATCTGCAACACAGATTTTGCACATTTGGGACAAAGCTGGACAGACGGATCTTTTTACTGAGACCAAACAAAGAATTATTTTGAACTAGTTTGACTTCATGATAGGGCTGCTGATGAACCTTTTGGCCTCAGAATCTACAAAGAATATAACATCTCCTTTATGACTCCCGATGTCATACAAAATGTTTGAATTGATATTTTATTTTTCTTTCAAAGTTTTCTTATTTTAGGTTACAAGGTGCAGGTAGATCTCCATTATCTGATAAGGTGACACCAAACTTTTTATATTTCTTCCAGGATTTCTCTGCAAAAGGGTTAGCATAGTCTTTTAATACAGATTTCTCCATTGCTGGAACTGGCGCCAGGTTTCTTACATACGGTTTCTTCCTGAAGATGGAATAATACCAGTTCTCAGGGGCTGTTGAGGTGAGTTCACGCCCCTTGCTCTTCCCTGAATGTTCTCAGACGGTCACTTTCTATTTGGTAGCTTTCTCTCCTTTAAAACATGTCTTTTATTTTGCCTGATTGTTTTTTGTATCCACAACAGACTTTCTCATTGTTCCCATAAGTGCCCATGACCTTTCCTTTTCCATTTCTGTTGCTCTTCCCTCTCTCCTTTTCCTTTGCTCTGTTAATTTCTCTCCTTAACTCTTCTCAATCCTCCCCCCACTGCCCCCGCAGTTTAGTTCAGGGTTTTGGTGCCAACACAGTTTGACATTTATAGATCTTTCTAGTCAATCTGGAACACATCACATTTTCAGTAACCTTTATGCCATGAGTTATTCTTTTTTAAATTTAAATTCAATTAGCCAACATATACTACATCATTAGTTTCAGATGGAGAGTTCAATAATTCATCAGTTGCATATAACATCCAGGGCTCATCACATCACATGCCCTCCTTAATGCCCATCACCCAGTTAACCCATTCCCCCGCCCACCTCCCCTCCAGCAACCTTCACATTGTTTCATATAATTAAGAGTCTCTCGTGGTTTTCTCCCTCTCTGATGACTTCCCATTCAGTTTTCCCTCCATTCCCCTGTGATCCTCTATGCAGTTTCTTATATTCCACATATGAATGAAACCATATGATAATTGCCTTTCTCTGATTGACTTATTTTGCTCAGCATAGTACCCTCCAGTTCCATCCACATGGATGAAAATGCTAAGTATTCATCCTTTCTGATGGCTGAGTAACATTCCATTGTATATATATACCACATCTTCTCTATCCATTCATCTATCAATGGACATCTCAGCTCCTTCCATAATTTGGCTATTGTGGACATTGCTGCTATAAACACTGGGGTGCTGGTGTCCCTTCTTTTCACTACCTCCGTATCTTTGGGGTAACTACCTAGTAGTGCAATTGCTGGGTCATATGGTAGCTCTATTTTTAACTTCTTGAGGAACCTCCATACTATTTTCCAGAGTGGCTGTACAAGCTTGCATTCCCACCAATGGTGTAAGAGTCTTCCCCTTTCTCTCACCAACATTTGTTGTTTCCTGTCTTGTTAACTTTAGCCATTCTGAGTGATATGAGGTGGTATCTTATTGTGGTTTTGATTTGTATTTCCCTGATGCCGAGTGATGTGGAGCATTTTTTCATGTGTTTGTTGGCCATTTGTATGTCTTCTTTGGAGAAATGTCTGTTCATGTATTCTGCCCATTTCTTAACTGGATTCTTTGTTTTTTTGGGTGTTGAGTTTGATAAGTTCTTTATAGATCTTGGATACTAGACACATCACATCTTCAGTGATCCTTTTGCCATCAGTTAGTTCTAAGTATTTTTCTTTTTCTTTTTTAGAGACTTTGCATGCACTAGGCTTCCAATGGCTTCAGGTACAGAAAGAATGAAGGCCAAAACATGGACACGCTAAGCCCATCATGCATTTTAAGGTTTTTAAAATTTTCTTTAGAAGGTGAGAATGTTCAGAATTTCCAACATTAAAGACCCATGGGGAGTGGGAGAGCAGGAAAAACATACATGTTTACAACTTCTACTAGTTTGGTTGGTTTGCTTGATGATTATGGAATTTTTAAAATAGGTTTCTTCTACTCCAATTTTATTTATTTATTTATTTATTTATTTACTTATTTATGGAGGGCCAGAATCCTTAGTTGTTGTTGTTTTTTTTTTCCCCTTTTGAAGGCCTATTTCTGATACGTATCAAGTTTTGTATGTATCAAGGCAATCACTCTTGAATGGAAAGCGCAATCAGAGGAGGTGAGAGAGTGAGATGGGTAGCTGGTGGCAGTACTGCTGCCTTAACTCTGGCCAGATGGGAGTCTGAACAGAACCGAGGACAGAGAGAAGGTCTGGGCAGTAGCCTATCGACCTCCCTGCCCTCACCCGGGCTTACCAGGTAAATTCCCACTGTTTTCTATAGATAATTTTAGTATGTATTTAGTATGTATTATAGATTTAGTGTGTATTGTCATGTAGAACATTTTGCAAATAGTAACATCCAATTGGATATCTTTCTTTCTTAAAATGGTTTTTGTTTTTCCATGTTCTCTTTCAGTTGGGGTAAAGCAATGAAATTAAACAATGAAGAATATCATGGAGGCTATATATATATATATCTATATATATATTTATAAATATATATATTTATATATAAATATAGATATATATATAAATATATATATATATTTCCTTCCCCTTTTTAACCAGATGAGGACTATCTGGAAAGAGAAGCCAGGCATATTCATTTAAATTTTATATCAAATTTTCCCAGGCATGGTCTTTGGACCACCTGTATCAGAATCACTTTCAACCTTTGTTACAATGTAGATTTGGGCCGCAGGTTAGATATACTGAAGCATCATCCTTACACATATGGCCTGGGTGTGCAAGTTTTATTTTTAAAACTCCAAACCTCAAGTTTTCTGAAGTATAGTACAGTTTAAGAACCCCTGTACTATGGGACCATTAATAGGTTCATCTCAAACAAAATTATCACATAGGTGAAACTTAGTCTCCTTTTTTTAAATACTTGCTTAACTGTGTCTTATACCTGTAACTCCAAGCCCCTTCTCTTTTTACCTCTCCTTATAAGATCCATTGTCAAAAGAGGATAGTATGAATTAATGCTATGTTAAAACAAAATGCAGATTTTTAAAAAAATTGCAAAAAGCTTGTAAAAATTGGAGCAGACCCAGGACTGTTAGACAAAATATTTTTCATTTATTAGGATAGTCTACTCAAATCGTAGGGCTTCCAAGAGGCAAAGGTCTGCCACGTGTATATGTATTATCTATTTAAGCTGAAAACTTTTAGCTTTAGGAAATTTTCGCTCATTAAACAGTTCACTCCCTTAGCAGCTATGTATGAGTTGCTGCATAATTTTTTTCCAGTTTTATTGATATGTAATTAACCTATAACATTGTGCAAGTTTAAGATGTACAATGTATTGATTTGATACACTTGTATATCGCAGTAAGATTACTGCCACAGCATTAGCTACACCTCCAACACATCATATAATTACCATTCACTTTTTATGGTGAGAACATTTAAGATTTACTCTCTTAGCACTTTTCAAGTATACTATACACTATCGTTAACTAAAATCACAATGCTGTGCCTTAGATTCCCAGAGCTTATTCATTTTCTAACTAAAAGTTTCTTCCTTTGACCAAAATCTCTTCCCTTCTCCTATCCCCAGCCCCAGCCCCTGGTAACCACCATTCTACTCTATTTCTATGAATTCAGTCTTTTTATATTCCAATAAAAATGATATCATATGGTATTTGTCTTTCTCTGTCTGACTTATTTCACTTAGTGTAATTTCCTCAAGGTCCATGCATGTTGTCCCAAATGGGAGGATTTCCTTCTTTCCCATGACTGAATAATATTCCATTGTGTATATATGTGCATATATATATATATATATATATATATATATATATATATACATATACCACATCATAACTTCACCCACTGATAGACACTTAAGTTCCCACATCTTGGTTTTTGTGAATAATGCTGCAATAAACATGGGAGTACAAATATCTTTTTGATATCCTCTTTTCATTTCATTTAGATATATGTCCAGGAATAGGATCTCTGGATCATACAATAGTCCTATTTTTAATTTTTTGAGGACTCTCCATCCTTGTTTCCATCATGGCTGCACCAGTTTACATTCCCACCAGCAGGTGCACAGTGTTCCCTTTCCTTTGTATCATTATCGACACTTGTTATCACTTGTCTTTTTGATGACAGTCATTCTAACAAGGGAGTACATTAAATGAAAAAGCTTTTGTGAAGCAAAAGAAATAATCAACAAAATGAGAAAGAAACTTACAGAGTGGGAGAAAATATTTGCAAATCATACATCTGATAAGGGGTTAATATTCAAAATGTATAAAGAACTCATATGACTCATTAACAAAAACCCCAAGCAATCAAATTAAAAATGAGCTGAGGAACTGAATAGACATTTTTCCAAAGAAAATATACAAATGGCCAACAGGTACATGAAAAGATGTTTAATATCACAAGTTATCAGGGAAATTGAAATCAAAACCACAATGAGATACCGCCTATTAGAATGGTTAGAATAATTTTTTATTAATGCTGTCAGAGATGACAGAGATCTAAATAAATAGCCAAGAGTGTTTTAAGGAGTGTGGGTCTATTATAATTTATTGTACAATCAGCATTGTTTCCAAATTAAAGGATATCAGAATTTTAAAAGGTAATATTAACTGATGAAGATGTCACAACTCCTAAAAATCAACACATTTTTATTTTTACGTGTTCCCCTCTAGTACTTGCCTACATTTATATTTATTTTTTTAATTTGGTATAGTAATGTTTCTCTTTGTATTATTCTATTATCAATCAATGCTTTTTCACAAAAACTAGCATATTTTCCATGGTACTACATAGCCTTTAAAATTATTATTTTTAATAACTGCATAAGAGTCCACTGGCTTTTTAAAACCATTCCCTAATTGTCCAACATTTAGATTGCTGTTATTTTTTGAGGCTAAAAAATTTATGTAATAAAGAACTTCATACTTAATGCTTTCATATCCCAGCAGTGGGATCCCTGACTCATCAGATATGAACATTTTTATTCCTCTTGATAGGCATTGCCAAATGGCTCTCCAAAAACATTGTACCAATTTATATTGCCATTAGTGATAAATGAGTTTGACTTTAACTACACTAGCATTAATATCCCATTATCTTTACTTACCTCTCTTGTTTTCTTCTGTCATTGTATGTGATAGATTTTGGATGGATTTTAGTTCATGTATATAAATAACTTTTGAAGAAAATATGAACAACTTAAAAGAAATGTAGCATGGAAGTTTTATCTTTCAAAACATTAATCCACTTTTCTACAACAGATTTTACATAATTTCCCTTGATGTTGAATCCATTCTCAAATTTTCTCCTCCAAAAAGGAGTTTATCACTATAACTTAGTTTTTTTTCCCCCCTGGATATGGAGCTATGCACTTATACTTTATTATTATTATTATTACTTGTTTACTAATACACAGTTTATTATTTGACAAAGGATATAATTTGTTAAACTCTTTCTTTATTGAATTTGTTCTAAAAGCATTCATGTCCTATTTAGAATTCAAATAATGCTGACTCTTTAGTAAAAGATTGATCTTGCATATATGATATTCCAGGAAGTGTTATAATTAACTCATAAATACTCCAAATAAAAATTAAATTATTGATTCTATTAGAGACAGAGAATTCAGGTTCAAATTACTTAAAATTTCCAAGGGGCAGGAGGTCCTAATGAAGGAATACATTTCAGTCAACAACAGTCCTCATCTATCTGGGAAATTTGACCTCATTTTCTTAACTTGCCACTTTAGGAGGGAATTGTGAGAGAGAAAGGGGGCATCTCTTTATGCTTCCACATCAACCCAAATAAAACTGGAAATCATTGGTGTTACAGATGTCAGAGCTGGATTATCCTAACATCTAAGTCACTGTGGTCATTTATTGTTCTGAAATAAATCACCCCAAAACTTACCAACCATGAATTTTATGGGTCAGTAGTTTGGCAAGAACACAATGTGACCAGCTTGTTTCCACTCCATGATGTCTAGGGTCAGTTGGAAGACTCAAAGGCTGGAATCTGGCATAATCTGAAGGCTCATTCACTCACTTACTTGGTGGTAGATAAAGGTGTTTGGCTGGTTCAGCCCCCCAGAGCTAACATCCCAGGAGAAAGCCATGTGGATGCATATCCTTGTAAAGACCCAGACGTGAAGTCATAAGGCCTCACTTCTACCATACTCTAGTGGTCAGAATGGGCACAAGCCCCCACCCAGATTCAAGAGGACAAGGGACACAGATGACTACTCTTGGTGGGAGGACTGCTAAAGTCACTTTGGAAACTAAAAGAGGACTGGGGAGGTAATGTTGCAGTAATTTAGGAAAACACAATATGCTACCCAAATGATATGAAAAATAGATTTGACATATGTTATTTTTTTCTGAGCTTTAAAAAAACTCAATGTGGAGAAAGTTTCGTATCCTACAGATAACAGTTATAAACACTCTTAAAACTGTAAAAAACAACTATTTGAAGAAGGGAATGACACTGGTTGATCCTTTGCGTGAATGCAGACCGCTGTCAGCATCATATAGGATTACTGAAATTCTGGTAGAAATGTGCAGTCTTACTGGCTTGAAAAACCAGAGGATAGGGTTTGGATGACCACAGTAGACTGAAAGTAGAAGAGATGTCAGTCTCAGGAAGAGGAGAGTCAGAGAGCTGAAGGCTTACATTCTGCATATAAACTCTTGTCAATTCTCTGACTGACCTCTGAACTATGTATATATGGGTGGAGGATAAGCAATCTAGCTAAGAATTTAAAAACAAACAAACAAACAAACAAACAAACAAACAAACACTTAATACAGATTTCAGCTTCCACTCATCAAAGGGAGGACAGATTTTGGGGATTTTAGTCCAGCTAAGCTGTTTGCTGACACAGACCAACCACCCAAACAACCAACCAACCATTGTTCTTTTGAGGACAATAACAGAGTCCAGTGACTCTATAGGTCTGGGCTTCATCCCCTGTGAAAAGTAGACACATACCTCTGGGGTTGGGCCAGTCTTTCCAGGTGAACTGGTATAAATTAATTTATAATGACTAACTCTTAACCCAGGTGCCAAGTTTCAGCAAAAATTTGTTTGGAAAACTCTAACTGTATAGAAACACAAATATATCTTCTTTACACATCATAGTTATGCTACAGGACGCCATTATATGAATTTCTAGGAGAGGCAAAATGAGTCTCTGATCATAAAGAAACTTGTAAGTGTGGTTGTCTCTAGGGTAGGGGTTGGACACTCACTGGGAAGGGGCATGTGGGAACTGTCTTGTTATATATCTTGACAGAAGTTTGTGTTAAATAGATGTATGCATTTTTTATAACTCACTAAATATCCGGTGAAGATATACTTTGCTGTATATAATTTTATCTAAAAAATGGAACCATAAAAAAGGATAAACTGTAATTAATAGAAAAGGAGATATATTCAGAGATGAGGTATATTTCAAAATACATAAAAAATTAAGGTGAATTGTTGGGTGAAAAGCAAATATAATAAAGTTAATTGTGGTACATGAATAGTGGATATGGCCAGGGATGGGACTCAGAAGAGGCAAGTGAGGCACACAGATTGCAAAATTGGAGGCACTCACTTTAGACACGTGCAAGTGCATTGTGGGCACCTGAGAGCAAGTGCTTCTTTGAATTTTGCACCCTGGGTGTCTCACTTCTCTCTCTCTAGTCCCAACCTATTAATACCCTATCTACTATGGCCACACTTATCTCCTTGTTAGCAACTGGACCTAACTTAGGTGGCAGCCATGGAGGAATGTGCTCAGATCTCCCATCAAGAGAGAACTCACTGTGGGGAGTGCAGTTAGCTGAAAATCCCTGACTGCAGGTGTCTTCAGGATCTTCCGCTGCTTTGAGTGAGGTCTTGTACTTTCAAGGTAACCCTCAACTAATGACTGACCATGGTGGTGATAAAAGGGCTATTTCTGGCCTGTGGGGGACTCCTCTATGGACAACCATTGGGCTAAGTGAGACTTTCATAGAGTTACACTACAGTCTGAGTCTTTCCTGCCAATCCTCCTTTCCTTCCCCTTTACCTGTCACCTGCGCCAGACCTGGACCATGGTCTGAAGCCCTTCTCTGCCTACCTTGCTCCAGTTTTCCTGCATCTTTCACGGGTTTTACTCTCAGTGTGTGTGCACTTCTAGGTCCATCTTAGTGACTGTGTCCCGGACACCACAGTGTAATAGCTGCCCAAATTCATGCACCTGTTTAGTACCAGTTCTCAGCCTTCTTGTCTACATAGCTCACACTTTAAAAATAGCCATCAGGGGTGCCTGGGTGGTGCAGTTGGTTAAGCGTCCAACACTTGGTTTAGGCTCAGGTCATGATCTCAGTGTCATGAGATTCAGCCTGGTGCTGGGCTCTGCACTCAGCGTTCAACAGAGAATCTACTTAGTTTCTCTCTCCTTCTCCCTTTGCCCCTCCCCCCAGCACATGTGCTTGCGCACGCGCTCTCTCTCTCTCTTTCAAATAAATAAATAAATATTAAAAAAAAATAGCCATCAGTCCTCTGGCTTACCTGCACCCTCAGGCAAGCTTCTTCAGAACTGGGTGTATTGTTTCTGTAGACCAGCTCAAGCACCTGGCCTCTGGCCATTGTTAGGCTGCCTGTTCCTATTGCTTTCTGCATTTGTTACTTCTGAACCCCTTACAGTCCTCTTTCTTCTTTTTAATAGTTAACCACCTTTTACTAGTTAATAATTCTTTGTACTAGAATTTCCATGTTCTAATTACTGTGTGGATTCTGTTTCTTGATTGAACATGAGTAGCTATAAAATTGGTGGTGAGAATGGTCCTAGGAGAAAAACCTTTAAAGATAGGATTTTGGAGACTGGTCTGATCATGTCCTTGGGCTTCAGTGCAGTGCTGCACTTTTTTGTCAGTAGGAAATGGGAAGATAATCCATGGCATACAGTAGCATCACAATTAATGAGGCTATCCATCATCTGTCATTGTGATGAAGTACCAATGTGAACCAAATGCCGTGGGAGTCCAAGTGGCTGGTGTACTTGACTGTTAGGGCAAAAGTGATGACTATGAGAGCTAAGGCATTTGTCTAAAAGAAATTGGAGTGCTTGCAGAAAGAAAAAAATGATAATCTCAAGTCTTTCCTTATGTCATGATCTTGGAATTGGAGAAATTTCACGGCTGAAAATCAAACACCAAATTTAATGTAAGCATTGCAGAACTACAACATCAGTTGAATCAATAGCCTTAAAATTTTCTCATCTGAAAGTTAGGGAATTAACTAGGAAGAATAGAACTCTGAAAACTAAAATGAGGACATCTGGTTGGAATCAGATAAAACAGTCTTCAACTCCCCAAGTCACTCTGAGTCTTTCTTGCCAGTGAAAATAGCTTTCTCACCCGTGTCTAAGGGTATGAGAATTTCTTTGCTTGAAGACCCACGACAAACTTGCCTTGGGTACAGGTCTTGCAAGGGGGATGTTCATGCTTTTCTCTATCCACCCCTTGTCATCATTTGACCCATAACTGGGCCAAATCTCAGCATGCTTCTGGAGTTAGGTACAGAGTATGATTCAAGAAGAAATAGAATTGCCAAGTTTGCTGATTATAATCCATAATCTAGGGAATGTATGTGGAAGTAGATTCTAAGGGTGTTAGACCAAGGCAGATTGAAACAACACTAGAAGGGTGGGACTGAATACATTGATATGGGTACAATTACTGAAATTCTGCATTGACTGTGCTAGCTCATGGAGTTGGAAGTGACTCTAACAATTTCTTTGGTTGGTTGACTGAACCCTAAATTCAGTGGTGGCCTGTTTTTAATGAGGCTGAGAAACCAGTGCTTCTTGATTGAACATGAGCAGCTATAAAATTGGTGGTGAGAATGGTCCTAGGTATGGTATTAAGAATTAAAAGGCCCACCAAGATGATGACACATACAATAAGGAGGGGATCACCTGCATTCTTGAAAAGGTCTGGGGTTGCTCTCCTTTGTAGCCAAGCATTACTCTAGATAATGTCATCATTGATACAGATTGCTTGGTTTTAGTAGAGTTGATGGGATGTTAGGGTATCAGAAGCCAAGTGACCAGTTGAAGAAAGACAAGTAGGCACATTCATTAGAAAGGTCAGCAGGGACATAACAATAATCAGAACCTATGGAAAATTGATCACATTTCCTAGGAATGGAATAGATGGGAAGTCTATGAGAACATTGCTTGATTATAACAGAAAACCCTCTAGGACTAGCAATTAAGTGCTTGAGGAGGGTCATGGCCTTTCACTAGGTTTCCAGACCTAAACCTGTTCATAGACCCAGAGCTTTTTGACTGAAGGGAAAGTCAGGTTCTCTTGAGGAAAGAATCCTACAACGTTGCCATAGGTATAAACTGGGATCTAGCTTCAAGCTTGCGTAAATTTACTAGAGTGTCTCTGCATTAGGGGAAAATACCCAGACCTTTGGGAATTGCTAAACATTGGTTCTAAATTGTTGCTAATTCCTGGTGACCCCAAACACCATTGCAGCTGTGGTCAGGTGGTACATGGAGTCAACCTAGTTGTGATTCACAGTATACCCGGCTAGTTCATAGGCCCAATTCACTGTCCTGTCACTAGTTTCTGAATTCATAATTGGATTAGAAATACTTGACACTTGGAAGAATCCCCACATTGGCCTTTGACCCATGGGGTTAGGGCCATCATGGAAACTTCGGAACTTCTCTGCTCCTCACGATAGTAAACCGGAAGCAATACCACATCTCTGTAGGATCAAAGACAAAAAAATGAGAGGGGGTAATATCTAGCACACTCTTTTTTAGCTTGCCTGTTTGGCTTGTGCAGGAAGGAGTTGGATGGATTTTGGAGAATGACTGTGGATTATTGTGAATTTTATTAGGTGGAGACTGCAGTTGTTGTTGAAGATATAGTATCTTTATTAAAGAAAATTAACATAGATTCTGGCACCTGATATGCAGTTATTGACCTGGTCAGTGTTTTTTTTCTCCATATTGTAAGGACCACCAAAGGTATTTGCTTTACCCCTTCACTGTTTTGCCTCATTGTGTCAACGTGCCTGCTCTCTGCTACAATATAGTCTTCAGAGGTCATGATTGCTTTGATATTTGACAAAATGTCACTGTAGTCCCCTACATTGGGGACATCATGCTGACTGGATATAATATGCAACATGTAGTAAAGTACCTTTTTTCCCCCCTTCCACTGCCCTTCACCCCTTTTGCCCATCTCCCCACCCCATTCCCCTCTGGCAACTATCAGTTTGTTCTCTGTAGCTACAGGTCTGATTTGGCCATTTTTAAAAATGTGAGTATAGTTGACATAAAACGTTACATTAATTTCAGGTGTACAACACAGTAATTCAAGACGTTTATACATTATGCTATGTTTGCCACAAGTGTAGCTACCATCTGTCACCATGTAACACTGTTACAATATCATTGACTATATTCCCTATGCTGTGCCTTTTATTCCATGACTTATTCATGCCATAACTGGAAGCCTGTATCTCCCATTTTCCTAATCTTCAACCCCCTGCCCCCTGCAACCATCAGTTTGTTCTCTGTGTATATAGGTCTGATTCTGCTTTTTTTTTGTTGTTTATTCTGTTTTTTTTGTTGTTTATTCATCTGCTTTTTTTGTTGTTTATTCATTTTTGTTGTTTACTCTGTTTTTTTTTGTTGTTTATTCATTTGTTCTTTTTTTTATTCCACTTATGAGTAAAATCATATGGTATTTGTTTTTCTCAATCTGACTTATTTCACTTAAACATAATCCCCTCTAGGTCTATCCATGTTGTCACAAATGGCATAATCTCATCCTTTTTTATGGCTGTGTAATATTCCTGTGTGTTTGTGTGTATGTATACACAACAATGTGTGTGTATATATGTGTGTGTGTGTGTGTATGTATATACACACAACATCTTCCTTATCCATTTGTCTATTGATGGACAGCTGGGTTGCTTTCATATCTTAACTATTGTAAATAATGCTTGCTGCAATAAACATAGGGTTAGTATTTTGTTAGTAAAGTACTTTTTATGCCTTAGGAAGACATATGTGAGCCAGAAGGTGGGTGATAAACCCCCCAAACTTTCAGGAGACTGTCATCTTAGTGAAGTTTCTAGAAATCCAATGTTCAGGAACACATTGAGATATTCTCTTCAAGTTGGAGGACAAGTTGCTGCTATTTCTTGTGCCACTTATAAAGAAAAGAAAAAGGCATATTTGATAGACCTCTTTCTTTTAAAAAAAAAGATTTTATTTTTATGTTAGAGAGAAAGAGAGTATGAGTGGTTGGAGGGGTAGAAGGAAAGGGAGAGAGAGAATCTCAAGCACACTCCCTGCTGAGCTCGGAGCTCAATGTGGGGCTTGATCCCATAACATGAGATCATGACCACAGCCAAAATCAAGAGTCAGACACTTAAACGACTGAGCCACCCAGGCACCTGATAGCCCTCTTTCTTTTTAAATTAAAGTTTTAGATTTAGTTTTAGATTTACAGAAGCCATGAACAGATAATACAGAAAATTCCCTTAAACTCCCTGACCCTCCACCCGCCACATCTAGTTTCCTTATTATTAAAATCTTGCATTACTCTGGTACATTTGTTACAATTAATGAACCAATATTGATACTTTATTATTAACTAAGGTCCATAATTTATTAAGAGTTCCTTAGTTTTAACTTAATGTCCTTTTTCTGTTCCAGGGTCCCATCAAGCATAACACATTAGATTTCATTGTCATGTCTCCTTAAGCTTCTCTTGATAGTGACAATTTCTCAGATTTTCCTTGTTTTGGATGATTTTGACAGTTTTAAGGGGTACAGTTTAGATGTTTTGTATAATGTCCCTTAATAGGGATTTGCTTGATGTTTATTTCCCGGTTAGGCTGGGGTTATGGATTTTGGGGTGGAAAACCACAGAGGTAAAAATGCCATTCTCATCACATCATATCAAGGGTATACACCATCAACATGACTTATCACTGTTGATGTTAACCTTGATCACCTGGCTGGGGTGGTGTCAGATTTCTCCACTATAAAGTTACTCCTTTCCCCCCCTTTCCTTTTGCCACCCATACTCTTTGAAAGGAACTCACTATCCACAGCCCAGACTTAATGGGTGGGGAGTTACGCTCCTCTCCTTGAGGATGAGATATCTACATAAGTTATTTGGAATTTTTCTGCACAGGAGGTTTGTTTCTTCTCCCTCATTCATTTTAAAATTTGTTCATTACACTACAGACCCATAGATCTTTATTTTATATTTTGGATTCTAATCCAATTCTATTTTATTTATTTTGATGCTCAGATTCTTGCAGCTTTGACCATTGGGAGTTCTTTCATCTGGTTCCTGAGTTCCTTTGACATATTACGTCATGTCATTGTGGGATGTTGTTTTTGTTTTTGTTCTCATTTTTGTTTTTGGAATATATCCCTACATTCTGGCATTAGATAGATGCTCCAGATTCATTTTGTGTTTAATTTTGCTTAAAGCGGTATGTTTGACAATGTGCCTGTCCAACACCTATTAATATTTCAGTTCAAAAGTATAATAGACAGGGGGCGCCTGGGTGGCTCAGTTGGTTAAGCAACTGCCTTCGGCTCAGGTCATGATCCTGGAGTCCCTGGATCGAGTCCCGCATCGGGCTCCTTGCTTGGCAGGGAGTCTGCTTCTCCCTCTGACCCTCCCCCCTGTCATGTGCTCTCTCTCTCTGTCAAATAAATAAAATCTTTAAAAAAAAAGTACAATAGACGGTTACTCTGTGCTTAGTACTTTGTTACATGCCTGGTGTAATGTCATCTATTATTGTCTAATAAATAGATAATGATCATCCTCTTGGTTATCACTTATATGTTTATGCTCCTTCGCTTTTTACAGAGCTTCTCCATCTCCCGTGTACATCAGCTCATTTTTTAATGTCACAAAAATTTTCTGTGATATGTATGTTGGAATTATGATTTCTATTTCATGGATAATGAATCTTATCTTGACTTTTAACAGATGTTTTTAAAGGCGAAATTAAACTCTAGTTTATTGTAATGAGTGCAGACTCTGCTAAATGTATGGAGTCATTTGTTCAAATTCTCTCTAAAACAATTCTACAGGGTTTTCCTGATTATGGCAACATATGACCACAATGGATTTGTTTTGTTCTCTTCCACATTTATTTTCCACTCCCTTTCCCATTTCGAGCCATGAAAATAATAGAAAATTTCAGTTACGTAAAGCCTTGCCATATTTCAACTCACTTCAGAATGTAATAATGTAAACTGAAGAAAACTCTACGGAGTATATTGCCATTGCTTCGCATCCCTTCTTAAGCATAAAATTTTCCAGGAAATGAAATAAAATCCCCACATCACAATATGTAACATATCTGATGTAAACCAAGAATGTCAATAAAACTGTGAGTTATGGCATCAAATATGCTTTGACATAATTGTGTGGAGACTTTAAAAATTTTAGTGCTATCCTAGTCTTGCAAAATATGAACACCTCACTTTATGGTGAACTAATTGATGTTGCGATGATTTCCTTTCAAATGCCTTACTTTGTAAGGTGTAAATTGAGCTTGATTTAATTTTACTTTCTTTTTTGGAGGGGGATCTAGACCCTATAACTTCATGCATAGTTCATTTACTTTTATAGGATTATGTTTGATGGACTTTGAAATTATAGATCATGATCTTTCTTTTAATTAGAGAGAAAGCCTCCTTTTATCTACACTGCACTCTAGTGTTTGCTTGTGAACATCAAGGGAGAGCACTGAGGAGTGAGTTTTGCTACAGTGACCTGCACAATTAATAGCTTCAAAGAACCTTTAGGGAATATTCTGGGAAGGTGCATAACTCAACTCTATAGGCTTCTCTTGAGCTGAGCTGTCCCACTGAGCTATAAATAACAGATGATCACATTTAGACATTTTAATTGAACTGCTTTTGGCTTTCTTCAGGTTTTATGAGAAAAGGGCCTTACAATTCTCAGAAGTAAAAACCATGTTGTCACCATGTTGTCAGAATTCTGGAATTGAGTTTACTCTCAAGGAAGAATATGTTTAAACTAGAGTCAAGGTTGGTTGGTTTGTCACCTCAAATAGGTTCTTTTGGAGTCCATTGTATTTTGGAGACTCCGTTCATTTTCCCAGGCTCATTATTGACCTGATTTAAGGTGAATGCACCTGTATAAAAAACCACTACTTCATTACCACTGCTCATCATCACAACAGGGATATGTGTGAGGTGGAACTTCATAGCTACACAATTTTTGGAACGATGCGTGACACTTCATGCTACAAACAATTTCCTACTGAAGAACCTGTGATATGTTGGTATCATACGTAGGAACTGCCAAACCTGGAGCGAACAGTCATCCCACAGGTTGTCACCTGTCAATAAATTACCCAGGTCACTGTTGATAAACCTGGACTACAAATCCTACTCCATTTTCTACCTGTGACATTTATGGTTTGTCCAGGAAACAATCTGACACTTTCCCAAGGATCTTATGTACATTTTACAATATTTAAGTGATATATGGCAACAGCATTTAGTGTTGGTAGTTTCAGGAGATAAATCAGTTTGTGAAGGTGACATCTAATCTATTTAAGGGATTTAATTCATCAAAATATATTGATCTCCAACTATGTGCAATATACCTTCCATGAGATGGAGGATATGAATGATCTTTGTTTTCAAGGGGCCCAGAGTCTTATTTAAAAAAGTATTAAATAATAACTCAAGGGAGATTATTGGTACAATAATAATCAAAGTATATCTTTCAGGAGAGTATTTCCAACTGGGAATCAAAATGGTTTCGTGGAGGAGAAAAGGTCCTATTTATACAGTGCCAACCTTACATAGTCCTCAGAAAAATGATATGATGCCAGTATGATCCCCACTTTACAAGAAAGAAACTAAGGCTCAGAGAAGCTAAGGACTGGCCTAATGTCATAGGATAATGACAGATATTTAAATGGGGGTCACCTCTGATTCCCAAACCTCTTCTTTCTTTCAATTAACAATTATTAAGCTCCAAAAGTAGAGATGCCAAACCAATCTATAAACTGTTTTTATTTTAGACTTTCTTACATATGAATAAAACGGTAGCTCAGAATGTTTGAGTGACCTGGTTAGTATTAAATAGACAACAAATGGTGGATCCAGGATTTGTACGTAGGTCTTTTTTAACACTTTTATCACAGACACTTGTTTTCCTCTTCTTTTCTAAAAATTGTGTTATAAACATTGAACATGAGTCTACCTTCTTAACAGATTTTTTAAGAGCACAATACAGTATCATTTTTTTAAAATATGGAATGCTTCATGAATTTGTGTGTCATCCTTGTGCAGAGCCATGCTAATCTCTGTATTGTTCCAATTTTAGTCTGTGTGCTGCCGAAACAAGTCTACAGTATTGTTAACTACAGGCACAGTAATGTACAGCAGATCTCTAGACCTTATTCATCTTGTATAATTGAAATTTTATACCCATTGAACAGTAACTCCCCATTCCCACTTCCTTCTTCCCCTTGTAATCACCATTCTACTCTCCATTTCCATGAGTTTGACTATTCTAGATACTTCATGTAAGTGGAATCATGCAGTATTTGTCCTTCTGTGACTGGTTTGTTTCAACAGCATAATGTCCTCCAAGTTCATCTATATCATCGCATATGGTAGGTTTTCTTTTTTTTTTTTTTTAAGTTGAATGTGTTCCATTGGATGTGTATATCATGTTTTTTTTTTTTTTTTTTTTTATCCATACATCCATCAATGGAGATTTAGGTCATCTCCATGTTTTGGCTCTTGAATAATGCTACAGTAAACATGGGCGTGCACATATCTCTTTGAGATCCTGATTTCAATTCTCTTGGATAAATACCCAGAAGTGGGATTACTGATTAGATGGTAATTCTATTTTTAATTTTGGGGGAACTTCATAATGTTTTCCATAGCAGCTGCATCATATTACATTCTCACCAATTGTGTATTATGGATAATTTTAAACACACATTGTGGAGAGAAAGGTACTGTGTGCCTGCATGTACCCATTATTCAGATTTAACACTCATTGGCTCACAGCCATGTTTGCATTCATTTGCACCACCTTTACTGTTTCTGCCCCCAAAATTCTCTCTCTCTCTCTCTTTTTTTTTTTTTTTCCTCAGATGACCCAGCAATTGCACTACTGGGTATTTACCCCTAAGATACAAATTAGTGATCCCAGAATTCTCTTGAAACAAGTTCCCAGACATCAGATTTCACCCATAAATATTTGAGTATATGTCTCTAACAAAAAAGAACTTCTGTTAAAGACCATAGTCATAGTGCCATGTTCGTACATAAAAAATTCTAGTAATGTTTTTATATCACCCAATATCCAGTCAGTATTTTTCTCATACATGTTTTATTTGTTTGTTTGTTTGTTTGTTTAAAGATTCTGTGTTGCTGGTTTGTTTGAACTGACATTCCAACAAGCTGCACACACTGCGTTCTGTTGGGAGTTCTCTTAAAGATTTTTCATGTCGGGCGCCTGGGTGGCTCAGTTGTTTAAGCGACTGCCTTCGGCTCAGGTCATGATCCTGGAGCCCCAGGATCGAGTCCCGCATCAGGCTCCCTGCTCAGCAGGGAGCCTGCCTCTCCCTCTGACCTTCTTCCCTCTCATGCTCTCTCTCTACCATTCTCTCTCTCTCAATAAATAAATAAAAATCTTAAAAAAAAAGATTTTTCATTTCATAGGTTACCTTAACTTTTATTTTTAAATATTTAGTTGAAATTGATTTGTTGAAGAAACTGAGTAATTCATCTTGTGAACTTTCTTACTTTCTGGATATTGCTGATTGCATTCTCATTTAAAAATCGAAAAACATCGGGGCGCCTGGGTGGCTCAGTCGTTAAGCATCTGCCTGCGGCTCAGGTCATGATACTGCGGTCCTGGGATTGAGCCCCGCATCGGGCTCCCTGCTCTGCAGGAAGCCTGCTTCTCCCTCTCCCACTCCCCCTGCTTGTGTTCCCTCTCTCGCTGTGTCTGCCTCTGTCAAATAAATAAATAAAACCTTTAAAAAATCGAAAAACAAAAAATAATTCCTCCCAACACTCCCAAATCTGTTTCTCCATTCCCCAGGTGTTTCCTGTCCTATTGGTTAGATCAAGAGGCTTGATCATATTTAGGCTATTTTTTTTGGCAAGACTACTTCTTCAGTGGTGTTGTAAATTTCCGTCAAGAGATGCATAATGTCCAGTTGTCTTCTGCTGTGATGTTAGCTGCCATTAAGAATTATTTTTCCCAGATTCAGAGTTTACTTAGGGTTTTGCAAAATGGAATATTCCAATCATTTTATTACATCTTTATATGCTAGCTGGACTACTTCTGTAGACAGAATTTCCTTCTTATCAACTTTTTGAATATACTGAGGTGCAGTTTTGACCGGAAAAATAAATCATCTCTATGATTCTTCCCCTTTATTTACTGGTGTTTAGAATAATGAGGTGGTTTTCCCACCATTCTCCAAAGGTGATCAATTTTTTCAAAATGGTAATTGCAAATTCCTGGATTTTTAACATATTTGTTTCATTTAAATCCACTGATGTTATTCCTCTTATTGGTGCTGCAAATGACTCATCTTTGAACAGTGGGAGCTACTTCAAGATGGTTCATGAGTTCTATTGACATTTTTCCAATAATTTTTGATAAATTCCTTGCTTTTTGGAATGGCAAAATATTCAGATTCATTTTACAAATTTCCTGTTCCTGCTTTTTTTTTAATTTATCTTTATTTATTTATTTATTTTTAAAAAGATTTTATTTATTTATTTGACAGAGAGACACAGCGAGAGAAGGAACACAAGCAGAGGGAGCGGGAGAGGGAGAAGCAGGCTTCCCGCGGAGCCGAGAGCCCGATGCCGGGCTCTATCCCAGGACCCTGGGATCACGACCTGAGCCGAAGGCAGATGCTTAATGACTGAGCCACCCAGGTGCCCCTGGACTTTTTTTTTTTTTAAGATTTTATTTATTTATTAGACAGAGAGAGACACAGCGAGAGAGGGAACACAAGCAGGGGGAGAGGGAGAGGGAGAAGCAGGCTTCCCACAGAACAGGGGGCCCAATGCGGGGCTCTATCCCAGGACCCTGGGATCACGACCTGAGCCGAAGGCAGACACTTAACGACTGAGCCACCCAGGCTCCCGCTCCTGACTTTTACATCTGTCTGTTCTATGTTTTCTCCTATCATGTGTGATAATTTTATGTAATTGTAGCTTCATCTCCCATTGTGTGTACATGTGCACATACGTATACACCCATACCTTCCCTTTCCTAGATAAATGATAATACCGTGTATATGTACATATTGCTTCTACAACTTGCTGTTTTCATTTAACAGTGTATCCAGGAAATTGCATATGAGAAAGTTCTGTAGTGTTCCATTTTAAGGATCTCAGAGTTAATCCAATTCATCTTGTACTGATGAAAATTTAGGTTGTTTCTGGCTTTTTACCATTTTAAATTTTACAATAAATAGCCATGTGTATACATCTTTTCACATTTTATTATTTTATATTTGAGATAGATTCCTAGAGAAGAGGTAAACATAAATAATATGTAATTTTGCTAAATAGTGCCAAATTGGCTTCCACAGCATTTGTAACATTTTGCATTCTTTTTAGTAATGCATATGTATTTATTTCCCCTTAGCTTTTCCAACTATGTGGACAAGCTCTTGCTTTTCTGTCAATTTGATAAATAAGATAAATATATCGATGTGATATTAATTTGCATTTCTCTAACTCTGAGCTATTCTCTTAATTATGAGCCTCATATATTTGAGAGTCCTAAACATATGAGGACCATTGTATTTTCTTTTCTAGAAACTATCTGTTCATATCCCTAGACTTTTTTAAATAGCATTGTAGACCTTCTAATTTTGCTTATGAAGTTATATTTACCATGCATTTTTAACCTTTATGTAGTCAAATTTATTATTTTCCTTCTTGCTTTAAGATTTTGAGTCCAAGGAGACTTTTCTTCACTTCTAGGTTATAGAGAAATTCACAAATGTTTGTACTTGTGTAATTTCATTTTTTTTACACACTTAAATTTCTATTTTTTTGGAATTTTCATCAGTTTGGGGTATAAGAAATAAATTCCATTTTTATTATTTTTCCTATTACTGTCCAGTTATTTTTGCACCATTTATTAAAATACCCATATTCCCCACTTGATTTGTGACTCAATTTTCATTGAGTACTACAAACAATTGTGTATATTTCTGGATTCTTCATTCTTTTTTTGCTGATCTATCTGGCTAGTCATATGCCAAGAGCACACTGTTTAATTACAGAGGTCTTAGAAAATGTTTATATCTGGTTGGGTTAGCAACTCCCTTTCCTCTTCCTTTTCAAGTGAACCTAGATTTTAGGTTTTTTCATTAGATTCTACTTCAAGTAGATGTCACAAAACCAGAATGTTTAGATTCTTCTAGAAGGGAAAATAAGTAAGATTGTGAATGAATTTGATGGCAAAACAGGGTCAAATATAATTTCATTTTTAGTTTTTGTTTTAATTAAAAGGATAAGAAGAACCAAGCATAATCAGTTCATGTAGCCCTTTTTCCCCTTCTATAGGTCCCCTTGGAGAAGGGATGTATTATCTTAATTTAGCAATCAACATTTCCATCCTATGGATCACTTAATTAGCTCTGATAGAATACAGAGAGAGATGCTTTGTGTTTGAAAACATTTAAAGAATTAATACTTATTGATGATAACACACTTCTAATACCTGGGGGTAAAGCCCTGGGTGTTTCTGTGTAAGATCCAAGGCATGGTGACACGGTTGCTATATTGGTATGTATTGGTGTGTGTGTGTGTGTGTGTGTGTGTGTGTGTCTGTGTGTGTGTGTACACATTCTTCACTAGAATACAGTGGGTTCAAAGTTTATATTGTCAGTTTCAAAAAAAAAAATCCAGTTCTTAACATGGTAATGCAAAAGGAGAAAACAATAATTATAATGTATGTAGATCCTAAAGCCTGACAGTTTTAGCTGAAAAGGAATTTGCTAAGGGAACTATTTGAGCAAAATATTGGTTTTTTTCAGATTGAGATTTACTGTCATGGATGATCCTGTTTTCAAAAGCTTAATTGTACTTCAGTAGAATAGCTGATTGATATAACTATTTTTGTAATAAGTGGGAGGAAGCATCCTTGTAGTTTAAAAAATTACCAATGACTAGAATACTTGATGAGAAAAAAAATACATCTCCTATTATTTTGGAATTTAATGTTGAAACACAGAAGGGTGTCATAATTTTGGCATTTACCAAAGTCTTTATGATACTAAAAAGTGATTATTTTGTGTTTTGTTTTGTTTTTTAAAGTAGGCTCTGGGGTGCCTGAGTGGCTCAGTTGGTTAAGCTTCTGACTCTTGGTTTTGGCTCAGGTCATGATCTCACGGTGGTCAGAAGGAGCCCTGTGTCAGGCTCCACACTCAGCGTGGAGTCTGCTTGAGATTCTCTCTCTCACTCTCCCTCTGCCTCTTCCTCTGCTGATGTTTTCTCTTTTTCTATAATAAATAAATAAATTCTTTAAAAACAAAAACAAAGTAGGCTCCATGTCCAATGTGGGGCTCAAACTCACAACCCCAAGGTCAAGAGTCACAGGTTCTATCGACTGAGCCACCCAGGCACTCCTAGAAACTGATTATTAAGTGCCCTTACCATGTGCCAAGCACTGCATAGGTCACTATGGCTATATGTCAAAGTAAGCTCTGGAGAAAGGGAGAGACAGGTAACAAGCGAGAGCACAGTATGGTGATGCAGCAGACTTGCAGCATAGGCGGAGGCAGACTGTGCTTAGGGATGTAGGGAGGAGCTCAAAGTAGAGTGAATGTCTGACTTGAAACCTTTACTTTTAAAATTCCTTGCACTTAAGAGGAATTGTTAACTTTAATCATCTGGTGCAGTTCTAGTGAGACTTTTATTTATTTAATTGTGAGATTATTTCTTTTTTCTCAAAGTGACACTCATCTCTTTCTTAGACCAACTATTGTAACACCAGCAGGTGACACTTTTTCTTTCAAAAGGAACTCATCTACCCCTGCCCAATCTGCTCCCTTTCTTCTCTTTCTTATTTCAGTTAACAGAGTCACCATTTATGACATGGTCTAAACAAGACATCTCAGATGGAACCTACAGCTTATCCCCCTTTGCCCCCAAATTCAAAGGTCTTGAAATCTTGCTGATTTCCTCTGAAATATTTGTTCAATATGTCCTCTGCTTTTCAACTCCAGTGGCTACTGTTTTAGACTCTTACCTTTCATCTGTATTATTACAACCCATTGAACTGTTCATTCTATTTTCATTGTCTTCAAAATTACCAATTTAAATTGTAGTTAGGGTCAAGTCATTCCACAGACTGAACTCTTTTGCACCAGTTCCAGTAATGTCCTTCAAAACCTGGCAAATCTCCAGCCACTTCACGACACTTCATGATGACTTCCACCTACCTTGCTGCATTTCCAATCTTAGCACTGTGTTTTGCTCACCCTGAATGACTTTGCTATTCACTACACATGCTGTATATCTTCAGGTCATCATGACTTTTAAACATTCTCTTCTATGCCTGAAATACCACTTTCTTATAATTTTGCCCCTTAAATTGCTCTTCTTTAAGTCAAACTAAAAGATTTTCCGTATTTTTCTCTACTCTCCTTCCTGACTGCCCTCCACAAATAAATTAGAATATAAATCTTTATGTTCTCATCCATGTACTCTGTACATACACATGCCACATTTGTCACACTGGATTATGATTTATGGTATAGATCTAGCTCCTTGTGAAGACTGAAGTCTTTGAAGAGAAGGACTGGCATGCGCGTGAACGCACGCATACACACACACAAACACACACTTATAGATATATTATTGTTCCCTTGCACTTTGTACTTAGCCAAGTGCTTAGTACATATTAAGGGCTTAATAGAATGCTTTAAAATGAACCTTAATCTTGTTGGCTATAGGAAAATATGTTAAGGGCCATATCATTTATGGTTCCCACGGGAAACAGAGACATACTTGGATGAAATTCTAATGAAAATTTAATGAGAAGACTATTTACAAAGTATAAATAAACCAGTGAGGGGTGTTTTGAACCCAAGTACTAGTAAGAGAAGAAGCTAACACCACCATGGTTCCGAAGGAACAGGGGAGGAAATAAGGTTGTTAACAGAGTCTAGTGAAAGCTGGAGATGTGGAAGGACCTCCAGTGGTAGCTGCAAAGGAATGTGACCCCTGCTAAACTATGGCCCCAAAGCAGGGTGGCAGTGAAGGAAGATATTCCTGATCTCCCTGTTGGTGGCTTATATTGGCTGGATCCAATCAGAAGTCAGAGGGCAGGAGAACTCAGGTGATGGTGACTGTGTGGGTCAGTCCCTGGGATACGAAAAACAGAGCCAGGAGGGGCAGAGAACTGAATAGGTGGTGCAATCAGAGAATAACTGGAACAAATAACTTGCTCAAACCTTAATATTAAATGAATGGGTGTCAATCAGTCTATGGAGCAAGATGCTTATAATCTAGACTTTCAGAAACTAAGTTGTCTGAGAACATATACCATAATTGAAGTCTCTGAATATTTCCCTTATCTGTATCTTGATGACAACAAAAACAAAAATGACAATAGCAACAGTAAAAATTACCACTTACTATGTGCAGATGCTGAGCTAAATACTTCACATATTTTGTTGTTTATTCCTCATAACAGTCTTCAGTTGGCAAATGTGGAATTGTTGCAGAAATCAAGTCATTTGCAAAAAGTGTAACTAGTTAGTGGTGGAGCTGACTCCAAAGCCTTTGAATTTTTAAACTATGCTGGTGCAGGGAGACACAGTAGTCCATTCCATACAAAGCCACAGCAACCTCTAATAGAACTGTGCAAGGTGAAATTGTCCCCAGAGGCAACCTGCATGAAATTGTGGTGAATAGTGTCTATGCACAAGAGACCCAGGGAGAAGGCTGCTATTTTTGATTTACGTACAAAGATAGGTTATTTTACTTTCAATGAGGAAAAACAAAGATAAATGCTAATCAAATCTACTGAAGCATCAGGTTACCTGGGAGGGTTTTAATTAGAAAATCTCAGTGCCTTTGCCTAATGAAACGATAGTACTATAATTGAATATAGAGACCTGTTGATAATTAAATGATAATGTAGAATAAATCCTTCTTTTACCAAGTTTAATTCTCTTTTACATTATGCATTAGTGGAGCAACATCCCTAATATATTAGCACATAGCACGTATAGGACACTTTCCCTACTTTATCCATTGAAAACTGTATTAAGTACCATGGAATAGTGGCCTTCTTTCCCTTTTTTCTTACTCATGAGCTGGAACTAGGTAGGTGTGTTTTGTCTTACTGATTAGAATAACCAAAGCAAAAGCCGATGCATTTGCTTGTCTTACTTCTTCGGCTCCTATGGACACGTGTTTTGTTTTCATAGAGGAGATGAGGTCACTGCTTCATCTGGGTCCCTTTGAAGGAGAAGAGGGATCGAGAGACTGGAGAGAAGCTTGTGATGGTAGGTCGTTCATGCAGGACTTGGGGTGGCTTTGTGACAACCAAAACACCAAAAAACAGGAGCCCTAAGTCGCTGGGCAGGGCTCTGCACCATGCTTACATCCCTGCCTTGTTTCTGGTCCTGAGCAGCCTGCTTACTCAAGGTCCCAGTTAAAAATTTTTTATAATAAACTTCTGAGTCATTGGCACTTTCAGTTCTTGGGAAGGCTGGAAGAAACTGTTGGATTTACTGCTTAATTATTTTTCCAGGAAGTAAAAGGCATGGATCATTGCTTAGGATGGCTGCCAGCCAGCCGAACAGATGTTTTGCCCAGCTTTTGAAGTTTACAGGGGGACATTTTGAGACACGCTATTTGTTTGCAGTCCAGTCTATGCTTTTCCACTTAGCTTCTTATTAGTTTGTTATTACACAGCATGTTTACTTCCATGTTTTATTAAAAAACTGATAGATTGTTAATTGTGAAAGATGTTGGATTTATTAATTTCAATATCTAGTTTCTGTTCTTCTAAAAATAATAATTTAAAGGGAAAAAAGACTTTTGTTTAAAGGGTATTATTATACTTTTTATTCTCAGTATAGTGCCCCATCAAAAGCTTGACACATTTTAAAGAAGATGAATAATTCAAATATTCTGGACTGACGAAAGTACCATTTCTTGATCTCTGCCTTTGTCAAATCATTTTCATTTAATATTCTTTCATAATTCTTCCTTCCACTTTGGGGGGTATAGATACCATGTCTTATGTCTCCTTCGGTGGCTGTTACTTGAATTTTTAATTGAACACCTTTCCTTTTACAAGGATTTGTTTGGAAAGCTGGAACAGGGAATGCCTACTCATCTTCCACTACTTGTCATCCTACCTTATCCTGTCCGTGTGAGTAATTCCATCTCTCTGCCTTTCTCCCTCACAGAAAATGTATGCTTCCTCTAGCATTTTGTTCCCTAATCATTTCGTAGTCTAGTCTAGTTGGATCCTCAAATAGTAAGAAAACCATTTCAGTATTGAAATCATTTTAAACTAAAATGTAGACATATTGCTAAGTTTTCAAAATGGGCTCCTGCATCTGACAGATTATTTGAACTGCATTGTTATTTTGGCCATGCAGGGGACCACATTTGGAAGCAGTGGAGGAGAGAGTTATCACTATGACAAGCGATCAGAAAAACAAACCACAGTGTATGGGACATCCTACAGGAAGATGCTCTAAAACATGGGGCAACTTACTAAGAAGATACATGGCTACATGACTGTATCTACAATAGCCTGAAGTTGCTTTTAAAGGGAAAGTAAATCATTTTTCTTCTTAAAGTAAAAATAAATCATTTAAAATATTTTTTCTCTCCTAGGATAACAGAATTCAGGATATTTGGGAAAAAATCTAGAAACTCTGTTCCAGTATATGAATAATTGAATAATTAGTTCATTTCCTACCAGGATATTTTGGTTTCATAAAGACCACGAAGATGGAAAAGCCAAATCTCTTTATGTCTCTGCACCAAAGTTAGGCAGTTCACTTTTAAAAAGATTTTTTTAAAGCCACTCTTAATTTTAGGGAAGGAGAGAAATTTTAGGACCTCTATACTGAATTTTCTTTTGTGCTCTTTCATCTGGAATCCCGAAGTTTCTGGAGTATTGGCTCGAATTGGAGGTCATCTTAGAAGACAAGTTTTGGACATTTGCAAGTTCTTCTCTTTCAGCCATTCAAAAGTGAAATGATGGCAGTATACTGCAGTTCTAGGGTGGTATATTTGGAGGTTTGAGGGATAATCTTGTATCAAAAGGGAGCTGGTGAAACTGTTTGGGCTCCCGTGGCCCTTGTCGCCATGTGGAGCTCAGGGACTCTTGAGCCATTTCAGGAGCTGTGCCGTATGGAGCAGTATGGGAAAGAGGAGGTGCTGCTAGGCATCATCATCTGGCCTGATTTAAAACTGGTCTCTAGGGACACCTGGGCAGCTCAGTCAGTTAAGCATCTACCTTTGGCTCAGGTCATGATCCCAGAACTCTGGAATTGAGCCCCGTGTCAGGCTCCTTGCTCAGCAGGGAGCCTACTTTTCCCTCTCCTTCCTCTGCTCCCCCTGCTTGTGCTCTCTCTCTCTCTCTCTCTCTGGGTGTCAAATAAATAATAGAATCTTAAGAAAAAAACACTGGTCTCTGTGTTGACCTATCTGAGTACTTTCTTACCCCATGGTGTCCATTTCTTACCTTTGCTTCTGTTTAAAAGTGTATTAAATAATAAGACTATATTGTTGAGGCATTTTGGGATATTTTAGAAAAAAAATTGATTTGTCCTTGACCTCTTCTCAGTATTCAAACTTTCTGAGAGAAGTGGGTTAAAGAGATCTCAGGAGGTAAACAGTGCTCCTTGGTTGTTGTGTTAGGGACAGGTAACATCTGCAGACTGTGCTGAATTAATGAGACTCTTTCCCCTTAACGCTGCCCTCCTGGGAAGGAATACAGTAGCTGGTTTGCAGTGCACAACTGCAGTACTTAATTTACCTTTTTAAAGCAGGAAAAGCAGAAAAGATCTAATGTATTGAAAACCACAGGAGGGTTGGAGGCAGTGAGAATGTAATTTCCCCAGTTGCAGTTTGGCCATTCCTAATCATATGAAAATTGCCAGAAAATCCTTAATGAGCACCAGTGGTTTAGAACTCTGAATTTCTCATGCCTCACAAGACTGAGCTTGCCTCAGTAGAGTCTGGACTGGGCCTGCCCAAGCTGCCCTTTGATTTTGATGACGACACCCACCTTGTGATGTTTCGAAAAGAAAATGGCTCTTGAGATTGGAAGAGTCAGCTGTAGTGAGGAATGATGAAGCTCTAACACCACATCTGGTTGTGTTATACTCACTTTAGAATCAATTCCCTGTTCCATGATTTACCACAGGTAGGAAGGACTCTATCCAAACGATGGTGACTCCTGGTAGTTATTTGGCTTGTACAAGCTGATGGGGTCATGGACCGAAGAAATAGGGTGGTGAGCAAGTCAGGGCTTTCTAGTGGAGCGACTGAGCTAGCCAATCAAAATGGATATTTCATATGAGCTGGGCAAGTCTTGTGCATGTTGTATATTCCAAGATCTGTTTTTCTGAAGAATCAAATGACTTAAATTTCTATAAGAACTTTTTGACAACGGTGACTTTAGGCATACTTTAAAAAAGATTCTGTTTTCCAAAACGATTCTTACTAGACATCAGAAATTTGTCAGAAATGTTTTTTAGCATCCTCACCCTTTGAATGCTTTTATGCCTCTCCTTATTTATTCTTCCCTTATATCTTAGTTTTAACTACACTTTCCACTTTGAAGAAGCAAACTGGCAAGTTTCCTCCGCTTGTACTTATCATGAATAATCCTTAACATTGAAAAGTGTTTTTTTTTTGTTGTTTGGGTTTTTTTTGGTAATATGTCTTTTACATAATAATAACGTGCGGGTTAGTGTTATCTTTTGAAACAGCAACTTTAAATGTGAAATGAATATAAAAGAATAGAACTTAAGAAAAACACCTTTAGAAAAGTTTTTTTTTGCAATAATGAAATATTTTAAATCAGAATGTCAGTTTATTAATATTCATGGGAAATGGCTGTCAAACAGTCAGATCTTTGTTTCAGGGACCCTGAAATTAGAGAAGCAGATCACCAGTAGCCTAGAGCTCTGGTTCTGGGCCTCTGTGCCCTCACACACGTTCCTTGGCCTTCCCTTTTTCTTCTCTGTCTCACAGAGGAGCTGACTCCTGAAATCTGTATTCCTCAGATCAGTGAATGTTGAACCACACTTGCATCCCGGGGATAAATCCCACTTGGTCGTGGTGGATGAGCTTTTTAATGTATTGTTGGATCCTATTAGCTAGGATTTTGTTGAGGATTTTGGAATCCATATTCATCAGGGATATCAGTCTGAAATTCTCCTTTTTGATGTGGTCTTTGCCTGGTTTGGGGATTAAGGTAATGCTGGCCTCATAGAATGAGTTTGGAAGTTTTCCTCCTGTTTCTATTTTTTGAAACAGCTTCAGTAGAATAGGTATTATTTATTCTTTGAATGTTTGGTAGAATTCGCAAATCAATCAATGTGATAGAACACATTAATAAGAGGAGAGAGAAGAACCATATGGTCCTCTCAATTGATGCAGAAAAAGCATTTGACAAAATACGGCACCCTTTCCTGGTTAAAACCCTTAAGACAATAGGGATAGAGGGAACATTCCTCAAGTTCATAAAATCCATCTATGAAAAACCCACAGCGAATATCATCCTCAATGGGGAAAAGCTGAGAGAGCCTTTCCCTTAAGATCAGGAACACGTCAAGGATGCCCACCCTCGCCACTATTGTTCAACATAGTACTAGAAGTCCTAGCAACAGCAATCAGACAACAAAAAGAAATAAAAGGTATTCAAATTGGCAAAGAAGAAGTCAAACTCTCTCTTTTCGCAGATGACATGATACTTTATGTGGAAAACCCAAAAGACTCCACCCCCAAATTACTAGAACTCATACAGCAATTCAGTAATGTGGCAGGATACAAAATCAATGCACAGGAATCAGTTGCTTTCTTATACACTAACAATGCAACTGTAGAAAGAGAAATTAGAGAAATGATTCCATTTACAATAGCACCAAAAACTGTAAGATACCTCGGAATAAACCTAACCAAAGATGTAAAGGATCTATACTCTAGGAACTACAGAACACTCATGAAAGAAATTGAAGAAGACACAAAAAGATGGAAAAATATCCCATGCTCATGGATCGGAAGAATAAACATTGTTAAAATGTCTATGCTACCCAGAGCAATCTATACCTTCAATGCCATCCCGATCAAAATTCCAATGACATTTTTCAAAGTTCTGGAACAAACAATCCTAAAATTTGTATGGAATCAGAAAAGACCCCAAATTGCCAAGGACATGTTGAAAAAGAAAAACAAAGCTGGGGGCATCACGTTGGCTGATTTCAAGCTATATTACAAAGCTGTGATCACCAAGACAGCATGGTACTGGCACAAAAACAGACATATAGACCAATGGAACAGAATAGAGAACCCAGATACAGACCCTGAACTCTATGGTCAAATAATCTTCAACAAAGCAGGAAAGAAAAAACATGCAATGGAAAAAAGACAGTCTCTTCAATAAATGGTCCTGGGAAAATTGGACAGCCACATGCAGAAGAATGAAACTCGACCATTCTCTAACACCATTCACAAAGATAAACTCAAAATGGATGAAAGACCTCAATGTGAGACAGGAATCCATCAAAATCCTAGAGGAGAACATAGGCAGTAACCTCTTTGACATCGGCCACAGCAACTTCTTTCAAGATACATCTCCAAAAGCTAGTGAAACAAAAGTAAAAATGAACTTTTGGGATTTCATCAAGATAAAAAGCTTCTGCACAGCAAAGGAAGCAGTCAACAAAATAAAGAGGCAACCCACAGAATGGGAGAAGATATTTGCAGAGGATACTACAGATAAAGGGCTGGTATCCAAGATCTATAAAGAACTTCTCAAACTCAACACCCAAAAAACAAATAATCAAGTCAAAAAATGGGCAGAAGACATGAAAAGACACTTCTCCAAAGAAGACATACAAATGGCTAATAGACACATGAAAAAATGTTCATCATCATTAGCCATCAGGGAAAATCAAATCAAAACCACATTGAGATACCACCTTACACCAGTTAGAATGGCAAAAATGGACAGGGAAAGAAACAACAAATGTTGGAGAGGTTGTGGAGAAAGGGGAACCCTCTTACACTGTTGGTGGGAATGCAAGTTGGTACAGCCACTTTGGAAAACAGTGTGGAGGTGCCTCAAAAATTTAAAAATAAAGCTACCCTATGACCCAGCAATTGCACTATTGGGTATTTACCCCAAAGACACAGATGTAGTGAAAAGAAGGGCCATATGCACCCCAGTGTTCATAGCAGCAATGTCTGCAACAGCCAAACTGTGGAAAGAGCCAAGATGCCCTTCAACAGACGAATGGATAAAGAAGATGTGGTCCATATATACAATGGAGTATTACTCAGCCGTCAGAAAGGATGAATACCCAACTTTTACATCAACATGGATGGGACTGAGGAGATTATGCTAAGTGAAATAAGTCAAGCAGAGAAAGTCAATTATCATATGGTTTCACTTATTTGTGGAACATAAGGAATAGCTTGGAGGACATTAGGAGAAGGAAGGGAAAAATGAAGGGGGGGAATCAAAAGGAGAGACGAATCTTGAGAGACTATGGACTCTGAGAAACAAACAGGGTTTTAGAGGGGAGGGTGTGGGGGGATGGGTTAGCCTGGTGATGGGTATTAAGGAGGGCACGTACTGCATGGAGCACTGGGTGTTATACGCAAACAATGGATCGTGGATCACTACATCAAAAACTAATGATGTACTGTATGGTGACTAACATAACATAATAAAATTCAAAAAATAAAAAAAATTACTATCTGTATTCCTCAGATCAGCGAATAGGAGGAAAAAAAAAAGTGAGGGTATTTTTTCTCATCCATCTCTGCCTTAGGTGGCTTCTTTGGCAGTGGCTGAGTCTCCTGCCTGGTTCCAGTTTCCACCAAGTATCCTGGCCCACAGGCTCCAGTAACAGGCCCTCTTCTCCTTGTGCCACTAGCCCAGGGGTGTTTGTAGCTTCCTGCTATTGCCAGTTCCTGGGTTTGCCTCCCCAGTTCCTACTGCACTTCTCAGCAATTCTAACACCTGTGCAACCGGTTCCCTGCATTAAATATGCTTGTGTTTTGAATACTTTGTATTGTCTTCTGTTTTCCTGGTTTGACCTTGACTGCCACAATAGGCAAGGAATAAGATAAAGGGAAGTTTAGTTGTATGATTCAAATATTTCATGTTAGTTAGCTTTTTCTAGTGAAAACGGGGAGCTTAAGAAATACTGTGGTATGTTCAGATTCATTCTGCTTAACCCAGGGGTAACTAGAAAATGCTAAAATCTTTAAAAGTCCTTCTGAAATGTCTCTTTCTTTTCTCCTGCATTAGTAAATAACATTGAATTTTATTTACTCTTTTTGATGCTTTAGATTCTTGTAGTGTGTCTCAGGGTATCTAGGACTTAGATATTAAAATAGAATCTATAGATAGTTGGATTAAATATAATTCATCTTCAGTTTGCAAATTTGAGGCAGTTTTTAAAAACCATCCTTTTATCAGCCTTGTGTATATGTGTGTGTTTGTGTGGATAAGTGTTATCGCATGAAAATATATCTTAAAAAGTGTATCTAGTCTTTTGATATTTACAAATATTAAATCAGGTACACTGAGTATTTTATCTTAAGTAGAGCAGCAATACCAGGTCAGCAAGGTTTTTTAAGAGCAAAATTTATTTTTGGGTGGCCAAAAACTAGGTCACTGAAAAAGATAGGCTTTAGAAAATTCATTCGGTCGTTCACTGCTTTTTAAATATTTAATGATTACCTGCTATGAGCTAGGCATTGGAGACACAGTGGTAAACATGACAGATGGTATTCATCTCCTTAAAGTTCAAATCTCGTGGAGAAGGCAGACATCCATAGGTAATCGCAATAATGTTCAGAAAGTTATGGCAATACAGAGCAAGGGAACTTCACCTGGTCCAGAAGTTTAGGAAGGTAAAGGAGGGATCAGAAAAAGAGAGATAATGAAGGGGTGGTTGGGTGGCTCAGTCAGTTAAGCATCTGACTCTTTCATTATGGCTCAGGTCATGATCTTGGGGTCATTAGATCAAGCCCTGTGTTGAGTTCCAAGCTGGGCCGTGGAGCCCGTTTACAATTTTCTTTCTCTTTCCATCCTCTGTCTCCCCTCCCCCACTTTATCTCTCTCTCTCAAAAAAAAAAAAAGATAATGAAGACCAAAATTTACTGAGGTTATCAGGTAAGATCCAGCTACCCACTTATTCATCCAGTCTTTTCAACAAATATCTGTCAGGGTCTCAGGAAGATGATCACAATGAATAAGGCTCAGTTGCCAGTAGGACTCAGAGTATCAATAAAACCACAAAAGGCTGATCTAACAAAGCAGATGCACCAAAAGTTTGGGTTAACACCACACCAACAAACTCCTGACTAATAGGGACTTCTCTGTGCTCCCCAAACAGTTTATACTTCTATTGTATAGAATGTAGTACTATTTGGTCTAAGAAATGTCATTGAAAACGTGCTATATGCATACAATGGAATATTATTCAGCTTCAAAAAAAATAAATATACAATAACCATAAGCCACATGTGACAACATGGATGAGCCTGGAGGACATTATGCTGAGTGGAATAAGCCAGTCACAGAAGGACAAAGATGGCATGATTCCACTTATACGAGGTCTCTAAAATGATGAAAGCCATAGAGACAGAAAGTGGAATGGTGATTGTCAGGGCCTGGGGAAGGGGGAAATGGCAAGTTGCAGTTCAAAGGACATAAAGTTTCAGTTAGGAAAGAAGAGTAAGTTCTAAAGATTTGCTATACAACACCATACCTGTAGTGAATAATACTGTATTGTGTCCTTAAACATTTGTTAAGAGCATAGATCTCATGTTATATATCACCACAATGGAAAAAAAGACAATTTCATTGAGACCACTTTTATTTTACTGATGAAAAAAATTTGAGGATCAAAGGTGTTGAAGGACTTGTCCAAAGTCATTGAGCTTACAAGTGGCAGAGAATTAACAGTGTAACAGTGTGGTTAAGAGTCAGTGTGTGGTCTCAAGCATGTTCCCTAAGCTTCTGGGGTTGTTATGAAGATTAAAACAGAAAATATTTAAATTACTTAACACAGTGCATGGTAGGGAAGACTTAATTAATATTAACTCTTACTAGCTATTAGGACTGTGAATCACCATCCAGTCTCTAAAGGCTCAATCGATGCATTTCCTTTGATCCCAAAGACCATGCTAGGAGAGGGAAGGTGGGTGTGATCATTTCCACTTTAGAGAAAAAGAAACAGATATTTGTTTGGCTATTGTGGACATTGCTGCTATAAACATCGGGGTGCACGTACCCTTTCGGATCCCTACATTTGTATCTTTGAAAAAAAAAAAAAAAAGAAACAGGTATTAGTGAATTTCCCTAAAAAACACATCAGGGATTGAGCCATGATGGAACCAGGTATTTGATGTCCTTTACTTTATTTTTATTTTTTTTAATTAACATATAATGTATTATTTGTTTCAGGGATACAGGTCTGTGATTCATCAGTCTTACACAATTCACAGCACTCACCATAGCACATACCCTCCCCAGTGTCCATCACCCAGCCACCCCATCTCTCCCACCCCCCACCACTCCAGCAACCGTCAGTTTGTTTCCTGAGATTAAGAGTCTCTTAATTGTTTCCCTCTCTGGTTTCAACTTGTTTCATTTTTCCCTCCCTTCCCCTTTGGTGTCCTTTACTTTAAATGTTTCCTCTCCCAAGCAATGAAGCTGCTTCTTATTATACTAGAAGCAGTTATAAAAAAATCCATCTCTCCTTTGCCAGACTGGATTAGGCTGGTTCCCTACAGGATTGTCTCTCTTACCAGGCAGTCTACTCTCTGAAGCCAGAGACTAGGTTTTATTTACCAAGGGTGTTCTCATAATACCTAGTACAGAGGCATGGACGTCATAGGTGTTCTACAAATACTTGTTGAATCAAACTGAGGGGCACAGAGACAGTAATATATTTGGGCAGTGCAAAGGAAGTTGCTCCCACAAGGCTCTAAAGCAAGCACACTTCAATTGGCTGTGGCTGACTAATGGATACCCAGAAGCTGTAGCTCCTGTCTTTGAGAATACCCCAACTTCTGGGCACATCAGGTTCCCTCTAGAAGGTGCCGGGCCCCCGGGAGCTTGTGGGAGTTGCTGCTTTAAGATTCCTCAGGTTTTGTTTGGTTTTGTTTTTGCCTTTCCTCTTCTGTGGCCCTGTATGTTCCTCACACTGAGTCTGGAAATCTGGGAGGGGGATTCTATGGCCTAGATATAAAATTTTCTTTTGTGTTCATTTAGAAGCAGTCACTATATGATGCCACACGATTTCAAAGATTCTATTCTCCTATTCCTGGACCTGTGCAATCATCCCCATTTGCAGTGCAGCCCCTGCCTCTCTGTGGGAGGGGGATGTGGATGTTTCCAAGGCCCAAGCTCCAGACTTCTTTCTTTCACTTGCTTTTAAGTGCGGCCTGTACTTGGGCACATGGAATGCTCTCTGGGTCTGCCTTCCCATGAGTGAGAACCTTAATCAAATGCAGGACTAACCAGGAGATGATTGTCTTGGAAACAGAAGGTTTTTCTTTAGTCAGTAGTGCAAAAATCATGGACCTCAGCACTGTTATGGATACACAGCCCCTTTTCATTGTGATGTAAATAACATTCAATTATGGAAGTCACATGTTAGGCTTTGATGGAGCCATTTGTGAAAAGCCAGGGAAGGTAACATCTGTACAAATATGCCACAGGGTCCTTAGCCTGAAGCTTAGAATAATGTCTGTAGGAGATCTTAGACAATGGCAAATTTATATTTCAATCATACGCCACTAAATTATAATGGGTAGCTAGCTAGCCAAAGATGTTCTGGATTTCCTCTGAGGGAGGGGGAGAGGGAGAACGTGTGTGGGTGTATGTATATGTGTGTATTTGTCTGTATGTGCACACCCAGATGTTTTCACAGGAGTGAATTAGGTATTAGCAAGTCTGCAGAGATACCACACTTTAACTCTCTGGGCCAGCAAAGCAATTTCCAGTAATATTATTTTCCCAGAAATACAAAACTTTTATATGAGTTGTATCTGGATTGTAATAAAATATAGAAATCCTTAAAAACAAAATCTGGGGGTGCCTGGGTGGCTCAGTTGGTTAAGTGACTGCCTTCGGCTCAGGTCATGATCCCCGGAGTCCTGGGATCGAGTCCCACATCAGGCTCCCAGCTCAGCAGGGAGCCTGCTTCTCCCTCTGACCCTCTCCCCTCTCATGCTGTTTCTCTCTCTCTCTCTCTCTCTCTCTCTCAAATAAATAAAATATATTAAAAAAACCAAAATCTGAAGAAAATGAGTCTAATTATTAGCAATGTGTTGCCATAAATGAAGAGACTATTTCATGTGTATGGAAATAGAGATGTTTGCTGTGTTAGGGAAATAAGAGAAATCTGTTTCCTTTCAGATGTTTCATTCCATTTGATAAATGATATCAGAATGGCCTGATGGCAATAGCATTTGCATATTGACAGCCCTTGCTAATGCTGCCTTCATTTAGCTGTCATGCATAATCACATATTCGAATGACTTCTTTGAATAGACCTGTTTCTGAGAACATAATTATATTATATTTGTGGTAATTACTGCATTCTTTGAGAGCATCTTACATAGTATATCTTTTGACTTGTTTAGTTTTAAGACATTCTTTTTCATGCTTCCTCTTGGAAAATGACTAAACTAAGGCTTTTGTCCAAATGCAAAAAGGCTTCCAGTTGGTAAAAATTACAAAATCTGACCATGTGAGCTATGGTGTGTATGAGGGCAGGCTTACTCCCCTTGCTCATTTTGCCTTCTGTTCCTCTTTATTGTTGTTCAGATGATACTGATGACTCGTGAACCAGTCACTGTGAAGAAATACACAGATTTTATGGAAAAATGAATCCCCCAAAATTTGAGAACAGGGGAGCAGTGTGGTGACGCCTTACTGAAATTTCTCTGGAATCTTTCCATTTCAGTTGTTACCTCTTGATGCAGCTTGACCTTGAATAGCTCATAATCACAGGGTGTAGTGCTGATCAAGGAAGAATGAAGAATGACATCAGGAAGCCAGAAGGTTTTTCTTCCCCTCAGTTTGGCAGATATTCTTTATTCTTCTAATAAAGAAGAATGAAGAATTAATGAGACAAGGGGGAGACGAACCATGAGAGACTATGGACTCTGAAAAACAAACTGAGGGTTCTAGAGGGGAGGGGGGTGGGGGGCTGGGTTAGCCTGGTGATGGGTATTGAGGAGGGCACGTTCTGCATGGAGCACTGGGTGTTATGAACAAACAATGAATCATGGAACACTGCACCAAAAACTAATGATGTAATATATGGTGATTAACATAACAATAAAAAAATAAAAAAAAAAGAATTAATGAGACAAGACTGTAGTAACAGCACCTGAATGTTTCGGACTATTTTGTATGGGGCTCCTTTTTAAAAACACCCTTGCTTTTTAAACCCCCTACTGTCTTCCATGTTTGGTATCTTTCTGGTTCCTTGGGTAGAATTCTGGCTTAGTTCAAATGGACTGTCAGGCTGTGAACTGTAGACACCCCAGCCCTCCCCATGCTCCTGCCTCCTGGGGCCTTATTGTTTTGATTCATTCCGGCTTGATTTATTTTTGCCACCTGTCTCCCGTCTCTAGCATCACTTGTCACTTATCTTTATCTGCTCATGCCTAAGCACATTTTGCTAGCCTGATGTAGTGGAAAGACCATGAGCTTTGGGATTTGAAATTCCAGCGACTAGTTACTAGCTGTGGAAGCTCCTTGGGCCTCAGTTTTATTAAATGTAAAAAGAGAATATTAATACTTTCCTATTAGGATAGAAGTGAAGAATTCATAAGTTAACAGTTTACAGTGTTTATCACAGTGGCTGGTGCCTAGCACATGCTCAAAGCTTATATACTTCCTTCCTCCTGATGTCCACTCCCAGAGACATGTCTGCTTCCTCCTGCACTGGCCATGCTCCCCGCCTTTCCAGGCACTGGAGACCTGTTTCTGGCCAGTTTGACTCTCTTCCTTTCCCAGCCTTCTCCCTGATGACTGTGGGTCATGACATTATGACAAGGATGACTAGTGATGCAGCCTCCTATCCACACCCTTCAAATTGTCCTGTCCTTCCACACTTCTTCCCAACACCTGTCTCCCTGGGATCGGTTAACCTCCTGTGAACAATTATCAGTTACACATCCATCCTGTCCACTGTTAGCACTGTTAGCAGAAACACTAAAGGAGGAAAGGAAAGAATCAATAAAGATATAAGCTGTGGTTTCTTGGGACTCACTGAAACAAGTTAAGTCTTCAAAAATGGTATCGTCTGAAATTTAACAACAACACCATTTTAGCTTTGTACCTTATACCCTTTCTTTCTCTGTTTATAGAATCCCTATTAATGATGCTTTTCTCTCTTGTTTCACCGAACCGGGAAATCAGTTGTATTCAATTTCATCTAATTCTTTGAAATATCCATTGCCCAAACTTCCTGGGTGTTCTCCTATGGCCTTACTTTCACATTTTGTCATAATCTGTAATTTAAACTCTGATTCTGTTTTTAAATAGGTAATTTGGACTTTTTCTTATTTAATAGCTGAGGGTTTATTGTCAAAGAATGGCCATGGTCAGTTTTTCAGCGAGCGCCATTCATGTTCTTATGACTCTATCTTTTTATTGGGGATTTTGCCTTCTGTAGCTCTCAGCTTTGAAGATTCTAAGAAGTATAGAAGGTCGGGTGTTGGAAACAAGCTTAACATTCTTAAATAATTGACATGACATTCTCCCTAAGTGGTCACCTGGCTCAGCTTGAGCAATCCTAGTCATGGTATAATAATTGAATCTCAAGGCTTCAACCCAATCCATATTTAGACAGCTTTGATTACTAGAAAGCAAACCAGACTGTATTACCCATTTCCTTCTTCCTTAATCTTTAATTTGTCTCTTGGATTCGGGTGGAACAAAGTTGGTTTCTTCACTTCTAGACCCCTTACGCATTTGAAGGCAGCCGTATTGTCCTCCATACACTCTTCCCACACCCAACATTTCCTTATCAAGATAAATATTTCCATTCATTCCAATCACTTGTAAAACAGATGTTTGCTTTTTTTAAACACATAATCACATTTACCATAAAGTTAGGAACTTGTCTTTCTTCACAGTAATGCCACAGAAATGAGAGTCGTCAAAATCATCTCCATAGATGTCATAGGTTAAAAACAAACTACAATAGAAGAGATACGTTGTGATAAATGTTATGTAACAAAATGTTCATATGAAATGATAGCTTTGCACATCCATTTGTGTTGTCTTAAACATGGAATGGTGACATATGGGAAGAGCTGACTATATATATATATATATATATGTATGTATGGACATGGGGGTGAGTGGTATGATTTTGGACATTACCTTCTAGAGTTCATGACCTTTGGCCCGGTCAACCTGAGACAGCCACCTGCCTGACAGGGGAAGAGAAGTTATTATAAAAAATGATGAAGAGAAAAACAGAATAATATATAATTCCTGGCATGAAAGGCAGGGATAAGGCAAAATAAAAGCATTAGTAACCAGACTATGACCCTGAAAGATGATTTCCCAAATGCTTTTGCTTTCTTCCTCTTAACATACCAGGTACTAAACCCAGAAGATCCCACAGCAGAAAAAGTCTCTTCCATCCCATGACCCCAAAGCCGTGTTCTCGACAGGGATAGAGTGTAGAAGAACGAAAAACAAAGCCCATCTCTTTCCCAGGCCTGGAGGAGGATAATGGGAAGGGGACAGAGAGGAAGAGAAGGAAGGAGCACGTTGGTCAGGCGTGCCTCCGTACTTTCCCCTCTCTGTCCTGCAGGGTAGATGCAGGACTCCAGTTGTGAGGCAGGGAAACGGAGGAGGCTGTGGGTCCTGACTCCCTTCTGAGCCTCACAAAGACCCAATCTTTCAACTCTTCCTGCACTACACATACCTTTATTCCTCTAGTCATGCAGTGTTGTCAGGGAGCCAGAGCCCGAGGGTTTGCTTTCCTGGGCTTCCCAAGGTGATTGGTGTCTGACCTTGGAGTTGGTCTGGAGTCTGCGGAAGCATGCGGAAGTCTTAACAGCAGAGACTGGATGGGAACCTCCGGGTTTGCAGCCAGCAGGTGCCAAAGTGAGACCGGATTGGCCAGAGAGTAAACAGGCTGTAACTAAACTGGGAAGACAAGACCAGTTATAGACTCTAGCCATGGATGGCAAGACAGACAGCAGCCAGATGGACAAGACCAGAGCACCATGTTCTCAAGGTCTCCGTGATTCTCCATTTCACACTTCTCTCCTTGCCTCCCCTCCCTTTCTTCCCATACATCCACTGCCTTCCTTCGGAGCTGAGCAGGGTAAGGCAGAGGAGATCTGAGAGACTGAGCTTTCCTCCCACTCCTAGGGACACTATTGCCCTAAGAAACTATTAAAATAATCAAATTAGACCAGGCTTAAAATGGGTTAGAGATGTATTTAAAAATTTCCCCCTAGCCAGATGATGGGGGCTCATGTGGAAAACCATAAACAAAAACAACAAAACATTTTCTCTGCATATCCAAGTTGTGTGCATTAAAATTTTCCACCGCCGATTTGTATCAACTATCCCCCAAACACCTCTAATCGGGAGAGAAATTGCCATCAGTGATTTATCACCTTAACTTCACTGATGCCTGAAGTTAATCTCAACTTTCTATTCATGTAGGGGTTTATTTGCACACAGTGTGTTACATTAATTTTTCAGCACAGTTTTTATGTATTTTTATTAAAGTATACTTTTCTTTTGACATTTTAAAAGCCCTGTTGGTATTGCAGTAACCAATGCATGCATTCATCGGTTTGATTCATGCTTGCTTCTCAGCTTACTGTTTGTGTTTATCTTCAGTGAGAGCAGAGCAGAAAGTCCTGTTTATCCTTTGCTGTTCATTCAATATTAATCTAGGTTTTTACATATTCCCAGGGTGCATTATTCTTTAGGTTTCTATGCCACAGAGCTAGGGGACCTGATAAATTCAGTAATTTCAGTGAAAACAATTTTTAGTATTTTACTACTGATAGCAGAGTTAAGGTAAACTAACTGTTTTCCTTTAGGATTCTGATTTCACATGCTCATTATATTCAGAGAGACTTGGATTTGTTGAGATTCAATTTCTTTTTCTGAGGTTTTATTTTCCTATTAGAGTTACAAGAAGTTATATTATCCATGGCTGTGTTATTTATGTATTTTTGGGGAAAGAATAGGGATTATCTCATGGGGTCAAAAAATTCCTGAAATTTTTTTAACTAGAAAAATATTCCCCAGTATTTATTGAGCATCTACTCCATACTAGTCCCATTGCTTGGTGCTTTCATTTAAATTTCTTAAGCAGAACTCTGTCCCATAGAAGTCTCAAGTAAGGGAGCCTGGGTTGAATGAATGGGTTAATGAATTGTCTCATTTTACCAGGGGGCTCCTGGAGACTTTGCCTATACTTAGAGGAATGTCTCTAAGGCCAGGAACTCTGGGACTGAAGAAGGTTTGGGAAGAAACTTTTGAGAAAGAAGGCTTTTCAGTGCCTCTTAAACCATATGGACAGAGATGCCAGGGTGACTCAGTTGGTTAAGCATCTGCCTTCAGCTCAGGTCATTGATCCCAGGGTCCTGGGATTGAGTCCCGAGTCAGGGTCCCTGCTTAGTGGGAAGTTTGCTTTTTCCTTTCCTTCTGTCCCTCTCCCTGCCCCCGTCCCTCTGGCTTGTGCTCTCTGCTTTCTCTTGTGCTCTCTCTCTCTCAAATAAATAAGTAAAATCTTAAAAAAACCACAAAAACAAATCAAAAAACATAGGGAAAGCCTGCTCCACCCTGGAGCAGAGCCGAAGCAGTAGTGAAGGAACAATGCAACCATAAAGAATAGACACACTGAGACCAGGTGAGTCCTAGTTCCATTTTGTTCGAGGGCCTGTGTGCTCTTGGGTAAATGACATAACCTCTCAAAGCCTTAGTTTCACTCACCTGTAAACTGGAGAGAACAATGGGAATGGACCTGCCTATCTCATAGAGTTGTGACGATAAGTGAAGTTTTATGTGAGAGAGCCTTTTGTACACTATAAAGCATGATAAGTGTTTGCTGTTGTACATTTTTTCTTGGCACAGGTAAACAAGGGCAGGGAGGGAAGGGGGGTTGGGAGTGACTGGAGATGAGGAGTAGTTTTGGTCGGGATCCTAGTTTGGGGAGAAGGGAACTTATACTTTCTAGACCCTGCTTCGACCAGATGAGTATCTCATGGTACTTTCCATAACCTTCCCTTCACCAGGTCACTCTGCATCTGGGACACGACTCTCCTTCCTTCTCTCTGACTGACTCTGTTCTGGTATATAGCAAAGCAAACATATGGTCCATATGGAGTAAGTTAGATAGGAAGTGAGCAAATTCCCTTTGCATTCTGGGAGAACATTGTGAAGGCTCAAAGGTAAATCTCACTCTCGCTAATCTTCACTTCTTTCAAAAGTTTAGCCTCAGTCCCAGTTCTTTCCATCTTCCTTTTGGAAGTCAAAGCCAAAAAGTCTGCTCACATTTCTCTTCTGGGACAATCATTGCAATGGACTCTATACATGTGTCCCCCAAAGTGCATATGTTGAAATTCTAACCCCCCAGTGTGATGGTGTTAGGAAGTGGGGCCTTAGGGAGATGATTAGGTCATGAAGTTGGAGTTCCCATGAAGGAGATTAGTCCTTTATAAAAGAGAGTCCCGAGAGCTCCCTTTCCCCCTCCTACCACGTGAGGTCATGCTGAAAAGCTGGCCATCTGTGAACCAGGAAGCAGGCTCTCCCCAGACACTGGATCTTCTTGTGCCTTCATCGTGGGCTTCCTAGCCTTCAGAGCTGTGAAAAACAGATTTCTGTTGTTTATAAGCCTCTCAGGCTATGGCATTCTTTATGGCAGCCTGGTTGGATTAAGACAAATCATGCAGAAGTAGTCTAACTGCCTGAGAGCATGTGCGGTGTGGGCAAGTTTGAAGGTCAAATAGGGGAATATACTTGGAAAGATATGTTACTAATACAAAAATGATCCTGCCATGCACATATTTGGATTGTTTACTGTGGCAGACTGGAGGACCTCAGAATAAATTTACATTAACTGTCGCCTCTTCTAAGAGAGGTTTTTATCATGTACGTCAGAGGCAGAATCCAGCCCTTGCTTCATCAGTGTCCAAGGTCCAGATTTAAACAAAAGCTGAAAAAATTGTGCCCAATGAGGAATCATAAACTTGGTGTAAAGATGATGCCTCTTTTTGGGTCAAGTAGTCTAGACGATTTTGTTTCAAATTTGTGTAAAAGAGCACATCTTTCTAGGCCATTCTAGGCACAATCTGCCCTCGTATATCAGGTAGGGGCAGAAAGACATTTTATTTATTGACACTCAGAGAATTACAATACTTGTTAGTTCAACTTTGACCTGATTACCTTGATTTGGTTCTATGTTTTGGTTTTAGCATGAATAGAAATTAATTTTTTTAATAGAAATTAATTTTTAAAAAATCTTAAAAATAAGACAAATCCAAACTCCTTCAAAATTTATATTATTTTACTTGCAAAAAATAGTTCAACATCTTGAGTTTGATTTCAACCTCTGTTCCCACATATTTCATCAGCTTTCTTCTCATTACCAATTTCACACTGTAAAGTAGTGTGGGGCTGACAATAACAGATAGGAGAACAGAGATAATTAAAGTAAATTTCTCAACTAAACTTAGAAATTAGAGCAAAAAATATGTGAACAAAATTAGGATACAAAATATTTGATGTTTGAAACCCAGCCTTTTGTAGTTCAGTGACTTTTACCCATGTTAGTGCTGATAAACATTGAAGGGAAGGAAAAACATTTTACTGAACTGCTGAAAAGAAAATTTCAATGTATCTTAATACAAATTTTCTTTTCTGTAAAATAAGGCTAAGTACATACTGAATTTACATAGATTTGAGGATCAAAATGTCTTGAACTGGAACAACATTACACATATTAATAATTATTGCTTTCACCCCCTCCCCCCACCAAGTTTCTGCTCATTCTCTGAAGTTTATTCATGGATTCTGCCCTCAGGCACTCAGATTAGCTTTAGTTCTAATCTCTTTAACTATCTACTACCTTTCTTCAGAAAGTCTTCCCTAGAACTCTTGAAGTGTCCCACATTTGCATAATCTGGTTTTCCAATGGGATTTCTATTTCGATTCTTTCTAAGTGCATGTTGTCGCATAAGGACAAATCACGGCCTATTGTCAGAATTGCTTGCAAAATTCATGAAACATGTCTTGTCCTTGAGAAATATTTTAGAGTCATTTAAAAACATTACATCCTCGATCCTTCACATTTCATCAGCAACCCTCTTTCAAAAGTGACCCGTTTTTTGTAGGTCTAACATGATAAAAGTCATCCTTGGTAGGATGCGGTTCGTTTGTACCCAGGCAGGAAAATCAGTGCCTAGTTCATAATAGGGGGTCAATAACCATCTGTTGTATGAATTAAAAGAATGACTGTGGCCACACTGCATTTCTGTGAAGACATAGAGACTAGACCTGTCTGTAAGTCTACCTTGTAATACATCAGCTCAAAAATGGCATCCTTTACTTCAAAGCTATACGTTAGTAATCTTACACTCAAATCATTTTCATAGCACAGCTTTTAGTTTGAGCCTTCTATAATTACATTTCTCATTTTATTCTCATGTTCCCTGTGCTTTTTAAAGGTTTCTTCTGACCATATTGCATTTAGATTCCTCTTTTTGTCCCCAAACAATACCAAACTATTTGGAGACTTAGTTCACTCTGAAAGAAGTGTGAAATTGAATGATACAATGTTGCTTCCTTGATGTGGTGAAGAGAGGTATGACTGGTTGGTGTTATCTACTGTCATTGTGAGTCAGCAGACTCACACGTGTCATCTCAAAGATGAAGCCAGAATGATAAGACATACCAAGGCTAGTGAAGTATTAGATAGCAAAGATCAATGGCTACTTCATGAATTGTGCAGTGTCAGGCATGAGAACTGTTATTATGCTACAGGAAATTCTATTTCCTTCCAGGACCCTTTTACAATAATTCAAATAAGCTTATCCAAAAAGGAATTCATTGCTATTATAACTTGGGTCTGAGAGAAATTTCCATCCAGGCTTGTGTTTGATTAGATCAGATGCTACCAGGGCTTCATCTCCCTTAATATCACTTGTCTCTGCTCAACTTTATTCTACATAGAGGTTTGTGGCACACAGTAGGCAAGATGACCACCAGACTAGACCTTCAGACTCTAGTCCTCTTAGCGACTCAGAAAGGGACATTTTCTCCCACAGTTCATATAGATATCCACAGAGATGACTTACTGGTCTCATTTTGCATATTACCATTCCTATGGCTAGGGTAAGCCAGGAAGATGCAATGGAAAGCTTCTCTAGGACATCATGGAATGGGGACGATTGGTTCCCTCAAGGATGTGATGCTGGTGGATAAAAACAATATGCTCACAACACCTAGTTTTAATATGTCTAGAACGAAGCTAAGAACTATCTCATAGTGTTGTTAGCACGATTGAGTGATAGAGTATAGACTTCTTGGCATTTGAATGACATTCAATAAATGATAACCATTATTATTATATGAGTTGTGTTAACTGTGCAACCTTCTTTCATTACTGAATTGTGATCTTTATCGTTATAATACCATATTACTATTATGTTATCTAAGTTTACTTTCCATTGTCAGAGAAGAAATAGTGGGAAGTGCTAATTTTCAGCCTCAAAATATCAAATATTATAACTGCCTATTATTTTATGATTTTAAAATGCTTTTATCTGTATTATCATTTGAATCTAATCATGAACTTTGGCAACTAGGCATGATTATCATCACCACTTTACAAGAAAGAAATTTAGATTTAGAGAAATTAAATGTCTTGTCCAATATCACACAGTTGGTATGTAGCAAACTCAAGACTCAAGGTGAGTTCTTCTGGCTCTAAATCTTATGTTCTTTCTTGTATGTTATGTAATCATGGATTTACTTGTAGAAGGTATTAAATTTTCCATACAATCAGGGTTTTAATGGAACACTTTGCAATCAAATGCTCTTTTGTCCAAAAATCAGACAACTTAATAGATAACATTTTACAGAGTATGAGGAACTATGTCACTATAAAAAATTTTGATTTTAGCAATGGGAGTGTTTTAAACTAACATTATGAAAATGGCCAGGCTAGTAAGCAGGAAGGTAAAGAAGATAAAATTCACTTTTCCCTCAATTTTGGTGGTCTGCAAGAAGAGATACCAGATGATCAAACCTCCCAATATTTAGGTCTCTTGCAAGAGTTACATTTTGCAACTATTATTTTTTTGAGGCTGTGAGCTTCATGACACTAGATGTGTTTATAAAGAGGTCAGAAAACCACTTGTTCATGATCTGGCATGGATGCATTTTTGTTGTTTAGGAAGAGTAGCAATATCAGTAGTTTTCAAACTGGGCCTCTCAGTGGTACACAGGATTGGGCCCTTCTCTGGAATCAGGTGCGGGGGGGGGGGGGGCGTCACTGAACCCTAATCTGTGAGTTGCTTTTAAGAATTCTTTTAATTCTAGGGATGCCCGGGTGGCTCAGTCAGTTAAGCGTCTGCCTTTGGCTCAGGTCATGATCTCAGGTTCTCTGGGATCAAGTCCCACATTGGACTCCCTGCTCCACGGGGAGCCTGCTTCTCCCTCTGCCTGTCGCTCCCCCTGCTTGTGCTGTCTCTGTCTGTCTCTCTCTCTCTGACAAGAAATAAATAAAATCTTAAAAAAAAAAGAATTCTTTTAATTCTAAATCTATGGTTCTCTCTTTATATATTAACTATTAATCCATTTTTGAGGATAAATAATATTGTTAATAAAGCATATATTCAATGATTTTCCAAACATTATGGTTTTTGACATAGTAAGCACAGAGAGAATCTAGACCTGATTTTCCTCATCAAACTAATATTATAATGCATATTCTAATAACCTGATATTTAGAGGGGAAATGCTTTATTCTTTCAGCTACTGTTCCCCATATAATAATCACCCCTTTCTTCAAGACATAGTGAAGTCTTATTTAATTTTGATATGCCTTGGTATGAGGGTTTAGGACCCTATCAAGGACTCATTCCTTGCCCCAGTTTCTTAAATTACCTGTCTGTAAATTTCAATGTGTAGCTGTATTCAGTTCCCATGGCAACATACTTGACGTTGGTGTATGTTTGAGAATATTCAGGTCACTTGAAAACCAAAAGATGTGCCTAAATGCAATCAATAAAGCAAATACAAAGTGGATGTGTGAGCATTATTATTTATTTATTGTTAGTTTATAGAATATAAAAGAAGAAAATCGATTGACAGCAGACTTTAAGATGTCTGCAGAGGTCTGGGCTTGGGTTTACAAGCCAGGAATGAGACAGTAGATTTGTGATCTCAGAGATGACTAATAGTTTGGGTCGGTTACTGCTAGAATAAGAAAAACTCTAGTTGTCTATGGCATATTGAGTTTATCAGATTCTATGATGACTTATGTTCAATAAACCAAAGGCAGAAACGAAGAACAGACTGAGCTCTGTTAGCTGAGGCTTTGGAGACCATAGGAGGCAAGGTCTTTATTTCTGCCGTGAAACTTGGTAATGGGGAGCATTACATAATGAATGTCTTATGAGGGCACTTGGGTAGGGGTGGGCAGCAGGCATAAGTATCTAGAGCTGCAGTCACTGCAGATATTGGTAAGAAAGTCACATCTAGAATACATCTTTACACACATGGACTTTTTTTTTATCCCTCCCACAGTATCCCTACTTTTTTTTTTTAAATCAAGAGATAATTTACATACAAAGAAATGTACATATGATAAATGTAGCTCAGTGATTTTTGACAAATGCATCTACCCATGAACACATCACCTCAAACAATATATAGAACATTTCCATTGTTCTAGAAAATTTACTTGTGGCCCTTTCCAGTAAGTGTCCTTCTTCCAGAGGCATAGATTAGTTTTGCCTCTTCTAGAATTTCATAGAAATGAAATCACGCAGAGTTTATTCTTTAGATATGACTTCTTTATCTCAGCAAAAAGTTCGAGATTCATCTATGTTTTTCTGCATATAAGTAAGTTATCTCACTTAGTTGCTGAATAGTATTTCATTGTATGGATATACCAAAATTTGATTATTCATTCTTTATTGAAGGACATTTGGGTTGTTTCCAATTTGGGACTGACACTAATCTAGTTGCTGAGAAGCATTTATGTCCCAGTATTTGTATGGAAATGTGCTTTTGTTTTTCTTTCATCCAAGTGATATTGCCAGGCCAGAGCAATTTTATAGCATAAACATATATGTTTAACTTTATAAAACACTGCCAAAATAATTTTTGTAAGTTTTCAAAAGTGATTGTACGATTTCAGACTTTTGACAGCGATATTTAGGAGTTCTGAGTGCTTCACATCCTCATCAATATGATGTGTGTCATTCTTTTTAAAGTTAGCCACAGTAGTGAGTGTCCAGTAATGTCTTTGTGGTTTTCATTTGCATTTTTCTGATGACTGATAATGTTGAACACTTTTTTGTGTACTTATTGGTCATTTGTATATTTTCCTTTATTAGCTATCTGTTCAAGTCTTTTCTCAATTTTTACTGATTTGTTTGCCATTTTTTATAGCATTATAGGGGTTCTTTATATATTCTGCATACAAAACCCTTCTTCAGATATATGAGTTGTGCATATTTCCTTTCAGTCTGTGTTTCATCTATTCAATTTCTTGACAGGGTCTTTGACGGGCAGATGTTTTAGTTTTGAGAAAGTCCAATTTATGGATTTTTAAATTTGTTTCCTGATTTCTGTGTCCTACTTAAGAAATCTTTGCTTCCCGCCCAATGTGAAGACACTGGCTCATGTTGTCTTCCAGGATAGTACTTTCCAATAGAATTTTTATTTGTCCTATCCAATATCGTAGCCTTTAGCTATCTATATCGGTGGGTAAGCATTTGAAATATGACTAGTATGACTGAGAAATCAGATTTTAAATTAAATTTCATTTTAATAAATTTAAATTAAAATTTTCGTGGCCACACGCTAGTAGTAACGATGTTGGACAACATAGTTCTAAAAGCTTTAGAGTTTTAACTTTTACATTTGTATTTACACTCCATCTTAAATTATTAATTTACTTATTTGAAATAGTGGTAGAAATTCACTTTTCTCTTCATTTGTTTACCCAGTTGTTCCAGTACCATTAAACTGTGTTATCAAAAACAAATAGCTGTCTATGTATTAGTCTGTTTCTGGATACTCTATTCTGTTCCATTGATTTATTTGTCTGTCTTTATGTTCAAATACAATCTTGACTTGATTACTGTAAGTTTGTATCTCTGCCTTACAGTCAAACAGTGTAACTCTGTCAATTATTTTTTGAGGTTGTTTTGGCTTTTCTAGTCCTTTGTAATTTTGTATAAATTTTATAACCATTTCTTCAGTTTCTGTAAAAGAAGTCCCTTTGGAATTTTGATTGGGAAGTCTTCATCTATAGACACTGATTTAAAAAAAGAATTCTAAGAAACCCCTTTTTATGGCCTCTATTTCAGTTGCTCCCGTTCACCATCTTTTTAATCAATTTAAGTTAAATTCTCAAGACCATGGCAGGGCTAGGATTTTAACCTAGATATATCTGATTCCTCAACTTGTACTTTTCATCGCAAATTTTCTTGTCCACTTATAAAGAGATAATTTACTGCAAATGATCAATTTTCTTAGAGGAATAATTTCAAGGAAGATGATATACATAAACATATGGATATAAATATATAATAATATGTAAATATATCAAAATGTCAGTTATTATTATTCTTGCAATGTCTATAATTTTATCCCACATCCTTCTCTCATTCCACATAGCAGCATAATTTCAAATCCTGTTACACAGAAACAATTTGAACTATACTCATGGTCTTAGTTTCTCCTCTTATACCTACGTGAAACCATACATAACTACTTTCATTTACGCCCTCTTCTTTCCCGAGTTGATGAAGAGATTGTCTATCCTGACTCCTTCCTGTTCACTTCTACAGAATACACACACACAAATTAGATTTCATCAACATTTAAAACTTTTTCTTTTCAAAATACACTGTTAAGAAAATAAAAAGGCAAACAATACAGTGGAAAAAATATTTGCAAAGCATATATAGAACACAGACTTATATCTAGAATGTGCAGAGAACACTTAACCATTCATTAATATAGGACAAACATCCCAATAAACAAAAGGATTTGATAAATAAACAAAGTCAAAAAAGATTTGAACAGTCACTTTACTATAGCATATATAGAATATTCTATACATGATAGATATATGATATGATAATATATGATCCTATATATAATAATATATGATCATATATATACATAATATGATGAACGTGGTGTACATAATATATATTCTATGGTGTGTATATATATATAAATTCTATGATATATATAAAATAAACATTTAAAAATGCTCAACAAATTTAGTCATTTGGGAAGTGCAAGTTAAAACCTTGAGAAAATCCCAGTACACATGATTAAAATATCTAAGATTAAAAAGATTGACTATAGCAAGTGTTAGGGAGAATGTAGAACAACTGGAACTCTCATCCATGTACAATGACACAACCACCCTGGAAAACAGGCTGGCAGTCTCTTAGCAAGTCAAGCATACACTCAGTCATTCTGCTCCTATGCATTTCCCCGGGAGAAATTCGTATACTCATTCAAAGGCTTGTACGTGACTATTCAGAACAGCTTTCTTTGTAATAGACAAAAAGTGGAAACAACCCCAATGTCCATCAATATGTAAATAGATAAACACATTATAGTATATTCATGCATTTCCCAGTAGTGATTTCATGACCTAAAACTTAAAACAAACAAAGAAACAGACTTATATGACTTGGTCAAAACAAAACCGAAGGTGACAGCTTAAGTTTGGGATATTTCTCCTGCAGCTGGCCTGATATGCCCTTATGGACTGGCAAACTCTTATGCTCTGAGATGCTGGTTTGGCATCTCCCTTTGGCAATATTTCCACTCTTGATCCCATAACAAAGATTATCACTGCCTGCTTTGGACCACTATTTTAGAGCCTATTTATTATATTGAGCGACTGACAATTTTGTCACAAAGACTATATCTTATTTGTCTTTGCTTCCATTTCTCTAACTACAAAAATAAATAGATAAATGTGTGAACACTTATAGAAAAGTTACCTCAAGTGTTTTAGAGGTGAGCGTGTGGCTGTGTTTAACTGAGCTGCCCCTTGTGGCCTGCTTAGATGCACTAAGTTTGGCTCAAATTTTGCAGGAAAGATATGGATTGAACTTTAAACAAAATATATTCTAGAGTCTAAGAGATTGTCTCCTTGAAACAGGACATCTTGTGAAGGTCAGAGCAATAAAGAATTCTGAAACAGAAGAGTGGCCTTGTATAAAATCCAAAGTGATAAATGTCATTAAAAAACCAACTTGTTGGGGAGTGCAGGCAAGACGGCAGAGGAGTAGAAGACCTGGATTTCGTCTGGTCTCAGGAATTCAGCTGAATAGGGATCAAACCATTCTGAACACCTACGAACTCAACAGAAGATCGAAGATAAGAATAGTAACAACACTCTGAAGAGAAAAGCGACCACTTTCTGGAAGGTAGGACGTGCGGAGAAGTGAATCCAAGGCGATATTCGGGAGGATAGACGGTGGGGGAGGGGGCCTCCGTCGGCCGCTTCTGGCAAGTGGTAGAGCCGTGGAGCACAAAATCAGAACTTTTAGAAGTCAGCTCCGCTGAGGGACGTCGCTCCAGTGGCTAAGTGGGGGGTGGAACCCTCGCAGGACAGCGTGGTCTCAAGGCCCTCGGGGTCACAGAAAGACCGGGGGTGCCTGAGTGCAGCAGAGCTCCCAGATATCAGGGCGGGGAAGCCAGCTGCAGAGATGGAGCCGAGGCGTGGGCTCTAGCTCGAGGTTGCCATAAACTGTAATCCGCGGCCCAGTCGGGCCACTGCTCCTCCAGCAGGGACCCAACAGGTGGCAGAGCTGGGGAGACTCCTGTTCCTCCCCCGGGAGGAGCGGCATGGGAGCGCACCGCAGGGATCTGCTGGGTTTGGAGACTCCACACCGAGGTGGTGCCAGAGATAGAAATGCTCGGTCACAGGCCGGGTGAGCACGGAGTGCAGCCGGAGACCAGGGAGACGGGAGTGACTGCTTTTCTCTGGGGGCACACTGAGGAGTGGGGCCCCGAGTTCTCAGCTCCTCTGGGCAGAGATTGGGAGGCCACCATTTTGACCCTGGTCCTCCAAAGCTGTACCGAGAGCTTGCAGGGAACAAAAGCTCCTGAGAGCAAACCCGAGCAGCTTGCTTAGCCCGGACTCACAAGGGCGGGGCAATTCAGCCTCCGGCAAAGACATTTGGGAACCATGGCAACAGGCCTCTCCCCCAGAAGATCAGCACGAACAGCCAGCCAAGACCAAGTTTACTGATCAAGGAGAACGGGAGAACTCCAGTGCTAGGGGAATACTGCACATAGAATTCATGGCTTTTTTACCATAATTCATTCGTTTTTCAAAGTTAATTTTTTTAACTGTTTTTTTTTTAATTTTTCTTTTTCCCTTTTTCAACCAACATCTTATCAATCCCTTTTTTAAAAAAATTTTTATTTTTCATTTTTAGAGTCATATTTTTATCCCTTCATAGTAGTTACCCTTATTTTTGGCATATATATATATAAGTTGTTCTCTCTTTAAAATTTTGAGATACAGTTTCTTCTAAGAGATCAAAATATACCCTAAATCACTAGTGTATGGCTTTGTTCTAGTCTCCTGCCTGATCACATTCTCTCCCTTTTTTTCTTTTTTCTTTTTTTTTAAATCTTTCTTTTTAAAAATGACTTCTTATCTTATTAATTCCTTTTATAAAATCTTTTATAATTTTCATCTTTACAGTCATCTTCCATCCCTTCATTGTATCAACCCTTATTTTGTACATATATAAGTCTTTCTTCCTTTAAAATTTTAGGAGGCACTTTCTTCTCACAGACCAAAATACACCCAAAATCTAGTGTGTGGCACTGATCTATGCACTAGCCTGATCATATTTGATCATATTCTGTTTTTTTGTTTTGTTTTGTTCTGTTTTTGTTTGTTTTTATCTTTTTCTTTTTCCTTTTTTTTTCCTCTTTCTTCTTTCTTTCCCTTTCTTGTCCCCTGGTTTCAGGTCTTTTCTGATTTGTATAGAGTATATTTGCTGGAGACGTTGTTAACCTGTTAGCATTCTGTTCTCTCATTCATCTATTCTCCTCTGGACAAAATGACAAGACGAAAAAAATCACCTCAGCAAAAAGAACAAGAGGTAGTACCGTCTGCTAGGGACCTACTCAATACTGTCATTAGTACGATGTCAGACCTAGAATTCAGAATCATGACTTTAAAGATACTAGCTGGGCTTGAAAAAAGTGTGGAAGTTATTAGAGAAACCCTTTCTGGAGAAATAAAAGAACGAAAATCTAACCAAGTCGAAATCAAAAAGGCTATTAATGAGGTGCAATCAAAAATGGGGGCACTAACTGCTAGGATAAATGAGGCAGAAGAGAGAATCAGTGATATAGAAGACCAAATGATGGAAAATAGAGAGGCTGAGAAAAAGAGAGATAAACAACTACTGGATCACGAGGGCAGAATTCGAGAGATAAGCGATACCATAAGATGAAACAACATTAGAATAATTGGGATCCCGGAAGAAGAAGAAAGAGAGAGAGGGGCAGAAGGTATATTGGAGCAAACTATAGCAGAGAACTTCCCTAATGTGGGGAAGGAAACAGGCATCAAAATCCAGGAGGCACAGAGAACCCCTCTCAAAATCAATAAAAATAGGTCAACACCCCGACATCTAATAGTAAAACTTACGAGTCTCAGAGACAAAGAGAAAATCCTGAAAGCAGCTCGGGAGAAGAGATCTGTAACCTACAATGGTAGAAACATTAGATTGGCAACAGACTTATCCACAGAGACCTGGCAGGCCAGAAAGGACTGGCATGATATCTTCAGAGCACTAAACAAGAAAAATATGCAGCCAAGAATACTATATCCAGCCAGGCTGTCATTGAAAATAGAAGGAGAGATAAAAAGCTTCCAGGACAAACAAAAACTAAAGGATTTTGCAAACACGAAACCAGCCCTACAAGAAATATTGAAAGGGGTCCTCTAAGCAAAAAGAGAGCCTAAAGGCAGCATAGATCAGAAAGGAACACAGACAATATACAGTAACAGTCACCTTACAGGCAATACAATGCCACTAAATTCATACCTTTCAATAGTTAGCCTGAATGTAAATGGGCTCAATGCCCCAATCAAAAGACACAGGCTATCAGATTGGATTAAAAAACAACACTCATCAATATGCTGTCTGCAAGAGACTCATTTTAGACCCAAAGACACCCCCACATTGAAAGTGAGGGGGTGGAAAACCATTTACCATGCTAATGGACACCAAAGGAAAGCTGGGGTGGCAATCCTTATATCAGACAAACTAGATTTTAAAACAAAGACTGTAATAAGAGAGGAAGAAGGACACTATATCCTACTTAAAGGGTCTATCCAACAAGAAGATCTAACAATTGTAAATATCTATGCCCCTAACATGGGAGCAGCCAATTATATAAGGCAATTAATAACAAAAGCAAAGAAACACATTGACAACAATACAATAATAGTGGGGGACTTAAAACCCCCGTGACTGAAATGGACAGATCATCTAAGCAAAAGGTCAACAAGGAAATAAAGACTTTCAATGACACACTGGACCAAATGGACTTCACAGACATATTCAGAACATTCCATCCCAAAGGAACAGAATACGCATTCTTCTCTAGTGCCCATGGAACATTCTCCAGAATGGATCACATCCTAGGTCACAAATCAGGTCTCAACGGGTACCAAAAGATTGGGATTATTCCCTGCATATTTTCAGACCACAATGCTTTGAAACTAGAACTCAATCACAAGAGGAAAGTCGGAAAGAACACAAATACATGGAGGCTAAAGAGTATCCTACTAAAGAATGAATGGGTAAACCAGGAAATTAAAGAAGAATTAAAAAAAATTCATGGAAACCAATGAAAATGAAAACACAAGTGTTCAAAATCTTTGGGGTACAGCAAAGGCAGTCCTGAGAGGAAAGTATATAGCAATACAAGCCTTTCTCAAGAAAAAAGAAAGGTCTCAAATATACAACCTAACCCTACACCTAAAGGAGCTAGAGAAAAAACAGCAAATAAAGCCTAAACCCAGCAGGAGAAGAGAAATAATAAAGATCAGAGCAGAAATCAATGAAATAGAAACCAAAAGAACAGTAGAACAGATCAATGAAAGGAGGAGCTGGTTCTTTGAAAGAATTAACAAGATTGATAAACCCCTGGGCCAGACTGATCAAAAAGAAAAGAGAAATGACCCAAATCAACAAAATCATGAATGAAAGAGGAGAGATTACAACCAACACCAAAGAAATACAAACAATTATAAGAACATATTATGAGCATCTCTATGCCAGCAAATTAGATAACCTGGAAGAAATGGGTGCATTCCTAGAGATGTATCAACTACCAAAATTGAACCAGGAAGAAATAGAAAACCTGAACAGACCTATAACCACTAAGGAAATTGAAGCAGTCATCAAAAATCTCCCAACAAACAAAAGCCCAGGCCCAGATGGCTTCCCAGGGGAACTCTACCAAACATTTAAAGAAGAATTAATACCTATTCTCCTGAAACTGTTCCAAAAAATAGAAATGGAAGGAAAACTTCCAAACTTATTTTATGAGGCCACCATTACCTTGATCCCAAAACCAGACAAAGACCCCATCAAAAAGGAGAATTACAGACCAATATCCTTGATGAACATGGATGCAAAAATTCTCACCAAAATACTAGCCAATAGGATCCAACAGTACATTAAAAGGATTATTCACCATGACCAAGTGGGATTTATCCCTGGGCTGCAAGTTTGGTTCAACATTTGCAAATCAATCAACGTGATACAGTACATTAACAAAAGAAAGAACAAGAATCATATGATCCTCTCAATAGATGCAGAAAGAGCCTTTGACAAAGCATAGCATCCTTTCTTGATCAAAACTCTTCAGAGTATAGGGATAGAGGGTACATACCTCAATATCATAAAAGCCATCTATGAAAAACCTACAGCGAATATCATTCTCAATGGGGAAAAGCTGAGAGCTTTTCCCCTAAGGTCAGGAACGCTGCAGGGCTGTCCACTATCACCACTGCTATTCAACATAGTATTAGAAGTCCTAGCCACAGCAATCAGACGACAAAAAGAAATCAAAGGCATCCAAATCGGCAAAGAGGAAGTCAAACTCTCACTCTTTGCAGATGATATGATACTGTATGTGGAAAACCCAAAAGACTCCACCCCAAAACTGCTAGAACTCATACAGGAATTCAGTCAAGTAGCAGGATATAAAATCAATGCACAGAAATCAGTGGCATTCCTATACACCAACAACAAGACAGAAGAGAGAGAAATCAAGGAGTCGATCCCATTTACAATTGCACCCAAAACCATAAGATACCTAGGAATAAATTTAACCAAAGAGGCAAAGAATCTGTACTCAGAAAACTATAAAATACTCGTGAAAGAAATTGAAGAAGACACAAAGAAATGGAAAAACGTTCCATGCTCATGGATTGGCAGAACAGACATTGTGAAGATGTCAATGCTACCTAGAGCAATCTACACATTCAATGCAATCCCCATCAAAATACCATCCAGTTTTTTCAAAGAAATGGAACAAATAATCCTAAAATTTGTATGGAACCAGAAGAGACCCCAAATAGCCAGAGGAATATGGAAAAAGAAAAGCAAAGCCGGTGGCATCACAATCCGGACTTCCAGCTCTATTACAAAGCTGTCATCATCAAGACAGTATGGTACTGGCACAAAAACAGACACATAGATCAATGGGACAGAATCGAGAGCCCAGAAATGGACCCTCAACTCTATGGTCAACTCATCTTTGACAAAGCAGGAAAGAATGTCCAATGGAAAAAAGACAGTCTCTTCAACAAATGGTGTTGGGAAAATTGGACAGCCACATGTAAAAGAATGAAACTGGACCATTTCCTTACACCGCACACAAAAATAGACTCCAAATGGTTGAAAGACCTAAACGTGAGACAGGAGTCCATCAAAATCCTAAAGGAGAACACAGGCAGCAACCTCTCCGACCTCAGCCGCAGCAACTTCTTCCTAGAAACATCGCCAAAGGCAAGGGAAGCAAGGGCAAAAATGAACTATTGGGTTTCATCAAGATAAAAAGCTTTTGCACAGCAAAAGAAAAAGTCCACAAAACCAAAAGACAACCGACAGAATGGGAGAAAATATTTGCAAATGACATATCAGATAAAGGGCTAGTATCCAAAATCTATAAAGAACTTATCAAATTCAACACCCAAAGAACAAATAATCCAATCAAGAAATGGGCAGAAGACATAAACCGACATTTTTCCAAAGAAGACATCCAAATGGCCAACAGACACATGAAAAAGTGCTCAACATCGCTTGGCATCAGGGAAATCCAAATCAAAACCTCAATGAGATACCACCTCACACCAGTCAGAATGGCTAAAATTAAGAAGTCAGGAAACGACAGATGTTGGCGGGGATGCGGAGAAAGGGGAACCCTCCTACGCTGTTGGTGGGAATGCAAGCTGGTGCAACCACTCTGGAAAACAGTATGGAGGTTTCTCAAACAGTTGAAAATAGAGCTACCATACGATCCAGCAATATTACTACTGGGTATTTACCACAAAGATACAAATGTAGGGATCCGAAGGGGTATGTGCACCCCAATGTTTATAGCAGCAATGTCCACAATAGCCAAACTGTGGAAAGAGCCAAGATGTCCATCCATAGACGAATGGATAAAGAAGATGTCGTATATATACACAATGGAATATTATGCAGCCATCAAAAGGAATGAGATCTTGCCATTTGCAATGACATGGATGGAACTGGAGGGTGTTATGCTGAGTGAAATAAGTCAATCAGAGAAAGACATGTATCATATGACCTCACTGATATGAGGAATTCTTAATCTCAGGAAACAAACTGAAGGTTGCCAGAGTGGTGGGGGGTGGGAGGGATGGGGTGGCTGTGTGATAGACATTGGGGAGGGTATGTGCTATGGTGAGCGCTGTGAATTGTACAAGACTGATGAATCACAGATCTGTACTTCTGAAACAAATAATGCAATATATGTTAAGGAAAAAAGAAAGAAGAAGAAGATAGCAGGAGGGGAAGAATGAAGGGGAGTAAGTCGGAGGGGGAGACGAACCATTAGAGACGATGGACTCTGAAAAACAAACTGAGGGTTCTAGAGGGGAGGGGGGTGGGGGGCTGGGTTAGCCTGGTGATGGGTATTAAAGAGGGCACATTCTGCGTGGAGCACTGGGTGTTATGCACAAACAATGAATCATGGAACACTACATCAAAAACTAATGATGTAATGTATAGTTTTTAACATAACAATAAAAAATTATTTAAAAAAAACAAAATAAAACAAAAAAAACCAACTTGTTCTTCCATCCTGGCCCTGTGGGCTGTGTCTTATCAACATCCCAGGGCTCTGGTTCTTTTCCAGTGGTACAATGGGTAACTGCTGACATTTGGCTTAATAATTTGACTTCTAACCTATTGAGACACAGTTTGTTTTGAGAGTCTGATGAAAATTAGGGAGCCTCTTTCTAGCAAAAGATTTTTCTAGGTATGCCCACAATTTTATACATAATATTGGGGACTTTGTTTTTCTACAAGCCATCATGGTAAGAACTCTGCATCAAATACTAACAGGGTAATACCCCATTAGGATAATCAGGAACATTTAGGAGAATTTATTAACAAAGTGTATTATATTGTGGTGACTGATGTAACAAATTACCACAAACTTGGAGCATCAAAACAAGAGGAATTTATTCTCATAATTTTGAAGGTCAGAGATCCAAATCATATCTTTTGACTGAAATCAGGGTGTTGGCAGGGCTACTTTCTGGAGGCTCTAGGGGACAATCTGTTCCTTGCCCTTTCCAAAGTGGCTGTTGTCATTCCTTGGCTTGTGGCTGTATCACGGCAGTCTCTGCCTCCACGGTCACATTGACTCTTCTTCTTCTGTCTAAGGACATGTGTGATGGCATTTAGGCTCACCTGGATAATCCAGGATGATCTTTTCATCTCAAGACCCTTTACTTAGTCACATTTGCAGGCACTTTTTCCTTATAACATTTATATGCCACTCAGAGGTTTCAGGGATATCTTTGGGTAGCTATTATTCAGCCTACTACACAAAGGAACTATTTACAAAATGGGCAAGGTCTAGTAGGAGAACTACATGGGGGTAGTCCAGAAACCACTGGTCATGAGTAGAGGCTCTGCTTCAACCCTTAGGCCTGAAGGGACAAGAGGAAGTGTAGTTACTGAGACCTGGAAGCACAGAGTCATGGAGAGAAGGCTCCTTGAGAGGAACAGAGTGCTCCCTCCCTTCCCACTCCCCACCACCAAGATTTAAGGAACACCACCAGCTTGAGGCAAATTTGAAAGGAAGGAGTCAGGGGAATCATATCCTGACAACACTCTACCTTCTCTCCCATCTGGTTTCCCATCAGTTGAAGCCAACTGGAAGCCAGTAAGGCACAGGTACCCACTGATTGAGTCTACACAGGTTAAACTCTCACAGAGAAGAGCAGCAGGGTAGAGAAGTGTGGAGAGTGGATCTAGAGGGGCAAATGAAAGATACTCCGCACTCAGTAACTGGCCCACAGGGGAGCATCATCTGTGAACAATTTTCAGGTAATTTCTTTCCTTATAGAAGTGTCAGCTTTGAGCATCAGAGAACTTGAAGAACCAATTCTTTCTCTAGGTATAGCTCCTCAAAGTACCTACCATTGCTATTAAGACAAACTGGAGTTCTGTGAGAGCAGGGATTTTGCTTATTTTGTTTACTGACTCAGGCCTAGAACAGTTCCTGGAACATAGTATGTGTCTATAAATCCATATATTGTCTATTTGTTGAATAAGTGGAACAGAAATATAGTGTACAAATACCTGACGGTCACCCTCCATATTGCTCCATACTCCCTACTGGGTGTTTGTTTCTTCTCCTGCCCTCTTGGCTCAATACAGCTGTAGTTGCTCCACGAGACTTGGCTGCTCTACACTCCAAGGAGATAGTCCTTTGGTAATGACACAATTCCCCTCTACACTCATATTCCTATTGTGGGCCTGGTTCTTTTAGCTCCATTGAGCACAACTGCCTAATTCAGGTAGATTCAGGTGCTTTTAGAATTGATTCCATTAAATGAAATCTTTGAAAGAAACAGAAAGAAGGTAATTTCATTTATAGGGCTTTGTGTGACTATCTTCCTCTTGGAATTCTGTAAGGAACCAATACAGGAATTGGGTTTGTTAAGCTTATCGGCAGAAGCCTGTGGAGAGGGATTCCCACGGTACCACAGTCTGGAGAGGGACCTAGGAAAGGAGCTGCCTCTAAAGGTACAGTGTTGCAGAAGCTCACATGGCAGATTCAGCAGGGCATTTACCTCCTGGTAGTCAGGATGCTCCTGAAGGCAACTGTGGGGCTGACAGAAAGCTCACATGCCACTGGGTCTCTGTGATGCTGCCAAGTCTCTTCAGGTATCTGGGACCATTAGAGCTCAGCTGCCTCCATATCACCCACTTTGGTTTCCAAGGGGTCAATTTAATTGGGATGATGGTTTAACATCCAAGACATTCGGGCAATCCTATCTTTTTTCTTGACCTAAATTAATAAACTCCCACTTTTATATATTAGGAAGTAGTGTATTGCAACAGACACATACATCCCTGATGACACACATCTGAATTTCACCTAACACTGAAAACTTAGCCCATTCTTAAACATAATCCATCTTTCTGAGGATTATCACTTCTCTTAAATTTTAATATCATCCATAACCAAACATGGTGCCTGCCCTTACTCCTGACCCTCACCTAAATCCCAATCTCAACCTGTTCCTGAGTGAGTAAATGAATTAAGGCAGAAATGAGTGAATTGATCGCCAAGCTTAAAATTCTACATGGACATGGACTCTGACCATCATTCCCAGAGGGGCTGCTTAGCTGCGTTCATAGATGTCGATTTTGGCAACAAGTTTTTGAAGGACAAAAGGGTGGACTTCGTTTTCAATGCAATGATTTCCAGATTTAAAAGAATGTTTTTCTCCAAAAAGACCAGAGAAGGGTCAGGGCAGCAATACATTCCTTAAAAAGAAAACTAGTCTTGTAGACAAATCCAGGACGATAAACGCCACTCAGAGGTTAACTTAATGACTCTTCCAGCCTGACCTTGACATCTTTTCCTGCCCAGTATTGCCCTTGATTCAAGAGGACTTGTTTTTCCCATTCAGTGTTTGGCATACCAATTATATGTATAAATTGCCACACTAGAAACTAAACTCCATTATTCCAGGCCTTTTTGAATTCAGTAATTATTTTTGAAAATCTGAGCAAAGTCACTTTCTCCCCAGAAAAATGCACATAAATACATATACACATAATTTTGCTTACCATTTCATGGATTTCAGTGACCTAAGGACCCCATATTTAGAAGCCACGAATTAGAGATATTACCTACTTAGGTAACTGGCCCCAGAAAGGGAGTCTATTTAGTGGAACGTTCTCCAGGTCAGTTCTTCTTGTTCTGAAAATGTCAGTTCTGGGCTTGCTTTCATTCACTGAATATTCGTGAATCTCTTATATCTGTGGTCACCTGCGCACCATGTCTTTAGGTAATCTAGAGTAGAAGCATCGTGAACTATTTAGACCACACTTACTTGAGGCTCCCCACTAGGTTTAGCTCTGCAGAGGGGCATCGGATTTGCTTTCTAGAAACAGATGTTGCATGGGTGAGATAATTAAATCAGTAGGTGGCCAGATTCTTGCAGCTGCTAAGCACCTCATATCCATGCAGACTTGTAGGCTGCTTTCTGTCCTCATATACAGATACACACCCACTTTGAGGTGCTCATACTTGAACAAGAACACTTTAGATTCATTTATGCTGTGTCATGCACTCCACTAGAATAGATAAGGTAGTAATTACACTTATGTTATGGCTTAGAAAACTGAAGTATTGATCATACAGTGAATTTCCCAAAAATGCACCACAAATTTATGATAGCTAAGATTAACACTCTGCTTCCTGGCATCTCAGAATCATTACCTCTTTCACTAGTGTTCCTAGCTGTGATCTGGGCCTCTGGCCCTTGACCACCCAGCCCACCTCAGTCCCAGAGGGCACCACAGTTCCTCACCGTCATGCTGTCTGAGAGAGTGTCTCAGCCATGCTCCATCTCACCCCCACCTCACGCAAACTCCCTCCACTGGGCAGTTGCTTGAGCACACGAGTTTCAAATTCCTTTAGTTTTCTTGCACAGTGACAGTATTCCCTTTCTCTGGAGCTCAGGAACAGAGTTCCACTCCTTAGCTGTCCCCTCACGGCATGCCTCATCACTGCTGGTCTCTGTAGCTCCAGGTCTATTTTCATGCCCTCATCTTTCCTCCGAGGCAACCATTCCATTAAGACATATCTATTTTGTTGGTTGGTTTGTTTGTATGTGTTTTATGAAATGCATATTGTTGGGGCGCCTGGGTGGCTCAGTCGTTAAGCATCTGCCTCCAGCTCAGGTCATGATCCCAGGGTCCTGGGATGGAGTCCTGCACCGGACTCCCGACTCAGCGGGAAGCCTGCTTCTCCCACTCTCACTCCCCTTGCTCGTGTTCCCTCTCCCTCTGTCAAATAAATAAATAAAATCTTTTAAAAAAATGCATATGGTTTTGTGCATTTGTTTTTAATGTATATGAGTGGTATTGTGTTATTAGTGTGCTAAGTTAAAGTAATTGAGTGGCAATGACAGATAACCCCCCAAATTTTAGTGACTGAACACAGTAAAATTTCTTGTTCACACAACGGTATAATGGAGATGTTGCTGGTTGGGTGGTTCTCCTCCAAGTAACGATTCAGGAATCCAGACTCTTCCTTCTTAGAGCTCCACCATCTAGCACAGGCTTCCCCTGTTATGTGGAGGGCTGCTCCATTCAAAACAGCTAGAAAGGGAAAGGAACATGAAAGATCACCAGGTGTATGTGGATATATTGTCTGTAATCCACCCTTTTCCCCTCAGAGTTTCAGGCACAAGTGTTCATAAAGGATTTCTTCTTTGCCACTAATTCATCATTCACCATAGATGCTGGGCCCAAGCTCTATAGAATACATAGACAGATTCTGAAGTGCAAGGCTTTTCCAGAAAATACCCAGTGGCTGAACAAACTTTCATTCATGACTTGTCTTTAAAGTCTTTTTTTTTTTTTGAAGATTTTATTTATTTGACAGCGAGAGAGGGAACACAAGCAGGGGGAGTGGGAGAGGGAGAAGCAGGCTTCCCACTGAGCAGGGAGCCTGATGTGGGACTCGATCCCAGGACCCTGGGACCATGACCTGAGCTGGAGGCAGACGCTTAACGACTGAGCCACCCCGGTGTCCCTCATTCATGACTTGTCTTTAAACATTAATTCATTCAACAAATATTGCTCTGAGCTCATCTCTTTGCTAAGTCCTATACTAAGTTCCTTTGAGGAGAAAAAGGTCGTATGTGGCAATTGTACATATAAAAAAAGAAGCAAAACCAAGGCAAAGCAACAAAAAAACCCAAGCCAAACAACAAAACAAAACAACAAAAACATGGTTTAATGAAGGTATTACAAAAATGCTGCCTCTGCTTAGAAGAGGGTGTAACTAATTTTGAAGAAAGAGTCAGAGTATGGGTGATATTTATTGCATTTAATTGGGGAGGAAGGAGGGAAGGACATGGCAGAAATAAAGAATAATGTTCCCCAAAGCTTGAAAAAGCACAGCAAGTCAATGGGCATGGCAGCATCGGGGGCAGCCGACAAATGCACGGGGCCTTAATGTCAGGTTAGCAGTCTGGACTTTATCCAGACTGGAATCACATTCAGGCTTTAGAAACAGCGTAAGAGTTCAAGTGCAGTTTTGCAAGTGAGCTCAAAGTTGTATACTGAAATTTCCTCATTTGCAAAATTCCTTTGACAGTAATTCCTGATTTCCATCTGGCAGTCTCATTGCGAAGCTCAAATAAAATGATAGAAAGTTCTCTTGTACAGTTTAAAGTTGTTTACAGCCAAGAATTTTTATTATAGTTTGTATCCCTCATTGGGAAATATGCTACCCAGGTGAGCTTTTGGCTATTATTACAAACTCCTACATGTTTTATTAATTTTTATCATATTATGTTTTCATATCTTTTTTCTCTTAGCTCTATAACTCCCATCTTATGCAGCATGAAACAAACATATCGACATATAGTGTGTATCAATATACATCTTTATTTGTTAATTAGCCTTTAAAATAACTGATAATGGCCATACCAATACATAAACATAGTCTTTCGGACTCGGTGATCAGTAAAAAAAAGAAAGAAAGAAAAACTCTGCTAATTAAGAGGATATATTAACAATAGAAACTCAGTGGCTGTGTCAGGGGTTTGAGCCAGAACACACAGGACCTCCGTCTTCACAAGATTTGTCAGAGCAAGCAGAGGATCCCAGAAAGACCACACGGTAGAAACTAAGAAATAGAGGGATAGAAAGTTCATTTTATACAATTAAAGATACACATATAGAGCATTGTTATATATTATTCACAGTTAAAATACATGTTTCTAGATGTGTGGAACATGGAAATATATATACTAAGTTTATGATAGTGGTTGCCTACAAAGGGAGAGTGGTATTTATGATCACAGAATAAGTGGGACTTTGAATATATTTGTTTTGTTCTATAAAAAAGAAACTTGAACCCATATAAACAATTGTCAGTTGTATAAGGTGATTGTTTAAGTTTTCATTAAATTAGTTGTGGTTCTAAGATTTCTTAAAAAGAGATTAGCTTTTAAGTAGGTTGCAGAACAAATGAATAGAGTATTATGGTGTTGATTTTGTAAAAAAAAATATAAAGCACAAAAAATACACAGTGATATATTTGTGGTGTGTCATTTTTGGATGCTAGTATTTTGCAGGTAGGTATTTTTCCCTTTATGCTTTGAATAACAATAATTACAAAGTTAAAATAAAATTACTAAAAAATAGTGATTAAGTTATGTTTCCACAAAACACATAAGTGGTAAGTCCAGGAAGTCTGACTTGAGAGTATATAATCTTAAATGCATCCTTTTACCACCTTGAGACAAAAGGCTTCTGAATCTTTTCTATCTTCTTCATTTCCACTACCTTTTCCCTAGTTGAGACTTTAATAACGTCTCTCCTGAGGAGTAACAATAGCCATGTAACTAGCTTCCCCATTTCTACCTCATTCTCTCTAATCCACCCTGCACACAGTTGCTAAGTTGTCTTTCTGAAGAGCTATTCTCTTTGTGCCACTTCACTTCCAATAGTCTTCAAGAGAAGTTTCAGATCTACCAGAAAGTACATGAGCACCTTCTTGGTCTTATTTTTGCGTTAAGCCCTTGCCTTCTATCTCTTGCAACTTTTCCACCTGGACTCTTTTCTCCAGACATAGCAATTCTCCTGGAGCACAATGATATGAGTGAGCTGTTGCCTCCCCTTATAATGTACTCGTTTCCTTCCCTGGCCCCCACCCAGTCCCCTACCCCTTCAGCCTGGCTGACTCCTGGCCATCTTTTATAGATTAGTTCTTTTACGGAAAGCGTTTACTGAGCAATCTTAGCCATTCTTAGCTAAGATAGTGGCAACTCTTCTGTTATCCTGCAGCCAGTACCCACATTCCTATGCTTATCCCTCTGAGATTAATTACTGATTTTTCTGTCTCTCTGACCTATCCTAGTACTTGAGTATCTGACGCTGAGGCCGTGTTTAGTATTTTTTTGAATGAATGAATATGTTTTGCTTTCTTGCTACCTCCTTAGCCTGGACCGAGAAGACCGCCCCCTGAAACCCTTGGTCCAGGAATACTGGGCAAACTTGCTGGGGAGACCTTCCTGCATTGAAAATACCAGCTCTGCATGACTCAGCTTCTGACGGCTCTTGCTTCAGATCCTTCTAGCTTCTGCAGTACATGAGAGAGGTGACCTACATTCAGAATCACTTTATAATTCAAGAATTAAACTCAAATGTGTAATAGGAAAAGAAATTATCTCAGTATAGGGAAACATCAGTTTTCAGGAAACCAAGATAACAAAAATGAAGGACTGAAGAAGCAAGAACTGCTGACAACAACAACTGAGAAAGTAGGACAGTTTAGACAAACTTTCTTGGAGGAAAAGGGCAGTCAGTGAATCTGGAATTTTCTACCTTTCCCATATAGCTTTTTATCTGAAAATGACACTTTTTGACTATCACAAGGATATTCATTAATCCTCCAGTCACCACCATGGACACCAAGCCCAAGGTTGGGAGAGGCAAGCAGCCCCAGTGAACATCCAGTAGCTGAATACATTTTAGTTTCGGGGGCATTCTTGCATTCATTCATTCAGGCTTTCCTCCTTTAAGAAACATTTGTTTTAAACCTTTGCCCTTTGCCAAATCTCAGTCTAGGCTCTGGAGATTTAGGATAATCAAGTGTCAGTCTCTGCCACAGAGTTTACTTCTCCCAGCTTTTTAAAGTATAGCAAAGAAACACATAACACAAAATTCACCCTTCCAGCAATTTCTAAGAGTACAGTACAATATTGTGGACCATATGCACATTGTGTAAGAGGTGCCCAGAAACCAACCACCCCTCTACCATCCTGCGTGATTGAAACTCTATACCCACCCAACAAAAATGCCCCAACTTCCCCTACCCCTAGTCTCTGGTACACCATTTCTGTTTGATTATAGTAGATACCTCATATAAGAGGAATCATGCGGTATTTGTCCTGTAACTGGCCTGTTTCACTTAGCACAGTGTCTTCCAGGTTCATCCATGTTGTAGCATATGACAGGACTTCCTTTTCCTTAAGGTTGAATAATATTCCATTGTATCCATCCATTGATGGATATTTAAATTCTTCTACCTCTGGCTTATTATGATTAATGACGCTATGAACATAGTCGTGCAACTACTTCTTTGAGATCTTTTTTTCCCAATTCTTTTAGATATATATCCTAAAGCGAGAATGATGGATCATATAGAAATTCTATTTTTAATTTTTTGAAGAACCTCCATACTACTTCCTACAGTGGCTGAACCATTTTACATTCCTACCAACAGTGCACAATTTCTCTACATCCTCGCCAACCGCCGACACTTGTCTTTTTTTTTTTTTTTGATAAAAAAGGTAAGAGGTGTCTCATTGTGGTTTCGATTTACATTTTCTCTGATCATTATGTTGAATGTATTTTCATATGCTTGATGGCCATTTGTATTATCTCCTTGGAAAAATATCCTTGCATGTGAGAAGTATTTCAGTATTTTATATACTCAAGTAATTTTTTACCACAACTCTATGAAGTAGGTGCTTTTATTATTCCCGTTTTTTAGGTAAAGAAACAGAGGCAAAAGAAGTTGAGTAATAAATTCCTTTAACTTTACAACAATCTTATGGCAATAATTACCTAAGGCAGGTATTGTTACTATAATTAAAGTTAAGGAAACCAAGCCAAAGAGTCCTTAAGCAATTTGCCTATGGCCATGAAGCATAAACCTTCCTTCCATGATATTGTGATTAATAATGGATAAAATCTAAAACTTTTTAGTACTTTCACTTCGTATAGATTCTTCTTCTGAAGACCTTTCTTAGGCACAGATGCCTCCGCAGAAAGGACAAAGATCACTGAGCATTAGCAAAGTAAGAATGCACACTGCTGATCTCTTGATTTATAGAAAGAGATATACATGCACATTATTCATGAAGCAAAAGAGAACTTGGACCTCTGCTATATGCTACGGCTTTGTGTTAGCTTCAAGATTCCCCAGGCTATAACACCCATACTTGTGGACAACCCTTGCTGTGGATGTCCTCTCTACAGGAAGGGATCCATGAGCACATTCATGGCTACTCCAACTCTTGGTCCAAACTTCCTGAAGCTGAAACCTAATCCTGTGGTGGGCACAAGGGAGGAGCCTAGACTTAAATTAAACAGGCTCTTGGAAGGGTGCTAATGTGAAGACTCAAGCAATATTCCAAAGGAAATGGTCCGGGGTCATAATCTTTGATTTGATATGCTAGGTTGGGTTCCATCACAGAAGCAAGACATAGTGCAATGTGAGCATAATACTGGAGCAGGTAAGCAGCCACATGACCTTTACGCTCTCCTATTGCTCCAGGGTTCTTCACGTTCCCAGTAATGGTAATGAGCTGGTCCTGCAGGAGTACTAAGTGGCCTCAGCTGGGAAGATCAAAGGGTCTCTAAACCCTGGAAACAGGGGTAATGGTATTGACTCTACCCAGTAGTTTAGGGGCTGAAAGGGAATGTGACTGGGGGTTTAGTTGCCAAGAGGCAGGTTTTCAAATGAAGGTTGTTGGATCAAAACCTGGAGAGTGTTTCCGGCAAAATATGGAATTATCTCTTCCTGGTTTGGTAAAAATCTTTTGAATTGGTCTCTGAACCAATCCCTTCTTTATACTCCCATTGGGACCACCTACATGTAACATGTAACTTTTCTGCTTAATGCTCTTTAAAGATGTCCATTACCAATAGGATAACGTCCAATTTTCTTAGCATGACACGTGCATCTCTTCATGATCTGACTTTTACCAAGATCTCCAGCTATAAATATCACCAGTCTCCATGTTATGATTTACTCTTTAGTGATATCAATTTGCCTGAGGTCACCCAGTCTGCTATATTCTTTTTCCTTTTCAAACTTATATTCACATTGCCATCTCTGCCTGCCCTTTCCCTCTGTTTTCTAGCTATCTCTCTCATACCCTTGCATTTTGAATTCTGATGTCACCTCATTCAAGAGCATCTCTTTACTCAACTTCTTCCTCCATGACTACCACAGTTGTTTGTCTTCTGTGATACAATAATACTCTCTGTGCATATATATGTTATTGCAGTAGCTATGAGCTATCCTGGTACAGGGTAAGTACCAATAAATATGTGTGGAATTGAATTAGCATTGCTTATTCTCTTTAATTTCTCCTTGGGATATTGATAGCTTGTGCCTAGCTAAAACTGGATTCAAATACCAACACATGGTAATGAGCTTCTTTTACTCTAGATGTGCCATGTCCACCCCAATGACATGGACCCTTCTTGGAGCCTCTTACTCCTCCACCAGGTGCTGGTCCTCATGGAGCCTTTTCCAGAGGCTTATTAACTTTGTGAGCAGTATGTTGAGTGCCCACTCCTTGTCATCTGCTCCCAGGGTTCAGAGTTGTGGGTGACATCTATCTGTATATCGGCTTGGTTGACAATCAGTCCATTTCTTCCCCTTTTCCTGAACTTGTGAAGAGGACTGGTCCCTGATCTCTGTTCCTTGGGAGTTCATGTCAACCACTTTTTGCCCACGCCAGAAAGGGACCTATATTATTCTACCTGGCTACCATAACAAAATACTACAGACTACATGGCTGCTTGAACAACAGAAATTTATTTTCTCACAGTTCTGGAGGCTGGAAAGTACAAGATCAAGGTGCTAACAGGGTTCTGTTTCTGGTGAGGATCCTTTTCCTGGCTAGGAGATACCTGCTTTGTCCTCACATAATCTTTCCTCTGAGCTTGTGTGTGTGTGTGTGTGTGTGTGTGTGTGTGTGTATTTGAGAAAGAGAGAGAAAGAGATTTCTGGTGTCTCTTCTTATAAGGACAGTAATCCTATCAGTTCATGCCCCACTCTTAAGATCTCATTTAACCTTAATCACTTCCTTGGAGGCTCCATCTCCAAATACAGGCACATTGAGGGTTAGGGCTTCCACATTCAGTTGAAGGTGGGGGACACAAACATTCTATCTATAATATGGCCAATTTTCAGAGGTCTGTGCAATGGTAATCACAAAGCTGAGCTGCCGCAAGAGCTGACCTATAAATGCTAATCAAAACAAGAACTGAAGCCAGAGCTAGAGACAAGCCAGTCCTAAGCATGGAGTTTAGTGAGCCATGAACTTAACTATTAATGGGAGCAGGGCAGGAGAGAAGAAGATAAAATTTGGATTTCATGACATATATAAACTCGTATTTCTGTTCCAACTTTGTTCCCTATGACTGGGCTGGTCTATCTACTACTTTATAGGTGTGGAAATTGAAAGCACATTTTTTTAATGAATGGCATGAGAACATTGTCACTCTATACCTACTATACCAAACTGATAGTTCATTTCAAGTTCTTTAATATGTGACTAGATTAATAATTAGGAGCATGGAATCAGTGTATTTGTGCTGAGAAAGCAGACCTGAGCAATGGATCTAAAAGAAAGTATCAACTAGGCTGTCCTGAAGTCTAACTAGGGGGAAAAAAGATTCCAAGAAAAATGTATAGAGTACATACAATCAAGAAAGAACATCACTTTACTTCTATTTGGAAATTGTAACAGTAGGTCTGACTTTTTTCTTACCTAACCTTATTTTTTAAACCTTATTTTGTCTTTTCTTTGATTTATTTAGAATAAAGATGTTTATGGTAACAGCTCAGTTGACATTATTTTAATGATTGGAATTCATGCTTCAATTTCTCATACAAAATCTGGTTCTTTGTTCATATGTCTTCAGTTTTATTATTAGTATGGACAATTATAATAAAGATGCAAGTAGGGTCTACCATACTGGACATTTCCCTCAAGGTAGAAAGTTCTATTGGACAGTGCTGCTATAGAGAAAGTAATGCTGCACTGTGTGTGAGGAGGTCTGGGTCCATTTTTCTGTTCTATAACTTACTAGCTTTAGCAACATTGGACTTCATATCTATAAACCTTAGTTTCCTCATCTAAAAAATGGAAATAATAGTGATAACTGCCTTCAGAAGGTTTGGAAAACTGAAAACGGTCAGCAGAAGTGATTGGCATGTTATAGATGTTTGATCAATCACATTACTCAGTGGTTAAAAGCATGTTCCAACTTTGGAGCCAGACCATGTAAATTTGAATCTTGGTCTTGATACTAACACTTACTGGCTCTTATTACTTAATGTTTGTGTTTCAATTTCTTCATTTGTAAGTTGAAGATTATAATAGTAACAATCTATAGGATTTTTAAGAGGACTGAATATCTAAATACATGTAAAGTTCCTAGAACATAGTAAGTACTCAATAAATATTAAGAAGGACAAGGCAATGATTAGTTTAGAATATATTACAATATTCTTGATATATAGACCATTTAGAATCAGGATTCTTAACCTACTCTATTTTTAGATGAACTTCAGAGAACCCATGTACTCTGAGTTTAAATAAATTTAAATGCATACGCATTATGTGCATATTTCTGGATTTCTGGTGTTCATCCATTTCTTGAACTGAGACCAAGAAAAGAAGTAAGGGCTGTTTAGAAGGGTTTTTTTTTTGGTTGTATCCAAGGGAGTCCTTTATCCAATGTTGATCTGCTCTCAGCAACTCACTCTCCCTGATGACTTTCCTGACAGTAGGGTTTATACTCAGCGTCTGGGTTCTGAGGAATATAAGAAAATCACTTTCCCACAAATTAGATCTTTCACTTCAGTTCTCTGAGCTTCAGGCTCTTCTATAAACTGGGGATGTGGACATGATAACTGTTCGATGACACTAGAAATCTAACATGTTATGATCCCAACACGAATGAAGTGCTGTTACTAAAACGGTCACTATATCAGGACATTGGGCAGATTTTAAGTAAAAGCTAGACCAATATTGCTGTATCAAGTCTTTTTTATCATTAAACAGAAAATCTAGAGCAAGGAGCCCCTGAAACATAGCAGGTCTTTGAGCAGAGAAGCACTGCTTGCTGCTTAGCAACCTCCCAGGCTGCAGAGTGCAAATAGAAAACTGCAGGACAGCTGAGCAGTTTCCAGAGGCAAACACGAGGCAGCTCAGGGTTTTTTTCTGTAGAAGGGATGATTTAGGATACAATAAAGCATTGCTTAGACAGTGCAGCCGAGTTTTGGTCATGGGCAAAAATCTATGTTAGCCGCACTGTGAGGATGTAGTGAACTGAAGTGTGACATCCTTTTTAGCACAAATGAATTTGGAAGAATTTGAGTCTGAGATCTATGGTAAACAGAGACAGTTCTGCAGCCAATAACCAGCCTTAAATGTTTGCACATATGTGATTTTAATTTTTTTATCACAAAATATTTGTATATAGCAATAACCATTATTTTTGAGCCAAAAGATCTATAAAGTATGCTATTTTTTTAAATGTAGGTTTAAATAGAAAATCCTTTGAAAGACACATCTGTAGTCATTTTGTTGAAAAATGAAATATTTTCATTTATTCTTTTTCTTCATACCTGTATATGCCTAAATTATCTTTTCTCCATACCATAATATGCTTCCTTAAGAAACCATTTTTCCTTTTTTTTGTTCCTGCTAACAATTCTAAATGTTTGTAAGTAAAATTCCATCATAGGGTAAAGATACAGAGAATCTAATTATTTTCTAATCCAGATGAAATTTGTAAACCACGTATCATCTGCCAGTCTCATAGTGGCAGGATATATATATGTGTATATATATTTATTTATATTTATATTTATATATTATATATAATTTATATATAAATTCACATTATATGTGTGTGTATGTATGTATATATATATAAATTTGAAGGAGAAGGAAGGAAGATTTCTGGTCTTGGAACTTTTCTGGTTATCCAGTTTATTTGGGATCACTCTCACATTCTCATTGTGCTTTCATTTTCAGCCAATATTACTGACCCAAATATTTCCAAGTGACAGATTGTTCTGTCTCAGACATGAAATGTAAATTGCTTTCCCTCTACTGAGTCAGGAGTCACACAAAATCTTTTCTGAAACTCCTATTAAGACCATAGTTGTCATTCATCTCTGACTTATATGTAGTGTGTGTTTGCCTTTCATTTGACCTCTATCCCTGTTAGATTCAGGACTTCACTTTTTTCTCAATATCACTAGTAATAGCCTTAGTTTAACGGTGACTATCAAACATAAGTCAACCACAGGGGCCAGAGGAAACAGAGGAAGTGCCCAGAGTTACCTGATGCTCTGAGAGTAGCACATATCTCCCCAGACTTTCTGAGGTGGAGGCGAGAAAAAGTAGAGTCAGACTTTAAAAACATAAGGCGTGCACAGAACCAAGACGGTCCCAAATGAAAAATGGCTCCCCCCCAAAAAAAAAAACACCTGTTAATTTTCTTCCCTTGCCTCTACCCAGAGAATGGGTCAGGTGGAAGGAGGGAGTTGTTATCCAAAAACTTTGGGAAGTTTTCTAAGTACCATCCAAAGTAATTTTCCTTTCCCCACATCTAGGGGCTCAAAATTACCACCCCCCCACCCCGGAGCGGGACATGCAGTGTTTTGTAGCCCACATTACCAGAGGGACACATGCAGTGATGCAGGTGTGCCTCATCCCTTCAGCACTGCCTAGATCATAGCCAATGCAGGTACAATAATGCAGATCAAGACCTGGGAATTAAGGATTGCAAGTTGAGCAAGAAGAGAAGAATCAAAAATTGTTTTCAAGAAGCACAACAGCACTGATTTCACTTAAATGAACCAGCATGGGTCAGCTTGGGACACAGATCAGCATAGGATCCGAAGGCAGATCAAAACAATGACTCAGAGCAAGAGCAATGAGAAGGAAGCAGACCACAACTAGGCTTAGATTTAGAGAGGAAAGGATGTTAGCTACAACTGATGAACACAGGGTAAATGAAGACAGTTCATAACGCAGAGTAAATTCTTCTCAAGTAATTATTTTCCTTTCTTTTAAAAATGAAATCTCAAATAGAAAATTCTATAGGTTCTTGAGTGAATATCATCAAAGTCCTCATTCTATTCTTTCCCTTGCTCCTTTTCAAGGAGGAAAAACACTCATTTGGGAGACATATTCCAAGAAATTGTTTGAATTATACTTAGGAGGTAGACTCACTGAAGGCAAATGACTTAGGAAAAGTGGCAGCTCCCTGTGGCCCAGCTAAGTTTGCCAGAGTTCCCTTCTCTAGGATTTCAGGTAAACGTTCCACCTAACAATTGTTCTTTTGAACAGTTCAACATAGGTTTGTTTAAACAAGACAGGTTTAGAATTGGGATGAGATCACAATGCTATTATGGTTGTCTTATGCCCAGCGAAGCCCAAAATATATGAATGTGATCCCAGACATAGCAATGCCTCCCAGGAAGGTCTCCGAAAGAAATATTTGGCAAAGAAAGTCAGCATAACAGTCAACTGTTAGGTGGAACGTTTACCTGAAATCCAAGGGGTCCACATGGCAAGGTTGGGTCCTAGGTCTCAGGGAGTGGACCAGGTGCTGAGGACTGCTAAGGTGGGCCTGGCATCTGGGTTCATGGCTGCTGGCTGGGAGGCTGGGGCTGCAGGGGTCAGTGTGGTGCTGGGGTGGGCTGGGAGCTTCCATCCTGGGGAGCTGCCTGGAGCCTGGTGGTGCTGGGGTGGCCCAGAGCCAGAGCCTGTGGGAGCCTGCCCTGAACTTGGGGCACAGGAACCACGTGGGGTCCAGTGAGCCAGCCAGCGCTGGGATCCCTGGTAAAGTGGGTCCTCATTTCCTTTCCTTCTCCCACAGGGAGGGTTTCTCTGCTGGTGTTGGGGAGCTGGTGCTGGAGCAGTGCTGGGGTAACAGGAAACTGCCTCACCTATCCCTTCAGTGAGTTTTCTTACTTACACTACCCAGGTGCTATAATCCCTCACCTGGAATCCTTAGCTTCTGTAAAGTTATTTTCGAGAGTGAAGAGTTGTTCCAACTGATGTTTCTGGGAAGAGAGCAGCACTGGAAATTCCTAATCTGTCATCTTGCATCTGGATCATGTCATGTCTCCCACACCAGTTTTCATCAGAGTCTTTCTAATCCAGGTGTAGTTATTTCTCATTGTGGTTTTAATTTTTGCATTTCCCTAAGGCTAATGATGATTCATCTCTGTTCATGTCTTATGCTTATTTTCTAATTGAAAAGTTTTTTTTCATTGTTGAGTTTTGAGAGTTCTTTATGTATTCTAGATACAAGTTTTTTTGTCAGATGTGTGGATTGCAAATATTTTCTCCCAGTCTGTAGCTTATCTTTTCATCCTCTGACATCCAGTTACTGAAAAGTGTATTCTTCCTCCACTGAATTGTCTAGCTCTTATGTCCAAATTCAACTGGGCATGTTTGTGTGGCTCTATTTTGGGGTTCTTTATTCCACTACGTAGTAAGTCATCTGGAGAATTATTTCTCTTTCTTCTTTTTCAAAATCGTTTGTTATTTTTATTGTTTGTCTTTCCATATAAACTTTAGAGTAAGATTTTCTAGATGTACAGAGATCTTGGGATTTTGGAGAACTTGCATTAAACCTATGTATCAATTTGGGAAGAATTTTCATCTTTACTCTGTTGAATCTTCCAATCCATGCAACAACATGCCCATCTATTCAGAGCTTTGATTTCTTGCATCAGTATATTATAATTTTTAGCATGCAGATCTTGTATGTACTTTTTCATTTCCTCTTTTTAGTCTTTACTTACCTATTTCATTTTTGGGGAGTGATTGTAAATGGCATCGTGTTTTAAATTTTGGTCTCCACATATTTGTGGCTTGTATATAGAAATATGATTGATAGGAATGTGTTGATCTTGCATTGTGTAACCTTGACAGATTTTGTTTTAGATTTTTTTCTTTTTGTGTGTGTGTGTGTAGATTCATCGGTACTTTTTACATAGACAATCATGCCATCTGCAAATAGAGACAATTGTATTTCTTCTTTTCCAATCTTTATGCCTTTTTTAGGAAAGTATTTTTGCTCTCTGGGACATAACAATCCCTTCAAAGCCCTTCTCATAACGGCTACTCCTGGTAGACAGACATTATGAGTATTACCTAGTTGACTAGGAAGAACTTTAGCCTCTTTTCTTGAATGCATTTAGAGAAAAAGCAATTCCCACAAAATGCTTGGATTGAAGGACAAACATCAGTCATTTGCTTCTTCTCACATATTTGTGAGGGCAGATTTCTTATTCTGTCAAAAAGGAATCCCATCATGAGCACTAGCCACCCTGGCTCTGAAGACTTTACCCAAATCCTGGATTAGTCCTTGACTAATGAGTACCAAGCTCCATTCAGACTAGTGTGCAGGGTTAGGGTTAAGACAGCTTGGTGTACTGGCTACCTGCTATGCTGCCCCTCTGAAGCTTTCTCTGACCCTTCCATGTAGAATTATTCTATCTTTTGTGAGTTCCCATAAACATATATACCTTCTTGAGAGCCTTTCATCACGTCCTTCTTCTGTCTATCTTTCTGCCTACTCAGGCAAATACTTCTCCTCTAATCTTTACTTTTTTCACTGAGGTTATAAGAAAAGGTTCTGTGTCATTCCTGGTTTGTTTTGAAATTTCTGCTAAGACAGAAGCCTGCCTCAAATCCCCTAATCCTTGATGGAGGCCATATAGCTGGGTGAGCCCTTTTTCCCCTCATTGATCTCTGTATGAAGCCACTGACTTGTATCATGAAAGATAGATACAGAAATATATAAATATATATATTTATATAATATATATAATATATATATTATATAAATATAAACGAACGTGTATCAACTCAATGGAGAAATTGAGTTGATATATAAATATCAAATATATAGAAATATAAACGAACGTGTATCAACTCAATGGAGACTGCAATTTGAACCCGTTGACTCTCTTTTTTAAAGATTTTATTTATTGGGGCGCCTGGGTGGCTCAGTTGTTGAGCGTCTGCCTTCGGCTCAGGGTCATGATCCCAGGGTCCTGGGATGGAGCCCCACATTGGGCTCTCTGCTCGGCGGGAAGCCTGCTTCTCCCTCTCCCACTCTCCCTGCTTGTGTTCCCTCTCTCCCTGTGTCTCTCTCTGTCAAATAAATAAAATCTTTAAAAAAATAAAAAAAAAAGATTTTATTTATTTATTTTTAGAGACAGAGAGTGCACTCGTGAGCAGGTGGAGGGGCAGAGGGAGAGGAAAAGAATCTCAAGCAGAATCCATCCTGAGCACAGAGCCCCATATGGGGCTCAATCCCATGACCCTGAGATCCCGACCTGAGCCAAAACCAAGAGTTGGAAGCTTCACCAACTGAGTCACCTAGGCACCTCTGAACCAGTTGACTCTCTTTTTAGAAATCAGTCTGTCTTGACACATGAAAAACTGTTCAACATCACTCGGCATCAGGGAAATCCAAATCAAAACCTCAATGAGATATCACCTCACACCAGTCAGAATGGCTAAAATTAACAAGTCAGGAAACAACAGATGTTGGCGAGGATGCGGAGAAAGGGGAACCCTCCTACACTGTTGGTGGGAACGCAAACTGGTGCAGCCACTCTGGAAAACAGTATGGAGGTTCCTCAAAAAGTTGAAAATAGAGCTACCCTACGACCCAGCAATTGCACTACTGCGTATTTACCCCAAAGATACAAATATAGTGATCCGAAGGGGTACATGCACCCTGATGTTTATAGCAGCAATGTCTACAATAGCCAAACTATGGAAAGAGCCAAGATGTCCATCAACAGATGAATGAATAAAGAAGATGTGGTATGTGTGTATATATATAAAATATATATAGTATATAATGTATATAATAACATTAAAAAATCAATCTGTCTTGATAATTATATTTTTTTAAAATTTTATTTTATTTTATTATGTTATGTTAGTCACCATACAATACATCATTAGTTTTTGATGTAGTGATCCACGATTCATTGTTTTCGTATTACATTTTTTCTACTTCTCCATAGCTTGCCTATCTCAACAAGGAAAAGAATATCTTTGCCTTAAAAAAAAAAAAAGGTTTCTGGGGTTATGGTGGTTCATTATCCGCCCTCTATTAAGGCAAAAATTTATTTAAATCAACTAAAATTTATTTAAATTAATTTATTCTGTCCACCTGGATGTAACATCTTAAGTAATTTCAGATGGGCAACCACTGGATGGAAATATAATTTCCTTGTTCAAAAGTATTACACACCCTACTATGTACCCATTGATGTGATGGGTACTTAAGCAAAGAGATGTGTTAGACATGGTTTCAGGCCTCTTGGAGTGTACAATCTGCTTGATGACACAACATGCAAAAATGCTCAATTCATCCTTGCTCTATGATTAAAACTAGTGATTCATGACCTGCAGATGCTTTCTTTATAGTTAGCTTTTCTAGGATGTTTCTTTTGGGTTAGTTTTCTAAGCTGTTGTTGATTGATTGATTGATTGATTCCTCCAATTTGCTTTATTGTATGTATCAAATGGGTCACTTCTTCAAGGGTGATATAGTCCAGTCTAATAAGCAAGCAGGTGTTGAGAGATGTTCGGATTGCCCTGCCAGTCATGATCTCTGGATTCGCTTCTGTGTCACTCATGATCAGCCCATGAATGCTTTCAATGAAAAGCCAACATGAAAAATGACTGCTGCATGAGTTCCTTAATGCTGTGTTACCACACCTCATCTGCAAGTGGGTTGGCTACAGAACTGCTGGTTGCCTGGAAATCATCTTAGATTTCTAGGAGCTCTGGGTCAAACTGGGCTTGTCACGGAACTGACTCTCTCTCTCCTGACACCTTGCAAACTTCAGATTACATTCTACTTTCAAACATTTACTGGATGTAAGATTTAATGTATCCTGCCTTCAAGGTACTTATAGTTTAGGGAAGGGACAGAAAATATATGCAATCAGCTGTACCACAAGATATCATGTAAGCTCCATCAGAGAGATGCCAACAAAGTTCTCAAGGGACCTAAAGTTGAGAAAGATTAATTCTGAGCTGGAGATTATGGAGGAGACAGGAGAGTTGGAGGGCTATGTTATAGTCTGAGTACGATGGTCACAGATAAATTTTGTAGAGAGGGCTTTCCAAGCAAAGAAAATAGAGAGTAAAAGCATAGCAGTAAGAGAGAAGTTTCTGGAAGATGATGAGTAACCTGAACTGGCTGGATTTGAGTGGCGATAGGACACTGGACATTTATAGTAGAGTTCGTGTTTAGGGAAAAAAAATGTGGACATTACCATGTGGCAAATCAAGTGTTCTTATGCAGTTATAAGGTTGTTGTTTAAAAAAACCAACTCAGGAAGCAGTGGAGAGCATGAATTGGATAAACAGAGAAAGAGAGTTCATTTGGGATCTACTGTTTCATTCATGTTGGAGGTCACAGAACTTTCTCTAGGTCGATTGTTGTGAACATGGAAAGGTGAGATAACAGGTCGGCATTGAAGGCTTTGGGCATAACCAGAGCCCTCAGGTGTTTTTTCATTTTGTTTTGCTTTGCTTTTTTGATGCTTGGTATCTAATAGGCACCTTGTAAGAGTTAGATCATCACCGTTCAGTAGAAATGTAATTAAAGTCATAAATGTAAACAGTATGTGTAATAAAAAATTTAATAGCCACAATGACAAAAAAGAAATGTGTAAATTTAATTTTAATAATTTTTTAACTCCACTCAAAAATATTATCACATCAACATTAATCAATATCACAATATTGATGAGATATTTTCATTCTTTTTTTCTTATCCCAGTCTATGAAACCAGTGTGTACTTCATACTTAACAGAATACTTCAATTCAGACTAGCCCTATTTCCCCCCCGCTCATTAATGACATGGGCTAGCTAGTGGCTACTTTATTGCGTAGCACAGACTTGAGTCTCCTTTTACTTATCTACTTACTTCTAATCTCCTTTTGCTAATCTGCTACCTACTTAATAAACTTTACTAATCTACTTATCCCATTGTAACATATTAACCTCTTTCAGTGACTCTGAGCTCCTAGGAAGGTGGCCTGGTTTTACTGATGTTAAGGCTCTAGGGCACCGCAGAGTTTCTAACAGAAGTTAAGACCTCAAAGAATGATTGTTACCCAAGTGAAGCAGAGAATGCTGATATGAAAGCCGAGATGTGGATGTAGGTGTGGGAAGAAAAGAAAGGTTTATCCTTCTTAGCCTGACTCAATCCTGAGTTAGGAAACTGAATATCTCCCACTACCCCCATTGAAGCAAAGGTGACTAAAAAAAGGAAAAGGTATTCCATTCATCCTCATATTTATATCAAATATTCACAGCCAAGGAATCTGTGTGGACAAAATTGCTTGGATCCACTGATGAAATGTTCATTAAAAATATTTCGCATTCTCACTATGCTAAAAAAAAAGAAAGACTCATGGCTGAAATGTATTTCTCTATTAAAAGTGAGCTTAATATTTTTTCATTTTTGAAATGTTTCCCTTTAATGTCATACAACCGATATCCTTTTTCTTTTCCCTGTTGCATTAATCACATTTTTAATTTTCATTATCTTAAGATGTTTTGCCCTCTTAAAAAATCTTGCCGGCAGGGGAGAGACTGCCCCTCCCAGGGCTAGCCAATTCCTAGAAACAGCAGAGGGCTCGGTTGGCGGTGCACCTTTCAAATGCAAATCTACCAACCCCGGGCGTTTATTCACCCACCCAACTTGTACTAACTTACACATCAAGCCAGTATTTCCCCTGCCCTAAATCATCCCATGGTCGGGCACCAGGCAGCTGGAGACTGCTCCTGCAGCTGAAAACCTCCAGAATTATTCAAAATAGCCAGCCCTAAATTGTTCCCCTGCCTTGCTTTGTCTTTCCTGTGGAAATACCAAAAAAAGCCTGTAGTCTCAGCTTTCCCCTGGCTCGGGCTTCTGCCTCCCAACCAAACCCTGGTGCTTTGCACGTAGCCCGGCAGGACATGGTGCGCCTCCTTCTCCAGAGAATGTAAGTAATAAATTCTTCTTTCAGTCCCTTTGGCCTCTGTGTTATTACTCAGTCACCTCCATAAATCAGAATCCCAAGAGCACAAATGAGACACAGACAGGACTGCTTTTCCGTCTCAGTTATTTTATATTTCAGTTATTTTGGACACATATTTTTACCGGAACGTAAATTCAGAACCCAGGCTAAAAGGAATGTCAGAGGACTTAAACTGCGCTCACACAGTGAACCGAAACGAAAGCCTTCAGGGAATAGGGCAACTGAGCCGATGAGGGTTGTGGGTGATGAGAACAAAGGAAACACTATTTAAACCTTCTTCTAGAGTACATTATGAAGGCATCAAGGCACTAGAATGTGGCTTATGTATCTAGTACATGCTGGGTATTTTTCCTATCCCCTCTCATTTAATCACCTTTAGGACACAGATGGGACCCAAAAAGGTAAATGACTTTCTCAAGGTCAAACAACTAGGTGCAGCTGGATTTGAACCCAGATGCTTCCTAGACCCCCAACGGGTGCTCTCATTGCTGCACCACATTCTCCCCTTCTGAGAGATAGAAAGGCGGGAATGAAAGAGGCAGCCTAGACATCCGGAGGCTTGCAGCTTTCATGATGTTTTCTTATTCTGAATGCCTGACGCGTGGCATGTTTGAGATACAGTATTTAAAAATCAAAAATCCAGGGGGAGGGGTTTCACAAGTAAGAAGTATAGTGGTTTAGACTCACGTGGAAGACAATGACGGACACTGAAAGCCGAGAGGTCTTTCTTGGGCTGGGAGAGGAAGCACTTCAGGCTCCTAAGGTCTAACTGGAACGCTGGTGACAGCTGGAAAAATTCTGTAGAGGAGAGGGAAATAACTGCCAAAGTAAATCGAGAAGAAAAGGGAGTGGCAACCTTTTTTTTTTTAGGGCAACTTCTGACTCTATGGTCTAACTTATTAATTTTCTCGAGTCTACTATATTAGTGCTATAACTCAGTCTGTATTTATGAATTTTTAATGGAAACAGAGGCTTTGCTCCTTCAGATAAAGAAATAGAATTTGGGGGTTTCAACCTAGGCAGTGAGTGAAAATATGAGCAATGCAGTATAACAACAGAACACTTACCTTTCATAGCTGCTGGAGAAGAATGAATCATGTAAAGATTTTTCTTCCAGAGTAAAATATTTTATGTCAACACATTTTTCACATGGATAAATGAGTAGAAAAGAAAAGCAGGACGGAGATGAATAATACATTACATGAGAAGCAAAGAAAACTAGTGCCTCCAGGAGGTTTGACTTCTTGTCTCAACAAAAGGACCAACATTGGACCAAGAGGGAGAGATCATTGGAAGTTTGGGATTAAATGGAAAGTGAACATTTAGTTGGATTCTCCTAAGTGATTTTTGAAGTTATTTTGCATCAAAATGTTTATGTATGCTTTAATGGATTCCGATGGTGCTCACTGATGACCTTCTTGACTCTTCAGACCATTACAAATTTTTTAAAAACTTCAAGGTGACAGTTCCCCAAAGTTTAAACTTAGACATAATTGGATTTCTAATGCTTGGAAAATGTGGATGAACTATTTTAAGTTCAAGAGAAATGTGAAGATGAAGTGACATCATGTGGATTTAGCAGGAAGATTCTTCCTGTGTTTCCCAGCTACCCACTCGGCTAAATACACTGCGTTCGTAGATTACTGGAAAGTAGCAGCTATCATAGAAGAAAGGGTATTCCTGTACTGAGTGCAGCACTGAACACTGGAAAAGTGACTCATTGCTTCTAAAGAGGAGCTATTTCAGTTTCCTTTCACTTGTGTATTTTTTGGTACAGTGCAAGAATATATAGTGTGACTTCTAGATGTTCCATTCTTTAGAACAATTTATTCTAGAACACATTTTGTTCTCCAGTGAATTTAAAATGGCTAAAAGAAACAGAGTTTTCTAAGATTGGGGAAAGGAAGTAAAAAGGGAGAGACCACGCAGGAGGAATTAAGAAACGTGAGTCACTTGCTCGTGAGCTTTGGGAGTGTCAGAACTAACTCTGTCCTCCCCTTCATACCAAGGCAAGGCAGTGATGACATAATTAGAGCTTAGCACTAAGGACAGGTTTGCCAGGAGACACCTTCCTCCTTTGTGTTTGATTTTATTTCCTTCTGGAAGAACATCCAGATTAAGGCACTTTGTGAAAGGATCCACGCTCCGATATTTTTCTTACAGTCTAAAGAACTTTAAGTTCTAAGGGAACGGAATATCTAAAATATGTGAGGTATTTCCCACCTGCCAATATTGAATTTAAATGTAAAAATCTGAATGATAATAAAATTTCTTTTGCTTGTAAAATTTTCTGCTTTTCTGTGACCTTTTCCTTCGCTTTGTTTTCTCATTTCACCAAGGGAATTGCATATGAAAAAATTAAAAATAAAATAACTAAAAGACCTCATTTACAGTATAGTGATGGTGTTAGGCTTTGAAAGAAATTATATAGTATTTGATCCAGTTATTTATTATTGAGTTGTTGGAGTTCTTTATATGTTTTGGAAATTAATTCCTTATTACATATATGATTTGCAAATATTTTCTCCCCATCCTGTAGGCTGGTTTTTCATTCTGTTGATTTCTCTTCTGTGCAGAAGCCTTTTAGTTTGATGTAGTCCTACTCGTCTAGTTTTGCTTTTGTTACCTGTGTTTTGGGTGTCATATCCCAGAAAAACATTAGAGCAGCTGTGGAAAACAGTGTGGAGGCTCTTTGAAAAGTTAAAACTAGAATTACTGTATGATCCAGCAACCCCTCTTCTGGGTATAAATCCAAGGGAAATAAGAATCTGGAAGGTAGGGCGCCTGGGTGGCTCAGTTGGTTAAGCGACTGCCTTCGGCTCAGGTCATGATCCTGGAGTCCCGGGATCGAGTCCCGCATCGGGCTCCCTGCCTCAGCAGGGAGTCTGCTTCTCCCTCTGACCCTCTTCTCTCTCGTGCTCTCTATCTCTCATTCTCTCTCTCTCAAACAAATAAATAAAATCTTAAAAAAAAAAGAATCTGGAAGGTATATCTGCCCTCAGACATTCAGTGCAGCATTATTCCCAATAGCCAAGACATGGAAACAACGCAAGTGTCCATTGGCAGAAGAAGGGATAAAGAAAATGTGGTCTCCATATTCAATAAAATATTATTCAGGCTTAAAAAAGAAAGAAATCCTGCCATTTGTAACAATGTAGATGAACCTGGAGGACATGATGTTGAGGAAACTAAGCCAGTCATTGAAGGACAAACCCTCCATGATTCTACTTATATGAGGGACCTAAAATACCCAAAGTCATAGAGGTGGAGAGTATAATAGTGGCTGCAGGGCTGGAGGGTGGGAGCAATAGAGACTTGTTGTTCAATAGATATAAAATTTCAATTATGCAAGACAAATACATTCTAGAGTTCTATTCAAATAAAATGAAAACCAAAACAAAGGGACACAAAGAAACTTTTGGAGGTGATGGATATGTCAATTACCTTGACTGTGGTGATGGTTTTCTGGATGTTTGCATATGCCCAAACTCATCAAACTGCACATGAGATATGGAAGCGTTGATTTTTTATACATCCAAAAAGCTGTTAAAAATTGTGGACTATTTAGGAGTGCTTGGGTGGCTCAGTCTGTTAAGCATCTGACTCTTGGTTTTGGCTCAGGTCATGATCTCAGGGTCCTGGGATCGAGTCTTGAATCAGGCTCTGCATTCAGTTTAGAGTCTGCTTGAGATTCTCTCTCTCTCCCTCTGCCCCTCCCTCCACTCATGCTCTGTTGTGCACATGCGCTCTCTCTCTCAAATAGATAATCTTTAAAAAATTATGGACTATTTGAAACTTATAGAAAAGTACAGAGAATAATATTATAGCAAACTGACACTTAGCCACCACCCGGGATTTTCATTTTTTAAAAATTTATTTTATTTTTCTTGAGAGAGAGAGAGAGAGAGACAGAGAGCCTGAGGTTGGGGCGGGGCGGGTGGGTAGTGGTGGAGAGGGAGAGGGAGGGAATCTTATGCATACTCTATGCTGAGCTCAGAACCTGACCTTACGACCCTGAGATCCCTGAAATCATGACCTGAGCCTAAATCAAGAGTCAGACACTTAACTGACTAAGCCACCCAGGCACCCCAGCCACCACTCAGTATTTTCAAATATTAACACTTTAACTTATTTTCTTTTTTCTTTAAATCAGAAATTATAGAGAAGTTTAACACTTCTTGCTACCCTTCTGTGATCCCAACCACTCTCTCCCCAAAGAGTGGTTCTCATGAATTTTATGTTTAAGGTACCCATGCAGGAACTTCATGAGCAAAGAGAATTCTACACATGCTGCCATGGGTTTGCAACTCTGTAAACCACTGAGTAAAGCAAGATGGCCATACTGCAAAGGTTGGAGCTGTAGCTCCACTGTGAAGGAAGGACTCTACTTCAGAGTGTAAGCCCAGAGGAAATCTTGCTGGTTTACACAGGGAGACAGGTACCTTTCATTGCAGCACTGTTGGAAGTAATAAAAATTACTAAGTTTTAGGTTATTTTTATTGTTGAAAGTATTTGTGCCAAACTTATTTTCCACTGGGAGATGTGAGTGAAATGGGAAGGTAAAAATAAACAATAAAAAAGTGTGAAATAGAAAAAAAAATCCTTAAGACATTTGTAAACATTTTGTTAGGCTGTACACTTTTTAAGCTTTATTTCAATTGGTTTGATAAGCAGTAATCATCTCCTTCCTACTCAAAGTGTGGTCCACGGACCAGAGGAGGGGCATGTCGTGGGGGAATATGTTAGAAATGCTGACTTTGGGGACCCCTCCAGCTTTACTGGGTTAGAATGTGCATTTTAACAAAAACACCAGGTGATTTGTGTGCACAGTCAAGTTTGGCAGCATGGGTCTAGAGTAGCTGCTCTCAGTTTTTATGCCTCAGCAGGCTGATGGGTCATGATGGGCTGTGAGGTGAATACAAATGCACCCTTAGTAGCACACACTTTTTGAACGATTTAAAGGATAGAGCAAATCTGAACCATTTCACCCAGTACCAGCACTCAAATTCATGTGCATTTCCCGAGTGAAAGAATAAGCGTTGAGGTGGGTCTGTAGAGAGAGGGATGTGCAACACCGCACAGCCAATACTTGAGGGATTGTGATGGGATCCTGCGGGGAGAGGCACGTGCTTGGTGACCGATAGAGGGTAAGTTGGTGATTAAAATAAAGTTAGCATCCTGGGGAATTGATAACCAATGACAACAAGTATCTGCTCTCAGAAAGAACCATTCTCTCACTGAACAAATATTTACTCATCCCTTGCCCATGTCATCTCCTCTGCTAGACCCCAGCGAACACCACAGACACAATCCATGTCCTAATAGAACTTACCGTCTCTCAGGGGAGGCAGGTATTTCACAAGTATGACTGTCCAATGAATCTTATGAGAAGAGAGGCATGACTCTTATAAGGATAGTTAATTAGGCAGGTAGGTGGATAGATAGTTGATACCTAGAAAGATGATACATAGAGACAGAGAGAATGAAAGCATATAGCAGAGGCATCTATTGGAGTCTGTGTGTCAGATGGCCAAGCAGTAGAAGCTTTTGAAATATTAGAGAGAAACATCTGATTTTATTTTATTTTTTATAAGAAGATTTTATTTATTTATTTATTTTGGAGAGAAAGAGAGAGAGCATGTGTGAGTGAGGGAAGGGGCAGAGGCAGAGAATCTCCAGTGGACTCTGTGCTGAGCGTGGAGCCCGATGCAGGACTCAATCTCAGGACCCTGCAATCACGACCCGAGCCGAAACCAAGAGTCAGACGCTTACCTGACTACATTACCCAGGCGCCCCGAAAAATGTCTGATTTTAACAAAATATGTGGAATTCCTAGAATATGCAGATGCAACGAGAAACAGGACAAGAAAACTTTGGGGCACTGGCTTTAAATAAAATGACCAGACAGTTTGGATTTTTAAAAATTATTTACCATGATTCGATAGACCTATAAATCCAGAAGAGCAGTAGGATATCTGTGAAGAGGCATTTGGAAACCTTGATTCAACTATTATCCAGCTTTCTCAAGACTCACTTTCTGAGGCTTTCAGATGCCCTTGCAGTTTAATTATACACTGAACCCCATGCTTCTTCCCTGGTGCACTGAGCTGGAACCAGCTTTCTCTCAAGGGTCTCACAGGGGCTCCCTGCTTTTATTTGAAGAAATGAGGACATGTAAGGTGGTTTGGGTTTTTTAAAATGTATTCTCTGCTCCCTACTGCTGCTCTTTGCCCAGCCTGCGACTAGCACAGAGAGTCAATGGACAAGGGAGGCACCCAGGCTGCCCTGTCTGCTAATTTAGGCTTCTATGAAGAACATGCTAGTGTCAGATTAAAAACAAAAACAAAAAACAGTGTGCCAAGAAAACCCTGTAACCATCAGCTAATATATATCATAAGATATGTAAAAATGCATACATTACACACACATATATATGGGTGTGTGTGTGTGTGTGTGTGTGTGTGTATGTGTGTGTGTGTGTTCTCCTAGTATTTCCTTTTACTCAGTGCTCCTGCTGCGATTCCAAGTTTATGACCTCCCGGGAGAAGGGATGAGACAGTAGAAAGAGAAAAAAAAACCAGTTTTCCTTTGGGTTTTGAATTTCAAAAATCTAACCTAGCCTTCTGAGGAGAAAAGGCATGAACATTAAGTTTGGGAGATCCTAATAAAGAAAACAAATCTGTCTCCTCTGATGATCTGATTGGATAAAGGTCTTCTGAGCCATAGGACAGAGCATCAGAAGGGAAGGGAGAAGAGCACCGGGCTCTTGATAAGGTGGGTGAGGGCCTATTTCCTGTGCTTCTATGAGGCCCCAGCCTTGGAAGGATAATAGAAGTCCCAGATATGTTTGGGGGACCGAGAGCAGACAAGCAAGCCTGGGCCTTGATTTTCAGAGTTGGGACGATAGCAGAACTCTAAAGAAGGAATTAATGTCTTCATGTGGATGTAGGTAGAGGAGGTTTAGTTGGCCCGGGAAACCACAGCACTTGGAGACAGCTTAGGCCAGCTGGACAAATGGCACCCGCCCCTGGGAGGCAGAGATGACACCTGGCTGGTGGGCTGCCGGGAGCACGCTCCCATCCGACTTAGATGTCTGTTCTCCGGCCACACCTCCTGGCTCGGCACTAGGTAAGTGCCCCAGAACTGTCGTGTGAGCGCCGAATAGGAAGGGCACAGCACTTCTCCCTCAGAAGAATGAGGATTCAAAGTATAAACTGAGTTAAAAAAAAAAAAATAACGTTACATTTCTTCACATCAGATTTTTTGCCCCAAATTTGTGCTCATCACAGTAGCTTTGTCAATATTCATGTGAGATTGAAGTTTGGAGATGAGGTATGTTTGGAAAGAAGGGGGTCGTCTTCCCTCTTGTCTCCCTTCTGACCTTAAGACATCGGGTTACCTCTGCTGGAAGCATTTCTGTTCCTCCAGTGTACTTCCATCTTTCCCCAACCTGTTCATCACGATCTCTTTTCTCCATTGCCTGACCCTAGAATCAGAGACAAAGCAGACAACATCACACCCAGAAATGTGTCCAAGGACACCCTCTCCCTCAGATGACGCCATTTCTCACAGAATTCCAAAGGTACCAGAAGTTCTGTCAGCAGCCCAAACCACTTAGCTTCTCCTCTGAGGCCCAGGTTATTCCGGAGGTAAGGTTGCAGAGTCTTTATAGCTTTGTGAACAAACACCAAACACACAGAGGAGAGGAATGGAGAGAATACAGGAAAGCTGGAAAAGATGTAAGAATTTAGCTGGCGAGAAGGGAGACAGACAGCGGAAGTGAGGCCATGATTTTCTGGTTGAAAACATTACACCAGTTTGCTGGCCCGTCATTGGCCCTGCCTGGGGGAATATGTTTTTTGTATGATTGTGCTGAGTCAAATATATGCCTTATACAGGTGCTTTGTGGGGACATGGGAGCACTGGGGAGCCATGTCAAACTCAATGGGGAGCTGAGAATTCTGTTCGATTTTTAAAAGCTTTTTTGCTTTGTTGAGGCAGATGCTCTTGCATGGAGACGTCGTCCTTGCTGCTCTGCTTCTGCATTGTCAGTAGCTTCGACACGCTTTTCCAGACTAGCCAGAGGGCAGCACCGGGGCACCGAGTCTATACTCAGAGCCACAGAAGTCATTGTTGTAATGACAGACGTAATGATTCTGTCGTCCTTGGGGGCCCCACCCTCCCCGCTCCAAGGTGCTGTCATTTTATTGTTGAACACCACGGATGGACCTAGAGGGTATTATGCTAAATGAAATAAGTCAGACAGAGAGAGACAAATACCACACGATTTCACTCAGATGTGGAATCTAAAAAAACAAAACAAATGAATAAACAAAAAGCAGAAGCAGACCTATAAATATAGAGAACAAACGGATGGTGGCCAGAGGGAAGGAGGAGGTGGGGGGGGTGGGTAAAGCAGGTGAAGGGGAGCGGGAGGTATAGGCTTCCAGTTATGGAAAGCATAAGTCACGGGAATAAAAGCACAACATAGAGAACATAGTCACTGGTATTGTAATAGTGTCATGTGGTGACAGATGGTAGCTACGCTGGTCGTGAGCAGTGCATAACATGCAGAGACGTTGAATTACAAAGGTTGGACACCTGAAACTAATGTAACATTGTTTGTCAACTATACTCAAGTTAAAAAACGAAAACAAAAACAAAACAAAACAAAAAACCCCTGAAAGTCCTCTGAGAAACCCCTCGTTTCCCATCCAGTGAAGTTGGCCTTGGGTGTGTGTGTTCACCATGGGAACTGGCTTCCACTCTTGGCTGGGAGCTTAATGGGCGCTTGGTGTGTTGTGGTCCCACCGACGTGGAGAAGACCTGTGGTGAGCCTTCCACACCACCCGCATTCAAAGAGGAAATCACCCCCGGTTTGTTTGTGTCTAAGGTGGATGCCTGTCCAGAAAGCTGAATCCCAGCACCGCTTAGTTGAGAGCGGTGGGTGGCGAACCCTGGGGAGACCGCAGGGAGGGAGGAGAGGTGTGTGCTCCGCATGATCCCAGGCTGCAGCTTTGTGTGAAGAAGCCAACTCAGCACTTATCTACACCACACCGACTAGAGCTCCCGTGCTGAGTTTCTCACTTTAGGGAGCAATAAAACAGACGAGGAAGGAGAGAGAGCTTGGGCAGTGGTGGGAGAGGAGAGGAAATGCTCCTTCCACAGGGAATCAGCTGCTATGTCTCTGTCTGTTGGCTTTTCTTCCCTGTTACCCCGCCCTTCACATGTGGCTGGTGTCCAGTAAATATCTGTTGAATGAACGAATAAGTATCTGGGGGTGTAATGGTTTAGACTACAGTTGCTCTCATAATTGAGTTATTGGCAATAATGGAACTATAAGCATTTGGTCTTTTTTTTTTGTCATCTGCGGTCTGTTGTTTTACGACCAGTTGTCATAAAATTGTCTAACAATTTTACTGATAACTCCCTATGATGGTCAGACAAAAACCCAGTCAATAAAAATGACTGTAGGTCAAGCAATTCTGTGGAGGTATTTTTGTATTTCTAAAAACGCCATCTTAGACCCCAGAAGGAGGAATCTGTGTACACGGCAAAAGTAACCAATACTCCGTCCCCACCACCGGGGAAGCAAATGGGATCTGAGAGAATGCATTTAGTAATTGCAGTCTATGACCACGGCTCAGGCAGAGCCATTATTCTTTTATGTGAGGGGTGAGTGCTTTGTTATGAAAGCAAGGCGGGACAGAAGCAGTAGTTTCTGAACACAATAACGCCAACATCTTATTTCTTAAAAGGTAGGAGGAAGACCCTGTGCATGGGAACAATGTGCTTTCTTCTTGTATGATTATACTCCCCTTTCTTAGTTGGTTCTGCAGCCATTATCGGTAAAGAGCTTCTACTGGCTTCTTCTATTCATGGGCGCACAGCCCATGGTTCTCCTCAGAACCAGCAAAAGCCTGAGCAAAGGAAAACTCTTAAAATTTTGCTGAAGTCTGAGGTGGCAGAGTTTGCAGTATGCAGGAAGTCAGAGACATCTATAGACTTCTCATGCAAGACAAGTAGAGTTTTCCTAGACGTGAAGGGGGTTCTGAGGAAAGGTGAGTTTTCCAAGGGAAGAGAGGATCAGAGTGTCACTGTGGGAAAGGAACAGGGAGATAAGGTTAGGGAACAAGAGAATTCCCGTAGGGCAGGGGGTCCTCCAAAGGCCTGGATGGAAAAGCTGCATTTTCTGATGCTTTTGGGTGTTTCAAGGGAATCAGTTAATGAAATAAGGTGACAACTCCTGGTCTTATTTTATACTCTTTTAGGATGCTTACTTAATACTTCTTTAAGAGCTTATTCAAACCTCTGTCAGAGGTCAAGGTCAGGGGCTCCTTCTTGTCCCTCTGACCTCCTCCTAGGTTACCAGCAAACAACCCCAGACAGGGGTAAAGCCCATTTCATAAACTTCTCCCAAGACAGGTTGTTGATGATGTGCATTGATCTATCCTTTAAGGTAAAAAGGGGGTTCATATCCTCCACCCTCTTTGCCAAAGACTAAGGTATCCTATGGGCCAATGTGATTCTATAAGTCATAATCTTTGTTGCTGGGTTGTTTGAAAGGATTGAAGGTTAAACAAAGCATTAGCTTTTCTTTTTATATCTAAGTTCAGCCTTAAATGACATTCCTAAATGAGAATTTTAAATATCCCCAAATATAAGAAGATAAAATTAGAAAAATAAAAACTATTTTCTGTGAGATGTTAGACTTTCATTAGGCAAACTTATGTTGACTTTAGACTTTCTTCATTTTATTTTTATTTTATTTTTTTAAAGATTTTATTTATTTATTTGAGAGAGAGAGAGAGAGCATGCGCGCACGCTCAAGTGGGAGGAGGTGTAGAGGCAGAGGGAGAAGCAGACTGTCTGCTGAGCAGGGAGCCCAGTGTGGTGCTCGATCCCAAGACCCTGGGATCATGACATGAGCCAAAGGCAGATGCTTAACCGACTGAGCCACCCAGGTGCCCCTAGATTTATCTCCCTTTTAAATGTATTGGTAGGAGGCGTTATTTGCCAGGTCATTTTAGCATATCATTTCATGTACATTTAAGCCAGTACATTTCTTTGCCTGTATCTGGTATGTTTTTGTTTTCCTAGTGGGAATCCATGTCTGTTCCATGTATTACATGATTAGGTGTGGCATTGCTTGGATATTGCAGATTCAACTGATGGGCCGTCATTGATTTGTTATCCTGCCTGTATAATGAAAACATGAGCTCGGGCTGGTATGGGAGTCTGGCTCCTTCTTACCATTAATCCTCTTTTGTAAATCATTGATGTTTCCGTAGCAACTGTATTAAGTTCCTGAACATGTAGCTTAACTTGTTACTCAGGGTCTTTTCTCAAGGTGAACGCGATTCGTTTTCACCTTTTTTATTTTTTCATAAGCTTGTTTTGTTAATTATAGTCCTTACTTTAAAGTACTCCTTTCTTTTACTGTTGCACTCGCTTGCACAATTTGTAGGGAAAAATCAATTATGAAACCTCTGGAATTTCACCTAATGCACATCATGTGGTCACTTGGCTCACGGGGAAGAAGACTCTTTCATGGTACCATTAAGTGCGCTTTTAATTGTATGAAAAAGACTCCAGTATTTGCAAATCTACTTCTCATTCCCAAGCGTCTTGAATTTTGTCAATAATTAAGTGAAACAGTGGAGACAGAAGTTTTTTTTTTTTTTTTTTTTGGTGTCAATAAGTGGGTTGTCTCTCAAAATTCACCTGATAAAGTATCATTTAGCAGATTTAGTCAGTCAATCCGGGAAACACACAAGGTTTTCCATTTCTTTTGAATTCTTCTTTGCAATATTGAAATACCTGAAAGTTCATTACATCTCACAGGCCAAGAAAGAGCACTTGGGAACTTGCAGGTTCTTAAGAACATGAGGAACAGGGCGCCTGGGTGGCTCAGTCAGTTAAGCATCTGACTCTTGATTTCGGCTCAGGTCACGATCTCAGGGTCCTGGGATAGAGCTCAATGTTGGGCTCCGTGCTCAGCGGGGAGCCTGTTCAAGATTCTCTCTCCTTCTTCCTCTGCCCCTCCCCCTGTGCGTGTGGGCTCTCTCTCTTTAATAAATACATAAGTCTTAAAAAAAAGGAACATGAAGAGGGAGTGTGATGAATGGAATTCACATCCCACAAACCCAGGCGTTCCCACCATAGTTCAACTCACTGTAGCTCCTCCAAAACCCCTCGAGGCGAGAAGCCAGATAGGATCCTACGAATGTGTAGCACGTCACCTGCTGACAACAAGCTAACTGTGTCTTGCTATGGTCAGCAATAGGGATTCCCATGTGAGAGAGGTTAAAATAGAACTGCACTGTGTTCTATAGAACCCATTATAGAGCCCACAGAAGTGCTGAGATTCTGAAGTCCTGCTCCAGACCTTTCCCTTTTAAATGAGCAGTGGTGCCACTTTGGCAAAAGCCAATTCAAATCTTGGGCAAGTGGTCTCAAGTGCCAGCACTGGAAACACATCCTATTGTCTACAGTTTTGCTAACTCAAAGTGGATTCTGGGGGAAAAAAAAGAGAAGAATATTGATTTCATTCTGTTCTAAATGGATTCAGTACCAAATGACAAATTGTGGTTAAGCCTAGAAACTTCCTTTGTAAGCTTTTTATCTATCTTTCTGATGACTTCTTATTTATATTTTGGTTTGTGAATGCTCACCTCTTGGCTGCTGGGTTTACTGACAGGTTTTTCCTGGGTTCCTGCAAGGTCCATGTCAATGAATACCTAGCAACTCTGGCCCAGTTAATTTGTCTTTTATCAACCTGTTTGCTTCATCACTATCACTACTGGTTGGCACTCTCAGTATTGCACTGAAAACAAACTTCTGCATGTGGCCCCAGCCCTGAAGTTTACTATTGATATTACCATAGTCATTTTGCTGGATTGTTTCGGATTTCCTTTTAGAGAAGTGGAAAAGTTCTGGTTCTATCTCTACTTTCAGGGGATGGGGAATTGATATTAAAGTATTCTACTTGAGGATGCTAGTCCCCTGGATAGCAGGAAAATATCTTTTTTTTTAAAGATTTTATTTATTTATTTGTCAGAGAGAGAGAGAGAGAGCACAAGCAGGGGGAGCGGCAGACAGAGGGAGAAGCAGGCTCCCCGCTGAGCAAGGAGCCCAATGCGGACTTGATCCCAGGACCCTGCGATCATGACCTGAGCCAAAGGCAGATGTTTAACCGACTGAGCCACCCAGGCGTCCCAGGAAAAGATCTTTAATTTATAGGATTACCCATACCTCACCATAAAAGAGTTTTCAGTGTAAGAGAGTCTTCAGGATGGTAACTTGCTCCTCACTCAATCTATAGTCTATGGTCCAACCTTCGTCCTTAGGGGTTAGCTAGGAGGAGATCTTTCAGTTATGTATTTATCTGTGCACTTCTTAGTCTTTAGCTCTCTTTTGTTCATGGTGGGAGACATAAGCCACACACTACAATCTTTAAGATGCTAACAAGTATTGAGAGATGATATGGAAAGTATAGTGTTTCTCAAATTTATTTAAATATTTGTTATCTTTTCACGGGAGAATTTTAAGCAACACTTACCTGCAATAATATGTGGGGAAATTGTATGGCAAATTTATATATTCATGCCAGAGTTTAAAAAGACAATTTGATCACCATGTTCTTGCCCTCTATGGAAGGAAAGGCCAAATCAATAAGAAATATCCCAGAGTCATTTGTATTTGTCCGCACAGAGTCTGAAAGTGCAAAGACTTGAATGAGAATTACCTAAGTTAAAAGGCTACATTACACTTCTAAACAGAATCTCAAAGGATTAGGGAACCATAGAATTCTTTTAGAAAATTATTTAATGAAAATGAAAGTTAAAATTAATTGGGACTATAATTAAAGGCTTTGTAGAAAACTGCAGACATTGGGACACCATGTTAGTTGAAATCAGTTTATTTGTATTCTTCATTGTGCTCTCGCTGCATACTGAGCTTTGTGCTGATTGTACCACAGCCTCCATTCATGAGGCTTCCATTAAATAATGGAGGATTCTTAAAATGAAATATAGAAAGAGACACACTACATATGAATCCGGATATGAGACAGCCTGTGTAAAAAACTGTCTACATGTACATATCTTCATCTATATATTCAAAAATATTATAGTTGTGTAGGTATCTGTATTTATCACCATCAATAAACATTTTGAAAACTTTTTTGTGTTTATTACTGTGCTGGGAACTGGGCATATAGGTTTAAATGAGAAAATCTCCATTACTTTGAAGTTTCTTTGGTCTCTAAGACGCAATTGAGAAATCTTGCTAATGATCAGGAAGAGGAATTACATGTAAACAAATTGAAGAATGTGAAATTGACTTGCCAGGCTTTACAACCAGGAAGTTCAAACTCACGTCTTTTTGTTAGACTCACAGGAAATTGCTTGGTAGGCATAGCCGTGAAGCATGCTCTGAAATGTGCATCATCACTAATCCGTGTGGAGGGGGGAAAAAACTGAAATCCACTTGGGGAAGTCACCTTAATTGTTGGATTGGCCACTAGGAGGCATCTTACTATAGAACCAGGCCTTAAGATGTGAAGGATGTGACAACTAAAGTTGAAGAAATGTTTCCTTTTGATGTGCCTGGCACGGCCTTTTCTTCTGTCTATGTTATTGATTTTGATTATTATTATTGTAAAAATAATTATTAATTGCAATAATTTTTATTAATTATAATTATTAATGGGATTCTCTTTTAGTCTCAAAAGTGACCTAGTTTGAGCAACATGTAATATTCCCCTCTATTTAAAGGGGGAAAGAATATGGGGTTTGGGAGTAGCTAGACCTTGGTTTTAATCCCAGCTTTGATGTTTACCAGGCCAATGACCTAGTGCAAATCACAGAATCCCTTTGAGCTGCACTCTTTATCAGTAAAATGGAAATAATAATTCCTTCAAAAGTTGTTGAAAACCTTACACCGTAAATATAAAATATCTGTCTGAATACCTGGCATATGGCAGACACTAAATAAATCATGGCTACTTTGCTATTCTGATTAGTATTTTTAGCGAAGGTTCAATTCCAAAGGAAGAAGGATATAACAGAAATCCAGATAAGAGGGGTATTTAAGGTGAGGTTCTGGTTATTCCACCAGCAAGGAACAGCACGTGGCCAGTAGCCAAGGACATGGAGGCCCAGTTCCTCATGAGACAGCCTGGCAGAGTCTGAGACAGGTGGTCAGAGACTCCTACCAATAAGCTTGTTCAAAGGGAAAACATAGACCTTCCCTAAGAGAGGTGTCAGAAATCCAGCAAACTGGACCCAGCAAATGTAGAAGGGTTGTGGATGAGGCAACTGGCCTCCCAGAGACTACATCTATAGGAGTGTTCTGAATTCCAGTTTCACCCTGTGATGGACTAAGTCTCCCAGTGGTTTCCCCGATCTGTTCCAGACTAACAAAAGATCTAGATGTTTTGAGTGCACAGCCTTAGAGCTGAAGGTTGAGCTAGCCTGGGGAGGGAAAGGCTAACCTAACCAAGGTTGATTTCTTTTTGTCCTGGTTGAGTAGTGTGCTTTCCATTTGAAAGAGAACAAAAACATTTTCATAGCAGAAATGATACAGAAGTTTCACCAAATTCTGCGACATCCAAAGGCTTGTGGAAATCAACTGTAACATTTTACACTGTTTGTATGTATAAGTAAATGCTATTGAAATAACCCAGTTGTTTCAAGAAACAAAAATAGTCTAGATTTTCATAAAATATAGTAGCATTTTATGGTAGTGTTATTTTTATAAGCACCTATGGTAAACAAAATTCTAATATTCCTAGCCCTTGTGAATACAATGTATAAAATTCTCCCCCAGGGACTAGGATTGGAATTTGTGGGTATGATGGAATGTCATTTCTATCTTATGTTATATAGCAGAAGGGATTTTGCAGATATAATTAAAGTCTCTAATGAGCTGGCTGTGGATTAACTAAAAGAAATATTTTTGGGTGGACTCGATCTAATGAGGTGACTCCTTAAAAAAAGTAAAGAGATTCTTATGCTGGACTCGAAGGAGCAAACATCTGTGTTGTGGAGACAGCTGTGTGGTAGGGAAAAGCAGGTAGCTTCCAGGAGTTGAGAATAGCCTCCAGCGGATAGCAGCAAGAACCGAGGAACCTCAGTCCTACAGCCGTGAAGAACCCAATGCTGGCCAAGACTTAAATGAATTTGGAAGAGGATCCTGAGCTATAGATGAGACCACACCTCCATTCACCACCTGGATCTCAGTCTGGGGAGACCCTGAACAGGGAACCCAGACATTCCAAGTCTTCTGAAACTGGGAGATAATAAGTGGATGTTGTTGTAAGCTACCAAGTCTGTAGTATTCTGTGACATAGCAACAGAAAACTAATGCATCTACTAAACAAATTTTGCTATGAATTTTAAATCTAATGGAAGTTGAAGCTCGTTTGAAACCCAATGTAAATTTTTGGTTTCACATCTATAGGTCTGAGCAACTGTAATCAGGATTAAAAAGTTTAATGAGAGATAATTCCATGTCTGATCAAACTCTTCAATTTAAAATTAATTCTGAAATCTGAAACCAGCTACATTTGGGTTATTTTTCACAAATTTCTGAATCACTTAAAAAGTTATTTTAGATAATTTATTTAAGTTGCTTTCTTTAAAAGCATTGGTCCAAAATGTGTGGAAGAAACTTCATAGACCATATGTCTTATGTTTGCAAAATACTGGAGCAGATTTCTGAGCTATCTAGCTTGCTGGATACTGAGCATTTCAGAACATTTTATATATTAGAAAAAATACTTTTGCATCACCTTTTATCTACTAAGCCTGTGAAAATCAGAATCAGTGGATGCCTAAAAAGAATAAGATGTACATTTCTTCTTGATGGGTAAATAACAGTCTGTTTCAACCTAGATCATAGATATTTTCAGAGAGGCGTTGAAATCAGTAAAACTAATTAATGTGTGACCATGTAAGAAGATACATTTCTATTCTTCTGCTGACTTTTTGTCTTTGAAGCTTTTTGTTTGGTCATACACCACCTGTTCTTATTTATATTTCCTGATATTGAGATTGTCATATTTTTTAAACTAATTGCAGGGTTTTACTTTATGTCTTTTCCAGAAGAAGACCAAAACGTAGGATGACTTTATACTAGGTTTTGGAAGATTCAGAAGGGAAATGTGCTGGAAATGTAATGGAGGCCCTTGTAATCTGAACTATGTCACTGTGACTTTAATTTGAAACTTTTGTTTTTCTAAAAACTCTAACTTGGTAAGAGATTATGAGTCAGTTATTTCACCTTCAACGTGCCACATGCTTTTTTCCCTTTTGCAAATGTCCTTCTGTTAAAAGGCCCATACATTCGGCACCCTTCAAAAATGATTTTATCCCTGTTTTAACTTCAAAGTAAATGTTTGAAATAACAGGAGAGAAAGTAAACGGCTCGAGCAGATAGGATTGTGCATGATTGAGCTCGACAATATGACAGTTGATTAGCTCTGATGTTTTTCTGCATTTGAGAAAAATTGCAGTGGTTCAGATTGCTTTAATGATCTGTTGTTTTAAGTCAACAATAGAAGTGTGTCTTTGAAACAATATTTTTTCGCATTTGTTTCCATTGTCTTAGACTCTTAAGCAACACATGAAAGATTGATTTATAATTTTATAAGGGGCAAGAGTCTTTAAAGAAAATTGATTGTTTCTCCCCTTCCTCTCCCTTAAAGCCACTTTCTCTACAAAGGCTTTCAGAAATGGAATGTTTATTGAGATTGCCGGTGGGTTCCATTAGTTGGACTGCACCTTGTGGTTTACTAATGAGGCTAGGCTGTGCTTGTTGTCATTAAGGATGATTTGAAAGAATGCTATAATTATCGCTTTGCATTGATTGTGGTTGCTTTTCTCATGGCTTTAGCAGTAACTATGTTCCACGATATCTTTCTTTCAGAGTTTTTCTATAGTACTTGACATTTTATTGTTGGTGGTCATTCTGCTTCTGCAGAAAAATAGAGCAAATTAGCTTTGCTGCTTGTCATTTGGGGAAGATAATTTATGGATCTTTACATTTAGTTAAACTCCTACTTTTCCAACATATTGTGGATAAACACCCAGGGTACTGCAGAGATTGCTAAGCTTTTCTTTTGCAAAGAAAACACCATCTTGGATCTTTTCTAAGAGCACCCAAGTAATGAAAATGTTTCTCCTTTTATCTGGGGTTTAGGCTAATTCTTTTTGCAAATATCTTGTGTCGTACAGCCTGATGTGTAGTCATTTTAACCCATTCTTAGAGCTGCTGGATGTTAATTCACTCCGTATATTTGAGGATTTTTCCTCCTTTGTTTGCTTGTTTGTTTCTAAGTCACCCATCCTTGGAAGGGAGCTAAAGTCTTTGAACAACCCCCCCAGTCTGAGTCAACTCAGGTTTGGCCAACATTCCAGTGAAATTACTTTGGTAGATCTCGTTTAACTGATCTTCACTAGATAAATTTCACCAGGGATCATAGTCTTTTCCATGATACAGTGGAAAGCATGTGGACTTCGGAATAGATAGACCAGAATCACTCCTGGTTGTGTGACGTTGGTAGGTTACTTGAGCTTGCTGAGCTCCAGTTTCCTAACTGTAAAATGTGCATATTACCTACCTCTCAGGCTTCTTATAGAGAGTAAATAAGATAATCATAAGTAAAATATAAATAATGTAATATATTATAATATATATATTGTATGTAAAACATTCTTCATGATACATAGTATGACATCAAATGTATGTTGCCTCCTAATGCATGCTATCTTTTTCATTTTCCTGTGCTTTTATAAAACTGGTAAAAAACTTTAGGGAAACTGTCTGATAGGCAAGTGAGTGGGCAAGTGAGTGGGTTCTCACCTACTCTAGCTCTCTTGATTGAGTAAATGTAGAAAAGTTATAATCTTGTAGTTTCTAGGAGTAGTCAGAAGTTTATTACCACTGTGGATTGATTTATAGCATCACACTTTTCTTTGGGATGAATTTAATGCTGAAGATGTGTGCAACTGAAACATTCCATTTTTTTTTTTTTTAGTTTAAATTCAATTAAATAACAAATAATGTATTATTAGTTTCAGAGGTAGGGGTCAGTGAACATTCCATTCTTTATAATCTCCCAAAAGAGAGAGAAAATTTGCATTTATTTATTTATTTAAGATTTTTACACAGCTGGAGCAGAACTGCCTTGATGAGTATTCCACTGAAAGTTCCATGGATGGTCATTTATAATAAGCTGCGACCAGCGGGGATGAGGCCATCTGGAGAACGAATGTCATTCCCAGCCAATTAAATGGTGAGTTCCCAAACAAGTTACAAGTTAAATTTTTATTACACAAAGTTATATTTAGACTTGTAGAAAGCTTAGAATTGCTTAGGTGCTTATTGTTTAGTAGTAAGTATCCATGCATTCTACTATATGGCACATCCTTTAAAAAAATGAATAAGAATCAAGGAATGATTTGAAGACATTGTAGCAAACACATATATGTTAGAAAGGGAAAATATTTGAAGAAGGATGAGTGGGTGAAAGGGAAGTAGACTTCGCTTCCAAAGCTGTGACCTCAAGTTGGAAGGGGTGGGGGCTAAGCATGAGGGGAGGGGCATTGTGAAGTCTATTATTAAACAGGGGTTGGAACTGATGTGCACACTCCCATTAGCCAGGTACCAGAGTCGGGATACTAGCTCCCCCTTTTCACCTCACTTGATCAGTCATTTCAATAATGTCTGCATTTGACAGAAGGCATTTTGAAAACACGCGGAGTGCGTGGGAGGAATATTGGAATAAAAAGAAGAATTTGTCCCCTCTGACCAGGAAGCTAGAAAGTGTCAAGGATAGCAACATGGGAGAACTAGGGAAGCAGATGGTTTCAGGCTCTAACCAGCCAAAAGCTGTTGGTTCCTGTCCACACAGTGATTTCAGAATCCTGTATGGTGATTTCAAAGCAAATTAAAGTACTTACACTTTGAAGGACATATTTGTTCAGGGATCTCAGTGCAAACTTCTTAAAATTTGGATATAGTATGGTTCTTTTCAGCTCCTTTTCAAAAGAAGGGGACAAAGTAGCTGTAAATCTGAAGAAAGAATCTCTACCACACCAAACCCAGGAATAACATATGTTTATTTGAACAAAGGAAGCTATGGAACCCCTCATCACACTCACATTCAAGGTCATCTGAAGTTAAACTAGAGATAGTCAGGTATTGTCCTTTCTGTGGGATGCTTTCCATTAGCAGAAACTTAAAGCCTCATTTTTCATTATTTAAAGCTTCCTAAAGATAGACACTGTGTACTATTACCTGCTGGCCTCTACCTGCTGCCTAATCTGTCTTGCCAATCACAGGACTCTGCAGAGATACGCACGCAATCAAATCGCATAAAGAATGCAGAGTGAAGAGAAGTGCTGAATCAGAGCAGTTATCCAGATATACTCATTCCGAATCAACAGCTTCGTTTTGAAATTAAAAGAGCAGTTTGTATTTGAAGAAGTAAAAGAGTACAAAAGAAGAGAAACTCACTTGTTTGGGTCACTGTGGTCAAAACAAGACATGTAGTATGTTCTCTTGTTGTCCGGCTCTGAGACTTAGTGTTTATTGTTTTGAGGAGAAGGAGTCAGGAGGGTCTGTGGAGGTTTTCAAACCCATTAATGCAGGAAAAGGTGTTGACACTGGTCATTTTAGATTCTCCTGGTACTTGATGGTTTCTGGATCTTCCAAGCTATTTGTCCCATAAGGGAAATGAAGGAGATGTGATGGGCATGACCCTTATCTCCAGAAATTGGTGAGAAACCCAACTGCCTGGCCCTGCCCACTGGATTTAGCACAGAGATTTTGTAGCCTTATTTTTCTGCTTTGTTGATGTCAGAGATGGAAGCTGGATTAAAGATTTGCCAGTTTCTAATCTAGAATCTGTGCTGAAATCTGGAAATAGTCCCGTATTTGACAGTACATTACCATTATTTTTTACTAATTCTCAGACCTTCCACTTTGGGAATTTATTTGCTTTCTAAAAATTTGTCTGACAAATATCTTTGTCTTTTTCTTCAATTTTTCTCAGTGGGGCAACTTTTGTAATTTTATGTATACCCTCCAAAGCATACTTACCAAATTCCTTTGACTCTTTGTATTTTTCCTGGCTATGACCCTTGGCCTGATAGATGCATTCGATGCACAAAAGAATATTCTAAAAGTGAATTTTCATTGGTTCTATTTTCACTTATCTCGGGTTAGAGCATATTTATATTTTTAAGACATCACGTAATTCCGATTAGTATTAGACATTAGGAGGATATACAAATAGTATATCTGATTCATCTTTGGGGTGTGAAAAAAAGCTGCTTAAAATTCATTGTATCCCACTTAAAATAATTTTGAATAAATGAGGAATTTTCAAGGGTTGTGCCATTCTAACATCCCCCCCCCCACGGAGTTTCAAAAATGCATATATCTTTTGTTAGCAATAAAGAATTCTTTTAGCCCAGCCAAGGAGCTGATGCAATAATCCTAACTAGATAGCCACTTAATGATTGTCATTCACTGATAGAGCTCTCCTAAAAGACATTTACACTCATCTTCTTGTTATCAGAACTCTGATTTTATTCAGAAATTGGGGGATCCATATATTTTAGGGAATGAAATAAATACTTTAAGCCAATATATATTCCATTGCCCTTGCTAGATTGGGCATGTCATGAAATTCTGACTAATCACAGGTGAGGGGTAGTTTCTTAGGAGGTTTATCTCCACTCTTAAAAAGGTACTTAGGACAACACATGTCTTTTTTTTTTTTTTAACATTTGGATTTTGTTACATAGAAACACAATGGCTATAGATACCATAGTCATCCTAATACAATGAGAGGTGAAGGCTGAGGTTGTCAAAACAGAGCAATCTTGATATCAAAAATGCTGACTTAATGGATGCTCTACTTTGGGACTTATTATGTGAGTTAATAAATTTACCTTATTTTCTACAAAAGTTTTAAAATAGTGTTATTGAGGTATAATTAACATACTGTAAATTATGTATAAACTGTACTGTAAGGTATATGGTTTGAGAACTTTTGACATTTGTACCTACTTGTGAAATCACACAGTCAGTATAATGAACATATCTACTCTCCCAAAAGTTTTCTTATGTACCTGCCTGTGAATAAACAGTTTTAATTTTTTTTATTAAATTTTTTTATTAAAACATTTTGTTTTAATAGCTTTAATGTTTATTTTGATTAATTGCACTGATTACAGTATCTATCACATTGTTGAACAGGAGCGGTGAGAGCTCACATTTTTGTCTTTTCCTTCATTTTTGCATTTAGTCTTTTATCACTGTGTATGATGTGAACTATAATGGCTTTGCAGATATCTTTGTTTGAGGAAGTTCTATTCTTAGTTTGCTGAGATTTTTTATTACGGATTGACGTTGGATTTCATCAGATATTTTTCCACGTCTATTGAGATAGTCATATGGTTTCTCTTTTTTAATCTGTTAATACATTATATTATATTGATTTTTTAAAAAGATTTTATTTGTCAGAAAGAGAGAGCACAAGCAGGGGGAGTAGCAGGTAGAGGGAGAAGCTGACTCCCCACTGAGCGGAGAGCCTGATGTGGGACTCGATCCCAGGATCCTGGGATCATGACCTGAGCTGAAGGCAGATGCTTAACCAACTGAGCCACCCAGGCATCCCTATATTGATTGATTTTTTAAATATTAAAACAACTTTCATTCCTGGAATAAATCTACCTCAGTCATGATAACATTTTCTTTTATATAATAATGGACTCAGTTTGACAAAATTTTGTTAAGGAATTACCATCCAGGTCCATGAGGGTGTGAAAATGAGTAAAGGAAAACCTCATTCAAAATAGAGTCAGGACGGGGCGCCTGGGTGGCTCAGTCGGTAAAGTGTTTGCCTTTGGCTCAGGTTATGATCCCAGGGCCCTGCTTCTCCCTCTCCCTCTGCCTGCCACTCCACCTACTTGTGCTCTCTCTGTCAAATAAATAAATAAAATCTTTAGAAAAAAATGGAGTCACGAAATCTGGAATGGGGAGCTTTCATGCATGTACTACTTTTTGCAGCCTACTTTATATACCCCAATAGGAAAAAGCTTACTTTACTACCTCAGCAAGAGGAAAGGAGACTTTTCTCCCTGACCAGAAGGACTAGGAGAAAATAAGACAATAAGACAATAAGAACCAGACAATCAGAACCCTTACAACTCAGCCAATGAGAAGTCGCCATAACTCCAAACTCTAGCTCTCTTCCAATGAAATTTCATTCCAAAACGGCACCTTCCAGCTCCTTCATTTCCTCTTAAAAGAACACTCTTCTTTGTTCTCTGGACTTGCTTATAGTTTGCCATAATTTACATGTGCTGAATTGCAGTCTCTCTGCTATTCCTGAATAAACTCATTTTGCTAGTAAACTAACTGGCTATTTTATTTTTAAGGTTGTCAAGGGATGTTGGTCTATAATTTTATTTTCTTCGGATGTCTTCCTCATGTTTTGGTATAAAAGTCATGGCATCATAGACCAAGTTGGTAAGTATTCCTTCTTCTTCAGTCTTCCGGAATAAAATTTTTGTATTGTTTTTCTGTTTCTATTTTATTGATTTCTGCTATGATCTTTATTATTTCCTTTCTTCTGCTTATTTTTGATTTTCTTTCCTTTTTTTTTTTTTAAAGATTTTATTTATTTGACAGAGAGAGCACAAGCAGAGGGAGAGAGAGGGAGAAGCAGGTTGCCTGCTGATCAAGGAGCCCAATGTGGGACTCGATCCCAGGACCCTGCGATCATGACCTGGGCCAAAGGCAGCCACTTAACTGACTGAGCCACCCAGGCGTCCCTTACTTTTGATTTTCATTTGTCCTTTTTTTTCTTCTAGTTTCTTATGATGAAAGATGAAGTAGTTGATTTGAGATCTTTCTTTTTTCTAATATAGGTATTTTAGTTCTAGTTCCCTTTCATTTTTGCTTTAACTGCATCCCACAAATTTTGATATGCTATATTTTTATTTTTGATCAGTTCAAGATACTTTCTAAATGTACATGTGGAAATGTGCAATTTAGTTTCAAATATTTGGGGATTTTTCCGATATATTTCTATTACTGATTTAAAATGAAATTTTACTATGATCAGATATATACTTTGTATGATTTAATTCCTTTTAAAGTGTATTCAAACATGTTTTGTGTCACAGTGTATGGTATATATAGGTAAATGCTTTGTGTGTAATGTATTTTGTTATTAAGTGAGTGTTCTATAAATGTTATTTAGGTCAAGTTGGTTGACAGTGTTGGTCAAGACTTCTATCTCTTTATTGATATTCTGTCTACTTCCATCCATTATTGAGACAGAAATGTTGAAATCTCGGGGGACCTGGGTGGCTCAGTTGGTTAAGCATCTGCCTTTGGCTCAGGTCATGATCCCAGGGTCCTGGGATGGAGCCCCACATCGGGCTCCCTGCTCCACGGGAAGCCTGCTTCTCCCTCTGCCTCTGCCCCCCACTGCCGCTCATGCTCGCGTTCTCTCAAATAGATAAAATCTTAAAAAAAAAGAAATCTCTTACTATTATTTTGCATTTGTCTGTTTCTTGCATTTTTCTAATGGAAAAAGGACAGTCTCTTCAACAAATAATATTGGGAAAATTGGACAGCCACATGTAGAAGAATGAAACTGGACCATTTTCTTAAACCATACACAAAGATTAGTTGCTATTTTCATTAACAGCTAAAAACAATATATATGGTGACATGCAACTTTTGAAAATTATTTATTTGGAAAGAAAATCTATTTAGTTACTTATTTAATAACTTTCTTACATACCTTTTCCTTACTCTGGTTTATTGGTGAAAATTTTTGTACTTAAACTTCTCTAGAATAAATATTTCTTTTTTAAAAAACATTTCTGTTATATTTGCAAAGAAGGAAAGAAAGTAGTCCTTTATAACTGATTTTTTATAAGTAAATGGTAATTAACTTTCAGGTTATTTAGCATATGCAGCAGAGGCTCTGAGCTCATGACTCATCGGTCATGGTCTGCAAGCATGGTCTGCAAGCATGTTTTATTTGTCTCCCAGAATCTTGGCCCTTACAATATTCTAAAAAGATATAAATGTTGCCATCATTAAAAAATGTCAGAGAATTTAAATGGAAATCTAGATGACCTTCTCTTAAAAACACTGAATATCCAGAGATACTCCGAAAGTATCATAACAAAGCATAAGAGCAATGAATAGTTGCCCCCTTCAGATGGATCATGTGTTCTCCAGAATACAGTCTCCATCAGTCCTTATAGACCCATACCCGGCACTTTCACTCATACACATCATGTGCCTTATGACTGACAGGGTTTGAGTTTGCACTTTTTCCAATATAAGGGTTACCTACGGATCCAAGTCATCTCTAGATTTCTTTTTAGATTTACTTATAAAATGACTGGGAAAATGCCTCTGGATTTCAGTGAAGTAACCAAACAAACAAAAATTCCCTTTCTCTACTTTTTCCTAATCTCTTTTTTAGGGGGATTGAAGAGATGGATTCTTTTTTGACTTATCTTTCCACTTCCGTAGCAAATATGGACATGCTTTTATTCCTCTTCATTTGCCTTTTGTCACCATTTTGGTAAAATGGGATACAACCTAGCTTGACATCTAATTTTTTAAAGTACCCCTATTTGTGGGGCACCTGGGTGGCTCAGTCTGTTAAGCGTCTGCCTTCGGCTCAGGTCCTGATCTCAGGGTCCTGGGATCGAGCCCCACATCGGGCTCCCTGCTCAGCGGGGAGTCTGCTTCTCCCTCTCCCTCTGCCTGCCTCTCTGCCTACTTGTGCTCTCTCTCTGTGTCAAATAAATAAATAAAATCTTTAAAAAAAGTAAAGTACCCCTATTTGTTGAAATAACCTAACATCTTTTTAGCCTCCTGAAATAGGCTTCCCAAGGAATTTGTACTCAAAAGCTACATATATGAGCTGGTTTAGTGATGATTAGGACTAAAAAGGATGAGAAACTTTATATTGTGTAGCAATGTTCTGGGCTGGGTTTTGATTGCTTTCTGATTTTGTTTGTATATACAATATGTTTGTAATGGATGATTCTTCACTGTGACCATATCACTTCTCCGATTCTGGTTGGGCCATCTTTTTAACTTCATCTTAGAATTAAGAAGTGGTATAGCTTAATGATTTTGTTTGCCTACATGACTATAATGTTTTTGACTTATGTGAATCTTATAAAATTGTAATAAGCAATGTCAAGTTTGCAAATTTCAAATGCCAGTTTTCAGATATAAACTGTAATCTGAAGGGGACACTTCATAAAAAATACATAACCTTCATCTTTTCGTCTTTAAAACCTCTGACTTCTTTCCTGAACTCCAAACCACATGTTTATAAATGTGTATTGTGTCTCTTGCAACCCTTACTCAAGCATTCACATTTACATGAATCTGGGTAGTAGCATATAGGGGAAGAAATGTTAGCTAACAACTAATGAGTGCAGCTATTAGCTCAAAATAGTAGTCATTTCATTTCATCCTCACAATAACCTCTAAGGTAACTACTCTCATTATTGTATTTTACAGATTATATAGAACTGAGGCAAAGCTAGATTAATTTACTCCAAGACACACAGTCACATGGATTCAGGCCAGGGAATTGACTCCAAAATCTGTTTCCTCCATACACGTCTCTTGAAACGTGTATAGGTAATCAACTACGGGAGGTAAGTATGAGTCATTGTAGGTACATAAGGGAAATTTTGCAACTGGTATTTCAGCTCTGATACAAAAAAGTTGGTAGTTTAGAAATGGCATCAATCAGCAGATAACCCTGAAGAAGTCAGATGGAAGAGAACCAGGGAGGTGAAAGGAAACTCAGACCAGAACTAACACAGAAACATGTGCTTTAGCCACTTCCTTTTATGTATCACAGAACTATACCTTATTTATGTTTGTATATCAACTGCAGGTTGTTGCTGGATGCATAGAATGAGTTATGCACATAAACACACACACATAAACAAACACACACACACCCATAAAACTTATTTAATATAAATGTTCTGTAAACTCCATTCCATTAGGTGTTTAGTTACTTATTTTGTTGACCTTATAACACCGCAATATAAAATAGAACAAAATAAAACAAAAATGAAAGCAACTTCAAATATTGCTCAGGAAGAAGGCCAGGACCTGAAAGCTTTAGGTAACATTTTCAGAACCATGGGAACTTTAGTGTGGCAAGGTTATAGGCAAAATAATGGTCTTCCCAAAGATGTTCACATCCTGTGACCTGTGAATAAGTTACTTTATATGTAAAAGAGAGTTTGAAGATGTGATTAAAGACCTTGATACTTGGGTATTATCCTGGATTATCCAAGGGGGCCCAATCTAATTGCAGTTTCCTTAAAAGAATTACAGGGGACATGTGTTGATGGAAGTTAAATCAGAGAGATTCGAAGGCACTGGCTTTGAGGTGGAAGAGGGGCCATGAGCCAAGGAAAACAGGTGGCCCCGAGAAGCTGGAAAAGACGAGAATGTAGACTCTCTCCTAGAAAATCCTGTTGACACCTTGATTTTAGCTCAGTGAAACGCATTTAGGATTTTTTACCTCCAAATCTGGAAGAGAAATTTGTGTTGTTTTAAGCCATTAAATTTGTGATAATTTGTTAAAAGCAACAATAGGAAGCCAATGCAAGCAATGTGGGCAATCTCCTGGGAACAGCAGTTCCTAAAGAATGACCTAGCAAGACTGTCCTTTGGAAAATTTATGCTCTTTCATGCTAGCTATTCCGAGAGACATGTTTATTATGACATAAATCAGTAAATATTTTGACTTTATATGATGGATTTTCCTTGCTAAAATATTATTTTTAGTTTAGTTTTTAATAAATATTTGACAAAATATTAGCTTGATTTCTTTTTAATTTAAGAAAACCAACTGAACAATGAATTTTCCTCTTTTTCTGCAAATAAAAAATAAAAATATTTCCAGAATACATAAAGCTTATCTTTTAAGTGTTTTACGCTCATGAATAATCCTTGTAGAATGCAAGGAAGTTCTAATATGTATTATTTATTTGCATAACCAGGTAAAACAATTTCTCTTTTGTTGCTATTGTAAATAAATTTATCTTTGAGGATTCAATTTAAAATTTCAATTTGATTCAATAATAAATTACACGTGATCAAGTTTCTGATAATCTCCTTTGCAAATCGCCATTGTGCAAATGTTTTCAGTATGAGTATGGACTCAAGGTTTATTGGATAATGAAAGCACAGATATTTTGGATTCTGCAGATAACAATAGAATTGGAACTGTAAAATATTTTAGAATTTATGTGTAAATAAGTCTTGTTTACATTAATTGCTTTATCAGGTTAAGAAGACCCTTGAAAAAGAGGGTATAATTCTTAAACAATGTTTAAAAGTATGGAATTTTAAAGACTTCAAAGTTTATGATAATAGAATAGAATTTGAAGGTGTGTTTTGTGAAATTCTTTGCTTTAATGAGTTTTGAAAATATATCGAGAAAGCAATGAATACTAAGATTAAATTTGAGAGTTTTCTCCTATAAATTCATCATTAAAAATAGATTTCTAAAATATAGCAGGTTATTGAAAATATTTTAAACCATAAATTTAGGTTTGACTGATGTGTTTAAGCTTGCAATTACTTCCAAAATCATTATATGAACAAGATATATTTTGTGAATATTAATTGGTAGATCACACACTTCTTTTTAGCTTGAGTACAGTTAGATAATTTACATGGTTATTATGTGTTTTCTGATTTACAGTCTACTTTCAACAAGGAAAACTATAATATTAAAAAAAGTTTATTCATACACAATATGTAAAGAATTCAACTTAATCATTTTATAACATACTTCATTTCTGGCTATTTTTGGTCATTTTTTTTTTTTTTAAATAGGCTCCATGCCCAGTGCGGGGCTTGAACTCCTTACCCTGAGATCAAGAGTTGCATGCTCTACTGACTGAGCCACCCAGGCACCCCTTGGTGATTTTCAAAAACAGGAAATGAAAATTTTAGTGCTGGAATAGGGGATTTCAGAAACTTTCAAGATCTTAGAAAGAAGAGATTTTTTTTTTGTTATTTTTCCTGAAATAATTCTTTAAAAATTCTTAAAACACATAATAAGATGAAAGGGGAGCTTAAATTTCAAACCTGGCATAATCAGAAGTTATTAGCCAAAAAAAGACTTGATCATAAGTAATACACACACACACACACTGCAGAATATATATGTCTTACTTGTAAACTGGATTCTGTTTTTACAAGAACTCAATCATTTGGATCTTCTATTTGCTCTTGTTTCGCCATTGACATTGTTTGAATCATTGTCCATGAGACCATTTGTTCACCTCTAATTTTTAGAAGATAAATAACTTATAAACTATACCAAACTTAATATAGCAAAATTTATCAACTCTAAAAGCATCTTTAAGTTTGGGAAACTATAAAGTATATTTGAGGGACTGGTCAAACAAATATAAAAGATTTGTAAGGGGAAAGTGTTTGCTTTTTGGTTAGAATTCATAGATTTCAGTAGGTAGAAGGCTACTGAGAGCTCATTCAGTCCCATTTCTTTGTCTCATCAAAGGCAAATAGGCAAATTATTTAGCCTTTGAGTTTCATTTTTCCAATCTGGAAAATGGGGCTCACAACACCTATTCACAGACTCCTTGTGAATAGTGACTGAAATAACGAATATAAAGGACTTTATAAAACATTTGGCATATATCTAGCACTCAAAGGTTTATTATTATCACTATTACCCTAGAAATGTTAATTATTATGGTTATTCTTTTTCTATAAATATTTCTATTACTTAATATTATGTTTAGAAGATTCTTCACAGTTTCCTAGGTTATGACTCAGTGTGTCAAAGCCCAAATAAAAGTTGAACATTTTAGTTAATATTTCAGCTTTTGAAAATGGATGATTCTGATATCGCTTACCTACCCAAACAAACAAATATAAAATAAACAAAACTCCGATTTCTACCCACTATCAACCAAATCAAATTTAAAACCCCTTTGCCTTAATGTTTTTCCCTAGTTCAACTTCAAGCTACATTTCCCTAATTTGCAGACACACAAAACCACATGCTGTTCTCTGAGTTTGTCCAAAGGTTTCCTGCTATCTTTCCCTCAGGTTGTTCCTGTCTATGGCCCTAGATGAACACCCTGTAGGAACCTCAGTTGGGACTTCATGAGAGAGACTGGACTCAGCACACTGGTAGACTTTTGTTTCTACTTCATTTCCTCCAAAACTTATTAACCATTTGAAAACAGTTCTGTATCCTCAAAGATCTGAGGGAAATTTGGGCCAATGAGAATAAGCCACTATCTCAGGGAAACCAGAACATTTTATATTTTTAAGACCAGGTTAGACCTCCCAGTGGTTAACCACCAAGTAAAACCTTGAGCCACACTGCTTAAATGGCATGAGTTTTTAAAAAAAAAATATTTTTATTTATTTACTTGAGATAGAGAGACCACAAGTGAGAGAGAGAGATAAAGAGGGAGAGAGAATGGGGGGGGGGGGAAGGGGGGCAGAGAGAGGGGGAGGAGCAGGCTCTCCACTGAGCAGAGAGCCCAACCCAGGGTTCAATCCCAGGACCCCAAGATCATGACCTGAGCTGAAGGCAGTTGCTTAACCGACTGAGCCACCCAGGTGCCCCAATGGCATGAGTTTTTAACAAGCCTCCTTCTTAGCCCTATCTTTCTCTTACTTCAATAATGGAACAGTATATTTCCTACCACTATCCCTGGTGATAAGTCCCTGTCTTTGCTCTTGTGTCTTATAAAATCTTATTCTTTAGTCTCAATACCAGCTACTTCAAAAACCTACATCTAGGTCCCATTTAGGAAACCCAGCACTCATCCTGGGCCATTGTCCTTCTCAATTCCTGTGCTTTTATGGCTGCTCTTTCCAGGAAGCTCCCTATGTATGACATACCCTACCTCCATTCCCTCTTAAAATCCTACCTATAAATGGACCAAACAAATGTTAGCTCCTTCATAAAGCCTTTTCTAATCTCTAAAAGGCTTGAAACATTCTCTCTATTTACAGACTCTTGAGAAATGGTTCACATGCCATCTTGTACCATAGTTATCAGTGTGTACTTATCTACTCATCTTGTCTTGCTGGATATTAAGTCTGTCATGTCTCACTCTTACTTGTATTCCCTAAGGGATATCTCATAATGCCTTCCAACAAGTGAGTGCTCAATAAATATTTCACTAATTGTGTTGAATTAAAATTTTCAATGTTAAGTTCCTACAGGTAAAAAATCCTACAGGTTGTGTTGTTTTTGTTTTTTGACACAGAAGTATGTATAAAATCTTACCCCAGTCCTGTCTTCAATCTGACATTTGTCCTCTTTGGTGTACTCTTCATTAATATTTTCTTGCAGATGCTAAAGTGAGACAAATGGAAATGAAAAGACAATGCAACGTGTTAAGTCACATCTACATTTTAAGAAAAACCCAGGGCAGTTCCGATAGAGGTCATGTACATTACACAGAAATTTGCACACCAGTTTGGTAGGTCAGGATGGACAATCGAGGCTGAGACTCTGCTTACCTCAGGGAGTGTCTGGCAGAGGATGTTGCTAAGACGTCCCCACTGCTCCACTTCCTAAAGTGGGCCACCTTAATCTCAGAGAGGCATGGGAAAATATACAGAATTTTTCAATTGCCCTAAGGAGACCATACAAGTTTCCAAGAAAGTTTAGCAGGCTAGAAGATGCATCATGATAATGGCGAGGTGATGGCAGCTATGAATGTGGTGTACGGACCCCACACCATAAAGAGGCTAGGCCAGCAGCAGTAGACGGCAACAAGGATTGATGCTGACAAAGACAACATCTGTTAAGGACCAGAGCCGACACTGTGCAGTGTAAAACACCAATCACTTGCCCCAGCCCTGGCAGATGAATTAATCAGGCTATCTGGCAACAGGAAGCCAGCCCTGTGGAGAGGAAGGGAGTTGGAGAATCCTGATTTTGAGAGTTAACAAGTGAAAGGACTTAATACAACCTGAGTGAGGTGAAATATTCCTTCAACAGTGTAATGGAGACTTATGATGGAAATAGTTTGGTTAGGGAAAATAAATTCCCATTTCTGAACTCCAGACTTTTATGTTTTTGACATTCCAATTATGCTACATGTATCTATGCAAGACACAAATGAGGAGTGGAAATTAACATTTTCACAAGAAAGGCATGTGAGATCCTGGCTTGCAGTCTGTCTCTACTGCAACATATCCCTTAAGCTACGATCTTAAGAATATTTAGAAAATGATTCTTTGCACACATCACTTAATCTGCCCAAACTTCAGGGTTTCCCTTAGTTTATAGATAAGATCCCGACTTTATGCTAACCTTCCACAATTGGGTTTCTGTGTAATTCTCTCCGACCCTAACTCTAAGTTCCCTCCCCATCCACAGGCAAGATTCTCCCTTTTACCCAAATAGATCTATTAGATTTCTTACAGGTACTTGGACACAGCGTACCTGTTTGTCTTGGACCATAATGCTCCTCTAGTGTGGAGTATCTTGTCCTTTCCTTACTGCATGTCTAATTATAAATCTCTTTCAAAATCCATGCACATGTCACACATGGTTTATAAAGCTTTCTCCAAATAACCCAATCATAACTCCTGGAAATGACAGCTATATATTCATTGGCATGTGGACAATCTGGCTATGCCTTTATCAAGGCTTTTATTTGAATTGCAAATAGGTCTCAGTTTTTCTGTCTGCAATTGCTCACATGTTGAATGCTGAGTTGTCATTAACCATAATTCTTTATGGTCCCCAATTTGCTTCACAGATTCATGCAATGCTCAATTTAAAAGGTTTCTTTTCTTTTGATGCATTATTTTTGAAATGCCTCTTACTCAGGAGTGGCTTTACTTTTCCCACAATGTGCGTTCTGAATTGAAGTCAAGAAGTATGAATTGTAACAAAAATGATCATGGCTTTTAGTGTGAAAAGACAACTACCAGATTAGATAGCATCTAGGAAAGAAAAGACAGCTACCAGATTAGAAACTATCTTCACTGTGCAGAAATTACTCTCCTTTTCTAAACAACCCACCCCATTTGGGGTAGGGAAGCATGTTTTGTATTCATTTTGCGTGGACAATGTATATTTGAGATCATTAGCATGCACCTGACACTAAAAGGTTAATTAGGATAAATTGATTTTAGCAGGAGTCCTCTTCTCCAAGGAAATTGGGTCATATATTTGGCTAATTAACCCAAAAGTCTGTCAAATGTGAAATAATAATACAGTTTTGTGCAGTGAAGAATTAACTCAAGAGAGTTCTGGCCTTGGCCTTTGGCTACTGGGAGGTGATTTCTAGTCCCCTGGGGTGTGCTTCCCAGGAGGAGTGTCTTTGTTTGCCTTGGGAAGAAACTGAAAACTAAAGATGTTAGCCTGAACCTCTGGTAGGTGCTGGAGACTAATGGACAGCCATATAGGCAGTATGTCATAGAGTCCCAATAAAAACTCTGAACACCAAAGGCTTTGGTAGACTTCCCTGGGTGGCAATACTCTGTGCATACTGTCATACTTCAAAGCTGGGGAAGTAACACGTTCACGATTTCATGCGGAGAGGACAACAGAAACTCCACACATGGTACTTTTCTCTCCTTCCTATGCTTTCTTCCCTTGGCTTATTTTGGCCCATACCCTTTCCCTGTCGTAAATTGTTAACTATGAATATAGCAGCTTTTAGTAAGTTCTGTGAATCCTTCTAGTGAATTATTTTACCTGAGTGGTTTGGGACTCCCTTTCACCCTTACCAAATTTGAAGGTGGTGTTAGAAGCGAGAGTAATCCTTTGTACACTGTGTTCCTTCTAATTTAACAGTTGGCTAAACTCATAAACTCAACCCAGGTGTTAATTAGCAATATCCATAAATACTTAAAGTCTCCTTCCTCTAGGCATATTGTAATAGATATATAGTGTGTGCAATAAACCTTTGTTGTTTGAATGACAGGAATTTGAAGGTTGTCACTCCAGCATAACCTAGACATCTGACTGATAAACACACAAAAATAAAACCTTTGGCTTTGACCTGAAGCATAGAAAGGTAACTTTATTTACCTGTATTTCAATAGGCATTTTCTTTGAGTATGGAGTCAGTGGTTACAGGTCTGTGCCATCTTTCTTGAAGAAATCAACCCCATAATTCATTACCTAATATAAAGTTAGGATTTCTCAGAAACGGAGCATAATCAATCTCAGCACAGGATCCTTCTAGATTTCTCCCCTTATTTTTGTACTCATGTGCATATATACGATTCCCTTGAATAATGTAATCCTAATACAAATATAACAGACATAAAAAGGTTTGGGACTGAATATGATAAGCTCTTAATAGGCATACAATTCAACTTGTAATAGGAAGCATTCAAGCATACAAATGGACATTTTAGGATTGGAGAGCATTTTATGTGCTGTATGCATTTATATTTAAGTTTTATGTATGGAATGGAAAGTGTTAGCTAATAAAACAAATTAATTAAATTGTGGATGGCTAGGAGAGCTTCTGCAGTAATTGATGAAGACAGTAAGATTTGGAGGTATTGACCTCCATACTTTGATACAGTACACAAACTTTAAATGGTGTACAGTATTTTAACTCACAATACCTGATCTTTAACTGCTTTCTTAACCTTTAATTTCTGTTCTACTTTCCTTCATTTCACTTAAATTATGGTGTGTACCAGGAACTTCTTATAGAGAGAAAGACTCAAGAGCATAAATGAGAGAATAAGAAACTTTTTGCATTATCAATTTCATCCCCGACACAAGGTAGTATAATGTTATGAAAGTAATTTGCATTTGTGCGTTATAAAAGGTAAATCTAGAATTCTCAATGTATGGCTGAAAAGAGTAAAGAATTAAGCCAATTTATGTTTGTTTCTAACAACCAGTTATAGGGGAGTGGCTTGATTTACACAAGTAACTATGTCAGTTTTCAACCCTACCTCATCTGGGTAGTTACGGTAGTAGTAGTGTTTCAGGATACTGTAGCTGGTCGATGCAAATTTCTTGGTCGATTAGAGAAGACTATTCCTCCAAGGACTCCTTGATACTGCCAATGTTGGGGGAACCCCTGTGACTTCTTTCAGCTACAGGATTTCAGAATCTCATTCCTGGGGACTCATTAGTGCAACTCTGTTGTTTTACAAACAAGGGACTCCAGTGTCCGAGGGGTTTTTCTGACTTGCTTACACACAAATTACTAATGGAAAACTCACATATTACATTCAAGGTCTCCTGCCTCTTGATCCAACTCTCTTGTCACTATACTCCATTGTCAGTTCTAATCTAGAAAATTGTTGCACCCCTAATCACTACTGTTTTCTTTTACCACTAAGCCTATTTGCTCCTTATTTTATCACCTTCTCTAAAAAATGTTGGTTTCTATTCTGCAAACTCTCTAACCACTTTTTCACAGGGTCTTCTATAATCTTTTTTTTTTTTCTTAATATTTTGTAGCCATTTTTCCCAGACAAGAAATATAGGGCTAAATTGTCATTTTTAACCAATGTATAGGCTCTGATATATAAGCGTGTAGAATATTTTTTGAAATTAACCAGTTGCTTCTCAGAACAGGAGGATGGGAGTGACTGCCAGAATGTTCTCTGCTCTCTGGTTCCTGGCCTAGATGATTGATCCAGGGGCAGAAATATTGATGTTCTGAAATTTCCCACCTATATATCCAAGAAAGTATTTGTTTTCACTTAACTTACTTAGTATTCAGTGGTCCCTTTCAATTTAATAACTATTGTATTCCTTGAGCACTGGGTAATTTTATTATAATACTGTAATTTTTTTCATTTTAAAAATCTGATATATAATAAATGACAAATGATATATTAGTTTCAGGCATAAAACAATGATTTTCTATTTGTATATATTGTGAAATGATCACAATAACTCTAGTTACCATTCATCACTACACATAATCACAATTTTTTTTTCTTGTGGTGAGAACTTTCAGGATTTACTCTCTTAGCAACATTCAAATATACAATTCAGTATTGTTAACTATAGTCGCCATGCTATAACTTACATCCCCATGAATTAGTTATTTAATAACTGGAAGTTTGTACCTTTTTACACCTTAACTCATTTCACTTACCCCTCATCCTCCACCTCTAGCAACCACCAATCTGTTGTTTGTATCTATGAGCTTATTTCTGTTTTGTTTTCTTTTTATTGTTAGAGTCCACATATAAGTGAGATTATACAGTATTTGTCTTTCTATGTCTGACTTACTTCACTTGGCATTATGCCCTCAAGGCCCATCCATGTTGTCACAAATGGTAAGATTTCCTTCTTATTGTCCTTATCTTAAAAACAATTTCACCGCTTTCTTTTTTTTCTCTTTATGGGAACCCTATTAATCAGAACTTAAATGCTCTTTTTTTCCCCTTCAGTTACTCTATTCATGCAACAGATTTCCCCAAAATCTAGTTCCTTAAAACAACCTTCTAAATTTGTTCATGATTTTCTAAATTAGGATTTTTTAAAAGATGTATTTATTTGAGAGAGAGTGGGGTGGGGTTGGGGCAGAGGGAGAGGGAGAGACAGTCTTAAGCAGACTCCACGCTGAGCACGGTGCCCTACATGGGGTTGGACCTCACGACCCTGAGGTCAGGACCTGAGCTGAAACCAAGAGTCGGACACTTGACCAACTGCACCACCCAGGCGCCGGGTAAATTAGGATTTTTGGAAAGACCTTAGTCAGGTCTCACTCGGGGGTTCTAATGCAGTTGCAGCCAGATTTTAGCTAGGTTTGTCATTATCTGATCAGCTAGGCTGGACGTTCGAAGTAATTCATCCGTAAGGTGGCAGCTGATGCTGACCGTCAGCTGGGAGCTCTGTTGGAGGCTGTCAGTGGGCGTGTCTCCATGTGGCGGCTTCCTGTGGCTGGGACTCCAGCTGATTTCCTTCTTCAGAAATTTGTGGATTCTCTCAGCTTCCATTGTGTGGTGAATTTATATTAAGCCTTTTGAATATGTCTTTGCTGTCGTGTTTTTTCAAGTAAACATTTGAAGGAAACATAATATAGTTGCAGAAATGTATGTAGACCTTTCAAATCAATGCATTTTCCTAAGTGAAAACACCCATGTAACTGGTACCTAGATCAATAGGGAATATAAGAGCACAGAGGGCCATAGGGGAAGGGAGGGAAAGCTGAATGCGAAGAAATCAGAGAGGGAGACAAACCATGAAAGACTCTGGACCGCGGGAAACAAAATGAGGGTTGTGGAAAGGGAGGGGGTGGGGGGGTGGGGTAACCGGGTGATGTGCTTTAAGGAGGCCACGTGATATATGAAAACACTGAATCGTGAATCCCTACATTAAAATAATGATGTATTGTATGGTGACTAACAACATAATAAAATAAAATGAAATTTTTTAAAAAAAGGATGTGATGTGATAAGCACTGGGTGTTACAAGCAACTAATGAATTTGATTTCCAAGCACTGGGTATTATAAGCCACTAATGAATCATGGAAAACTACACCAAAAACTAATGATGTTGGCTAATTGAATTTAAGTTAAGAAAAAAAGAAAAACTGTAAAGGAAAAAAAAAACATTAGCAGCACTGCAAAACCCGCCAATTTTGGTATCTCCTGAGAAGGCGCTCTCCACTATCCTAACTTCACACACCACAGATTAATTTTGTTTGCTTTTGAATTAATTTTAATTTTAATTTAATTTTAACATAATCATGCTGTATGTGCTCTGAGTCTGGCTCTTTTTGCTCGACATTATGTTTGTGAGAGTCAATCATGCTGCAACATTTGTGATTAATCTCTTTGTTATATTATCACATGGCATGAAATGTCATAATTTAACTCTCTATTGTTAATGTACATTTTTTCAGTTTTTGGCTTTTATCAATAGGGACTCTATAACTCATTTATGAATTCTAGTAGTTTATCTGTACATTCTTGTGAGTTTTCTACCTATGCAGTTTGTTTGTGAATAGCGATATTTATAATTATTTTATGAAGCTTTTCATAAAACATATGAAAACATAAATGCATTTACTTAGACTTCTTGCACCAGAAATCTGGTGAGCACACTTTACATATAGATATTTTACTAACCCTTCCCTCTGAAATGTTGTATCAGTGTATCTTTCTAACAGTGCATGAGTAGCTGCTTTGCCATCGTTTTTCTGCTACTATATACTTTAATATCTTTGCCAATCTCTTCTTCAAGAATAAAACTTTAAAAAATTGTATTGATGATTGGAAATTTGCAATGGAAATTTGTTACACATTTGCGTTGGAATTTTTTGGTAAATTGATTTATTGTTTCCTTTGATCATTTTTCTTTTCACATAAGTTATGAATTAAGATTGTATTTGGGGACGCCTGGGTAGCTCAGTCGGTCGGGCAGCTGCCTTCGGCTCGGGTCATGATCCCAGGGTCCTGGGATCGAGTCCTGCATTGGGCTCCTTGCTCAGCGGGGAGCCTGCTTCTCCCTCTCCCTCTACTGCTCCCCCTGCTTGTGCTCTCTCTCTCTCTGACAAATAAATAAAAATCTTTAAAAAAAAGATTGTATTTGATGTATAAGAAATCTGGCACAGAGTGTTGCAAATAGGTAAGGATTGATACTGTGACTCCACAATTCTGACATTCTTAACATATGGCTTTCATCTAATAATTGTCACTTGCTGGTATAAGATGGCTATTCTACCTCCAGCAGCAAGAAGGAAATGGGGTAAAGGCTTATACCAGCTATGCCTTCCCTAATTTAAAAGTATTTCTGGAAGCTTTGTTTGTCCTATAACCTCTGCTTCTATCTCATTGTTCAGAACTAGGTCATGTAGTGATCCCTTGCTTCTCTGAAGCAAAGAGTGTAGCTATAGACAGCATTCTTGCCACTTCAAACAAAATCAGACTTCTGCAGATAAGGGACTATGGAAGAGTGGATTGCAGAAGCAGCAGCAAAATCCTCCAGGGTACACCAGTTTGGTTCCCTAACACTGATACGCATCTTCCCATACATAGAATCTATTTACCATCATTCCAAGGAAGTGCTCCCCGTAAGCCCTTTCATGGTCTGGTGACCTACAATCTAAAAGATGAGTTACCAGCCTCCGACACATCCATCAAGTCCTTGCTATGCTGCCCTGAAGGGTTTGATATTTGTTATTAAAAGGTAACCCTGTGTGTTTCCCTTTGTCCCCTTTTCTGAATTGGAATTAGAAGTGTAGTCCTGAAAGAACCATAGGATTCTTACTGTATGATGTATGAACTCTACCCTGAACTCTTGCCTCATGTTCATCCCCAGCTGAGTTCTGGAGTATAAATGGCACCACAGAGCTCTCCCGCCTTGAGCAAGGGGGTTAGGCTTTTATACATGTATCAGTGAGTCCTTAGCTGCTGACCACCACTCAGTTGCAGGGTTTTGTGCAATCACCCAGACATCTCGGAGTCCGTTGGCTCTGGCTGGCAAACTAGTTGCTGGGGGAGGGTGCAGCTGTGTCAGCCATTAACAACCAACAGCACAGCAGCTGTGTCTGGCAAAGGAGATCTGGATGGGTACCAAACAGCATCACGCAGCTATTCCGACAACTTCCGGTTCTTCTCTTTAAAAAAGTCTCATCTTTTGTTTTTGTGGTGTTTTTTATTTTATTTTATTTATTTATTTGAGAGTGAGAGAGAGCAAAAGAGAGCATGAGCTGGGGGAGAGGCAGACGCAGACTCCCCACTGAGCAGGGAGCCTGATGAGGGGCTCGATCTCAGGACCTTGGGATCATGACCTGAGCTGAAGGCAGACGCTTAACCGACTGAGCCACCCAGGCGCCCCCAAAAGTCTCGTCTTTTGTTTTCTTTGGCTTCTTCAGCTTATGTGTGTGTTGGGGGTGAGTGGAGGAGGGGGTTGTTCCTGCTTGCTCATTTCTTCTATTGCTTCTTTTGAGGAGGGCTTAGGGGAGGCTGCCTTTTCCCGGGTTGATCAGCTTTCTAAGGCCTCTTCCACGGGTACAATTTAGGAGACCTAGAGGTGGATTTAGGGTTTCAAAAATCACAAGCTCCTGCAGCCAGGCCTGGGATTTTGTTGGCAAAATCAACTCGTGAAGAGCTTTCTATTTTGTTCCCAGTTACATGCAAATGGAAGCAGTTAGAATGTTTCCTATACATAATGGTTTAAGCATGAAGATTCCTTGGTTTTATTTAATGGCCTCATCACTCAGACTATTCCTCTGGGGAGATTAATGGGTATTCCAGCTCCTTGGTGATGGAATTTACTGTACTCTTTTCTGTGCATTGTGGAAATGGGAAACAGAGAAGTTAAATGCCTGACATCAGGCTACACACCTCTGTAGCTTCAGTTTTACTTCCTCAGAGCCCAACATTTTGACTAAATTGCATTCATATCAAAAAGTAATCAAGATATAATTATAATATTAATGGAAGCTTACTTTTGTTGAGTGCTTACTATATTATAGTTATTATTCCAAATGCTTTTTTTTTTAAAGATTTTATTTATTTATTTGACAGAGAGAGAGGCACAGTGAGAGAGGGAACACAAGCAGGGGGAGTGGGAGAGGGAGAAGCAGGCTTCCCGCCGAGCAGGGAGCCCAACGTGGAGCCCGATCCCAGGACCCTGGGACCATGACCTGAGCCAGAGGCAGAGGCTTAATGACTGAGCCACCCAGGCATCCCTCCACATGCTTTATATAAAGTAATTTCATCCTTCCAAGAAATCTGTAAGGAACTTTCAAAAGGTCACATGTCTAAAAGACACTGAGCAGTTTGAGACTGTGTACAATATTTAGTAGAAAAATATAATTCTTCTAAATAGACTCCCTCATTCCAAGTATCACTTTCTTGGTCTTCAAAACTCTTCTTTTTTTCTATAAAAATACTTACTTCCCTTTGACTTTTGTCTGGTCCGTGTCACGATCATTTCACATCAGATTACTGAAATTGCCACTGTCCGTGTTTTCTACAGCCAATCTCACCTTGTTCATAAGCCTTCTCTCCTTCCAAAAGCAGGAAACTTTCATCTTTGTGATTTAAAAAGAAATCCATCTCATTTAGAAGTGTCTCCTCATGGTAAATATTTAGTTAATTTAAACGCCTTTTGAAGACTATTTTTTCCTCCAGGGTTTCGTCTTTCCCTTCTTTCCAAGAGTGCAGCTGGGTTTTGGTGGAAGCTCACCTTTCTTTATGGTGGTGTGGAAGGAGGCCTTTTGTCCTCCTTCTGTCCTTTGGGACTGCACCAAACTCAGGGTTACAGAATGGCCCCATTCCTCCCCGTCCTTGGGCATCTTCTACTGCGGTGTGCTGGAGATGTGGCCCCATCCTCTTGTCATTCCAGACACTGTGCTGACATCCATTGCTGAAAGTTGTGGTCCCTGCATCAGCCTTCTAGTTGATGTCCCCACTCCCTGGCTTCATGGCACTCACCAGTCCCTTCAAGCCTCTGCACCCCACTTGGGTATCATGGGGGCTTCATTCCAATACCTACACATAGGCAATGGGCCAGGATGCATTGCCTCGGCAGAAGCCCCTAGGTACCATCTTCTTACACCATATTGGAAGAGGCAGGAAGGGAAGGAGTTGTCAAGGTGTTCTTGGATTCTCTGTAAGATAATTTGGAGTCTCTGTCAGTGTCCCCACATGCTTCCTCTTCCCCTTATGCAGGGACCCAGGCAATAATCTTCACATGAATGCATCCTCTCAAAATCTTTCTCAAGAGCCGGTCACACCAAGGGCATGTCTCAACATCTCCTCCGTAGACTAGAACTTATAGTCATTACATCCTTAGACTCCTAAGCTTTATTCTTAATGCATAAAAGGAAGCTGTGGGATTTAGGATACTTTTTGTTCTCTCTCTCTCATCAACTCCATGCTTTCAAGACTCACTAATTAAACACTCCAGCTCTTCCAGCCTGGAGAATGAAGTTTCGTCTTTTTAACCTAGAATTCAACATCTTTCACAATTTGATTTCCAAATTATCTTTCCATTTTCAAAGTCTCTGTGTCCAAAAAGACTTCCATCTCTTTATTCTTGCTAGTATCACTTACCTACACTTAAATGCCCTTCTCTCTCCACCTGCTTCATCTGCTCCCATATCCCTCCTCAGCAAAGCCTTTTCTCCTCTTCAGTCACCACTGTGCCTTTTTTTTTTTTGCCTCATACTCTGTCAATTTTGCAATCTTTTTATTTTATTTTATCATTTTCTTTTCCTTTTTCAACCCCTCTGAGTGTTGGCAGTCCTCAGGGTCCTTTGTCCTGTCCTCTTGTCTAGTGGGTTTTCTTTGGTTGATCCTACTTGCTTCTTGTTCTCAACTACCGCCTCCAGTCAATGGTTCCTACTGCTGCATCTCTAGCCCTAACATCTGTCTTGAAGAATATTGATTCTTTAATGGAGCCACTGATCTCTCCTGCAGGTACCTCAGACTAAAGGTGTTCAAAGCTGACTTACAGAAATGGGAGATAGAAAGCTGTTATTTTTATATTCTTAACACTTCAGGCCAGTTCTTTTGCTTCAAGAGGAAGAAATCACCAAGGAAGATGAAGAATTTAGAATGTAGGAAATTCAGATTTATGAAAGTTAAGTGTTAATTTACCATAGGAAGGTCAATAGACTGAGGTAGGTATAAAATTCATCCTATCTGCCCAAGTGTTGGAAGGAGTAACACTATGACTCATTTATGTTCTGTTTTATTTTTGTTCCTTATAAAAATTTTGTCCTGATTATAAATGTAACAAAATTTTATTACCAAAGAATTGGAAAAAAACTAAAAAGAGAAAAAGACAAATGACTCCTAAGTTCACCATCCAGAAATAATAACCAGTCAATTATTAAATTATATTTCATCCTGATCTTTTTCTCTATGTATATATATTTAATCTACTTGTTTGAATGTCATTTATTTACTTAACTATTTATATTTAGGTAAAATATAAGGTATTTAGGTAAAACACACTATGAAGTAATGTTTTTGCTGTTTTTACTTCATATCATATAGGGAATATTTTTATTTCATTAAAATTTCCTGTAATTACCACTTGCAGTGACTGCAGTATGTCCCATGGTCTGGATATAAAATAATTTATCTCTTTATTCTCTCTTTGTTGGTACTTTCGATATTTCCAATTTCATTTTTCTACTCTTAAAGCCTATCAGATGAGAGGACAAGGGAAAGAACCAAACTCTGAGATGTGCCAGCACTAGGAGAGAAGCTGAGAAAGGAAAATAAATGATGGAGGAGCTTACTCTTTGACGAAGATCCTTTACTTATATCTTTGATCTTATGTTTGATTATTTTCTTCAGATAAAGTCCTAGAAATTGCTGTGACTAAAGTTGGGGTTTTTTTCCTTTTCTTCAACCAAGATTCAATCTTCTTTATCTAGTCTGCTCTGGGATTAATCAGGAAGATAGCATGGATGGCTTAAATCCAGCAGACCTTTTTACTATAGCTTTTCTTTGTCCAAAAAAAAAAAAAATTCAATAGCTTGTCTTTGTAACTTACTTGTAAAAAAAAACTTGTCTTTGTAAATTGGAGACTTCTCCAAATGCATATGCATCTCCACATGCTCTTTCTTCAGACTCCTCCATAAGGAACACAATAACTCCCACCTCCTGCCTATGAAGGATGTTTAGGGTTCTAAAGCATATGAGGCCTGAGAACGGGGCTAGCGTTTTTGCGGGGGGAGACATCATAAATATTCTCCTTGGTGCTTTAAGGTGAATAAAATTATTCAATACACAAACACTTATTTAATGTTTTAGGCAGTGCTTGATGTTCTGGATACTTGTACATTTTGGACAAAGGATATAAAAATAGTTCATTTTGGTTTAAGCTTCTTTTCTCCATCACAAGTGGTACTTTTAAACACCTATCAAAATCAACAAATTTGATTCTTTTGAATGAAGTAATTGGTTGTTATAGTTTGAATGTTTGTGTGCCCCTCGACCCCCAAAATTCACATGTTGAAGTCTTAAACCCAGTGTGGCTTATTCAGGGATAGGGCCTCTAAGGAAGTAATGAAGGTTTAATGAGATCATGAAGGTGAGACTCCAATCCTATAGGATTAGTGTTCTTACAAGAAGAGACACCAAAGAGGCTTGCTGTCTCTCTCTTTCTCCACTGGCACAGAGAAAAGGTCCGTTGAGGACATAGCGAGAAGCCGTCTACCAGTCAGGAAGAGAGCTTTAACCAGGAACCTGCTACGCTGCCACCCTGATCTCAGACGTCCAGCTTCCAGACCTGTGAGGAAATAAATTTCTGTTATTTAAGCCATCCACTCTGTTGTATTTTGTTATGGCAGCCTGAGCAGATTAATTGTATTAAACTAATGTTAGACAGAGGCTCAGAGCACAGGGGACACAAAGGTTGACTTGTTGAACACCAAAGCAAGGATACATGTAAGAATCTAAAAAAAGACTTGACCTCCGGTGTGTGGAAATAAGATCAGTTTAGATAAATGAAACTAACAATAGAATGTAAGTTTTATCAGTTTTTTTTTCTTTTTCAAACTTAAGTGATTAAATTGTAAAGCTTCTGAAAAAATCAAATTCTTGAACCTCAAGGCTAGAGAGTCTGATTTTGTCAACTGGGAGTAGGGTCTCTGCGCTTTATTTTAAAAAAGCATCCCAAGTAATTCTGATGATTAATTGGGTTTTGGAACCACGAATTTAAGTATTATAGTGCTTACTTTTTATTGTTTTTTAAAGAAAGACATTGTTTATTTTCTATTCTTCTTAAGATGAGCATAACAATGCACGGTGGTCAAAGTGACTCACATCTGAGCCATCTTTTCCTATAATTAAGAAGGAATTTAATAAAATTTTGTGCTCATACTATCTCTCTGTCACCTCATTCTTTTAAAATTCTCTTTTTAGGAAACTTGCCTTGAAGCATGACTCATCTTTTATTCAGCTTCAGAAGGAACATTTAAGTCTTTGTTTCATTTCCAGGGTAAGTTTTGATTACTTTAGAGAATCAAAAAACAATAGATTCATTTTTCCCCCCACAGGAGTATTCCAGAATAACAGACCCCGATTTCATTTTTATTCTCTCTTGTGCTATTCTTTGTTCTATTTGTAAAGAAAATTTTCTCTCTCTTATTCCCTTTCCCTCTCCTCACCACCTCCAACATTTTCAGGCACTCTAATTTTTATGTGATCTCATATTTATAATTTGGAGTTTGATCAAAGCTATTAAAAAAGGAGAAGATACTTTTACGCTGTTGTATCTTTGTTTTAGAGATTGTTCCATATTAGCATCATGAATTTCTCTATTTCTCTGATTATTTACCATTGTATATGTCTTAGTTTGATTCAAAATCCACTACTAATCAACTACTATTGACCCTCTCTAAAACATTGTGGGGCTGACGTGGCTTTCTGTTGTACTGAATTGCATGATATTGCTGTGTTTGAAGGTGAAAAAAAAAATAGTTGAATACTAGCAATTTCATGTGATCCAGCCTAATAATATACTTGGTGGCTGAATAAACTGAACTTCAGACAGAATAAGTGACTTTGCTCAAGGTCACCTAAATGTAAAAGACAGAATTAGTTTCAATGTGCTCTTTCTCCTAAACCATAGTTGTTTCTCTTAAAAAAAAAAAATTTACCAACATCTGCAACCTGTTTTCCTTTTTTCCCCTAAATTGAAAACAATGAGATCTTAAATTGTGCTATTTAATGTCTATTGCACATGCATAGAGTTCTGATTCATGGAGCGTAACACTGCATTTATATTGCTTTACCTCAAGCAGGCTATTCCATGTTGCTCTATAAATATTCACAGTTTTATATGAATATGCCTTTTTAAAGGTGAGAAATAACTGTTATCATTTCTAGAACTTAAAATTACAGTATAAAGAATTTTTAGATTGGATATTTTTGTGTGTTATAATGGAAATGCCTAATATATAAAGTATAAAGGCGCTAATGTTATTTTATCTATGTGATACTTATTATGTCTAGAAGTTGCTGTAAATAATCAGACCAAAAGGGAAGTAGTCATAGTAGAAGTCCTAAGTCCTGGAATTTTGTTCTAATAGATTGCAATTAATGGAAATGTTATTATAGCTTTGGATGAAATATCAGAGTGAGGTTCTTGAACTCATATCTGTTGAAGTAAATTTATTGTTTTAATAGTCTGGTTCTTCTTACCTCCTTGTATTCATATCCCTTCTTGTATAATTTTGCCATAAGCAGGTTGGCCTGCCCCTCCTCTTGACTCATTCTCCATGTGACTCGTTTGGCCAATGGAATGAGTAGAAGTGACAGTGTGTCAACTCCAAGCCGAAGACTCATGAAGCCTTGCACATTTCTGCTTATGCTCTAGAGAAGGGGTTCTCAACCGGGGGCAATTTTGGCAATATCTGGAAACATTATTAGTTGTCACAACTTGGGGAATTCTACTGGACCTAGTGAGGAGAGGCCAGGGATGCTGCTGAAAAGCCTGTAACAGACATGACAACTCCCCAAAAGAAAAAATTATTCAGTCTAAACTATCAATGGTGTTGAAGTTGAGAAACTGTGCTCTTTATAGACTCTGTCATCCTCCAAGAAAGACATGCCTAGACTGGCCCTCAGGTCTTAGCAGGAGAATGAAAGACCCATGGAATAAAACTAACTTGCAGAAATATGAGCAAGCTCATCAAGATAACTAACACTTAGCTTTGTGGCTTATGAGATTTCATAATAAATGATTTTATATAACTAAGTCTTGAGGTGGTTTGTTATGCAGCAATTGCTAACTAATACAAACTTGCAACAAAGAAAAGGGGAATGTTGGGTGACAGAGTCTCAAGTCAGTAGACCATGTTAACCATTACCAATCAAAAGATAAAAAATTAAACTATTCCAGTTCCTAGACCTTACCAAAAGAATATATTTAAAAATTTTTTTCTGTGAAAAGAAATTCAGTTTTAAGAGTTGTATAATGACTATATTTTATAAGTCAAAGGATAAAAAATAATAGTATGTTAATACAAATAAGAACCTCTGTTCTTATTAAACTATTTACTATTAAGTATACCATATAAAATTCAATTGTATCCATATTAATTAAGTGCCTTCAGTCCCAGGCATCATTAAGGACACTGTAATTATAAGGAAGAAAATAGTCCCTGCATACAATAAGCTCCCCATACAGCTGGTGTATTAAAAAAACTGTGTTCATGTATTTTTAATGAGTGTCTATCTTATCATTGATTTAGGAAGAGCACCTAACTTAAAACAAACAAATTTATTCTTGGAGGCAGAGTTATAGCTCAAAATATTAATCTCTGCTTTTTTCTGAGTTTTTACCCCTCTCTTCTACTTTCTATTGGTATGCTTGGGGCTATTTTTACCTCCTAAGCCAACACTGAAATGAAAAAAAAAAAAGATTAAAAAAAGACATGTCCAAACACAAGTCAGAAAGACACACACACATGGAGGTATGTTTTTAATAATCAAAGATTCATAAGGCAAAGGCAGTGGGAAAGCGGGATTCTACCTAGAAAGGTGAGGGGGGGGGATGTTGGGTTTTTCTATTACAAGTACTGGGGAGCAAAGTTAAGAGGCTTATTACTGGCTATTCTCCAATATATATATATATTCCTCCTGCCTGGTCACCCATTGCCTGGGGACAAACTACAGTTCCACAGTCCCGGAGACTGTAAGTTTCACCAATTGAAAAGATCTTGGAAACCTTATATGGAGATGAGAATATAAAAAGTGCCTCACTTGCTGACCAAGGTGGAGACGGTAGAATCCATTTGGACTTTTTCTATTAGCAGGTACAGCTGGGAACATGTAACATCACATATAGTTTTTATAACAGTAACCCTATGTAACCATATATTTATTGCTTTGTTGAGCCTACGTTCTATTTTTACCTGTGACACATTTATATGTATATTTCATGCTATTTCAAGATTTAAACATTTCTCATTAACTTTTCATTTTCAAAATATTCTTTGTCAATAACACATATAATTAAGTTTGTGATTTTTCTTACTGATGTCTGACAATATGAAATCTTAGAAATGCTGTTTTTCTCATTACTATAGTAATCCAACATATTTTCATAGCAGCAAGGCAGAATTTCCTGGTAGCATGGTTTCTATGCCTCCCACGACAGAAGGGCTAAAAAAAACTTCAAGCAGAGAGACTGTGTATTTTTTCTCATTGTGGGAACATTAAAGCTGGGGTGATGAATAGATCCTAGGGTGACTGCCATGGATCCCCATCTTCTGCTATTTATACCTGATGTAAACATTCTGCAGAAACAGGACAGACCCACACCCATACTTTGAATTCAAGAATGATGATGCCATACATACACCAAGAGGGTATGAAAAGGTGTATTACTCACATAACAAGGCTTTGTGGGAAAGCAAGGCAGCCTTCTCAAGCTGGTCTAAAAATGGCCCTGGAAAGCAGGGAAACAAAACTGTGTGTGATGGGCCCATTAAGGTTTTGCCTTTTTATAAAGAGTGACTTTAGATGTCTGGAATGTCAAATTGGCATTATTATCCAAGGATGCTCATTACCAGCTCAGGAGGTGTCTCCCTGTGGGCACATGTAACCCTACACACTTGAGAGGCCTCTGTGACTCAGACATTCGTCCTACCACTGGAAATCTGGAGGCTCTGTCTCCGCCATATTAAGTATGTACGTTTCCAGTGTCTTGAATTGACAGGCAGCATGTGGGGGCTTGTGGAAATCAAGGAAAATAGGAAATAGAAAAAAGGGCAGAATAAAATCTGAGGGGAACATTTCATGTACCTCACAGTAGTGACCATTGTTGACCAGAGAAAATAATTACCTTTATGAATGAGAAGGTCCCTTCTGCGTCCCTCTTCATTCTTTCTATATAATGAAAACTATAACTTCTGATGTTGAATATTGCTTTCCTTCCTCAAAATCTCAAAAGACAGATTTTGCAAATGTTTTCTACATGTTTGAGTTGTTTTGCCACCAAAAAAAAAATGTGCATCTCTGTTTGGATTTAATATTGCAGATTTTTGTTTCATCGAAGTGATAGGTATAAAATAACAAAATGAGCATAGAGCATTTTCTGTTTCTTGGCGTTGAAATCTTCCTAAGTGACACAGAAAGTGGTAAAATGAAGTGGAGTGCTACAAAGAACATACCCTAAAGGGAATATCTGCTGAGGGGAGAAAGTAGTGGTGGTAAGTGAGAATACCCAGGCAGTGGCTAATCCAAGTTAAGCATTCACCCACTGTCCTTTAAACTGTTGCTGTATGTTGGGACATAGATCAGTTCTATGGATCATGCAGGTTCTAGTGTAAGGAAAACCACAAGGGAAGTTTAAGATTTGAGATGATTTAATTCTTCCTAATGCTGTTGGTAAATTCCTAAAGGAAAACATTTGGATGAAGTGGTCTAACCAAATATATATAAGAAAAGAAATATGGTTTTTCCGAAAAGAGGTCATTTGTGCCTTTGATTTATAACCAAGTCCACTGATGGTTAGTATAGCCACATACTCTATCTTAGCTAACCTTAGTCTAAATAGCAACAGAGAGGCAGAAATTTAGCAGGTCACAATATTTGGGTTTCATTAGAGTGTCTCTTATTAGTCACTCTCCCTGGAAAAAGGCCAATCCTGGGTAAAAGATCAGATTCTTCATGATGCCTCCCCACCGAAAGGCAACTGTTTCACACTCCTTCAAGGCAGAGGTTGACCTGAGACCAAGAGGGAAGAGAAGGAGACAGAAATATATAGCTAGAAACCAAATATTTTTATAATCAAAGGTCATATCTAAATGAAGATCTTTATGGCCTGGAAGCAAAAATACCAGAAGCTTAATAAATTGTTAGGAGAACTGTATTCTCCTTTGGAAATATTCTGGCCACTAAAATCTCAACCACTTAAAGTGGTCTGCTAAAGCATTGGAATATTCTGCAAGGTCTGTTTTTATACCATTCACCTCAGGTGTGATCAAAGAGAAAAATGTACAGGGCTATATTTACATAGAACAGAACAATGCTGTTAGACTGGCTGATGAAGACAATCTTCTTTTCCCGGGGCAGAGAATTTCCTCTTTTTTTTCCAACAGAATATACACAGTATGGCTAATACCTCTTTTGTTTAATTTCCTATTCTCCCTTTTATCCAAGTGGGAATTTTATTACTGTTAACCTGTCCTTTCTGCCCTTTTTGTGCTCATTATTTTTGGTTTGGATCCCTAATCTCTTAGTCCAAGTTTGGAAGAAGCCATATCTGCACCTGAGGACTGTGCGTAGCTGGAGATTTTGTACTTGGATCTGGGCACAGAAGAGATTTTAGACTTTGTTCACAAAGAATATAAATATGTTTATGAAGGTATTAGCAATCTAAAAATATGTGTAGATATTGGGCAGCCAGAGGTGAACTGTAAGAGTCATCAAGGTTGACTCCTCAATATCCCACTCCAAATGATTAGCACAAGATAATCATGATGTCTCATTTCCGTTGCCAATCCCAGGCAATGAAACTTCAATGGAATATTACTATGGTGCTTCTGGAAAATGGTTGCCTGCTTCTTCAAAAGACATCCAAAAATTATATGGCTTTATTGCTGACTCTGGAAGTTGTAGTTCTGGTTGTATGTAACACATGAAATTTCTGCAGCAATCTTGCAACACTTTGAGGATTGATCCAGCACAAAGAGGAGGGAGATCAACAGAAATCATAGAAATGTAAATTTGGAGTCTCTGACTGTGGACTCCATGTTGTAAAATAATATATTTCATTATTGTTTAATCCAACTGGAATTGGGTCTTTTCTTATTTGAAGTAAAATATACTAGCTCATGAATAGGTTATGCATGGGCTATTTTAGTTCCCTTAATACAGTGGGACCTAGTGTTTTATTTGATCTCCATATATCTGCTGGGTATACATCAGAAATAAGAGTTGCCAGGTTTAACAAATAAAAATACAGGATACTCAGTTAAATTGGAATTTCAGATGGACAAATATTTCATGGGACATATACTGAAATTTAAATTTAACTGGGCAGCCATATTTTATCTGGCAACCCTAACAAGGACACCTTGGTGATAAGGTATAAATAGATATTTTTGATGCCCCAGGCTATTCTGGCTGCTTACTGGAAAAGACCATATTACTTATGGATGACAGTGCAGAAGAAAAGCGAGTCAGATTTCTTAGCACTCCTGTTTATACCAGGGGTAGGGAATTTAGATTATGTGTTGGCAATTTTTTTAATATAAAGAGCCAGATAGTAAATAGTTTAGGCTCTGCTGGCTTTACTGTCTTTGCTGTAACCATTCCTCTCTGTTATTGCAACTTGAAAGCTGCCATAGACAATATATTAATGAGGAAGTATGGGTATGTTTCAATAAAACTTTATTTAAAAAGCAGATGAGCTATATTTGTCTTGCAGGCTATAGTTTGGTGACCCCTTATCTAGACCATCCAATGGGAATTGGTGATGAGACATGACTTGCTTATCCAATTCCAGAACACTCTCTTAATACTTCATCTCTGATCTTATAATGTGCTAGATTGAGTTGCTGAGTTAGAGAATTTGTATAAAGCCCCATTTAAAACTCTTGAGGAGCCCAGAACAGTCTTTACAGCTTCTATTGTTGCCCATACGCCAAAACCTTGATTAAACAGAACCTTCCTTTTCAGTACAGAAATGAAGTGTGGAATTAGAGGGGAATGGTAGACAGCAAATGAAATTACAGGGATTGCAACGTAAGAGGCAAGATCTATTGTCCTAGTGTTAATCATCTCTTTCTGAAATAAATTTACTGCAAGCAAAATAAGAACATTTTAGATTCTGAATGACACAATATAAAGAAATACCAACTCTATGAATAGTAGTAGATCATCAGAACAGGGTACTATGAACAAAGTTTACTTGTGAATGAATAGCATATCCAAGTTCAGTAAATCAGAAACATTAAATTCCAATTCATGATGTAACAGACTAACTGGAGATACCTCTCTGGATCACAGACAAAAAGTCTAAACAGATAAAATTGATGATAATAAATAGGGAGAAAATGAGTCAAAGGTAATATATTGCTTTTAAAGAAATAACAGAGCTCAGATTGACTTATTTCACTTACCATAGTACCCTCTAGTTCCATCCAAGCTAAGTGAAATAAGTCAATCAGAGAACGACAATTATCATATGATCTCACTCATATGTGGAATTTAAGAAACAAAACAGAGGATCATTAGGGAAGGGAGGGAAAAATGAAACAAGATGAAATCAGAGAGGGAGACAAACCATAAGCGACTCTTCTTTGTTTTAAAATTCAATTAGCCAACTTACAGTATTATCATTAGCTTCAGATGTAGTGTTCAATAATTTTTTAGGTTTGTGTTACACTCAAGGCTCATCGCATCACGTGTCCTCCTTAATGACCGTCACTCAACTACCCCATCCCCATCACCTACCTCCCCTCCAGCAATCCTTAGTTTGTTTTCTGTAGTTAAAAAAGTTTTTCCTGGTTTTTCTCCCTCTCTGATGACTTCCCATTCAGTCTTCCCTCCCTTCCTCTATGATCTTCTGCCCTGTTTCTTATGTTCCACATATGAGTGAAACCATATGATAATTGTTTTTCCCTGATTCACTTATTTTGCTTAGCATAATACCCTCCAGTTCCACCCATGTCAATGTAAATGGTAAGTATTCATCCTTTCTGATGGTTGAGTAATATTCCATTGTATATATACTACACCTCTTTTCCACTCTCTGTCGATGGACATCTTGGCTCTTTCCACAGTTTGGCTATTGTAGACATCGCTGCTATGAAGGTAGGGGTGCATGTGCCCCTTCAGATCATTACATTTGTATATTTGGGGTAAATACCTAGTAGTGCAATTGCTGGGTCATAGCGTAGCTCTATTTTTAACTTCTTGAGGAAACTCCATACTGTTTTCCAGAGTGGCTGTACCAGCTTGCATTCCCACCAACAGTGTAAGAGGGTTCGCTTTTTTCTGCATCCTCTCCAACATTTATTGTTTCCTGATTTGTTACTTTTAGCCATTCTGACTGGTGTGAGGTGGTATCTCATTGTGGTTTTTATTTGTATTTCCCTGATGTCAAGAGACTCTTAATCATAAGAAACAAACTGAGGGTTGCTGGAGGGGAGGGAGGTGGGAGGATGGGGTAACTGGGTGATGGGCATTAGGGAGGGCATGTGATGTAATGAGCACTGGGTATTATATAAGGCTGATGTATCACTGAACTCTACCTCTGAAACTAATAATACACTGTGTTAATTAATTGAATTTAAATTAAAAAAATTCAAAAGAGATTTTTAAAAAAGGAGATAACAGAGCTCATGAACAGAATCTATAACAAAAAAGAATAGCAGAAATAGTTCCTGACCTGGAAATGACATGGTTCAAGAAATCTGTGAAGAGCTTGATTATCTAGCCATATTTGGAATATATTTAAAAATACCTTATAAACATCCAAGTAGGGGCGCCTGGGTGGCTCAGTCAGTTGGGCGGCTGCCTTCGGCTCAGGTCATGATCCCAGGGTCCTGGGATCGAGCCCCGCATCGGGCTCCCTGCTCCGCAGGAAGCCTGTTTCTCCCTCCTCCACTCCCCCTGCTTGTGTTCCCTCTCTCGCTGTGTCTCTCTCTGTCAAATAAATAAAATCTTTAAAAAAAAAATAAACATCCAAGTAAATTAGAAAGTGAGTCTAACTTACATTGACATTAGACCTCTTTCCACAGGATTAGCTTCCAGATAACAATAAAATAAAAATTTCTACCTCTACTATCTTTGGGTAGCCAAATTAATTTTCATGGGTGAAATGTACAGCAAGATGTTTTAGATGTTTATAGAAATAAAAGCAGAATTTCTATCAAGTTATCCTTCTTACATAGATGCCTTTCAATTACTGAATCAAAGATTAGAATCTAAGAATGGGAGGTTGTAGATAAGAGACTAATGATAAATATTTAAGCCAGATAAGCCAATAGAATTACTTAAATATTTATAGAATTTGGTTTCAAATTAAGTACATAAAAATTATGTGGAGAAAAACTCCGTGTTTGGAAGAGTTTTTTAAAAATACAGATTTAACACCCTAAATTCCATTGCAGAAAACCAGGAAAATTACAGGGGAGTGAGAAATGATGATCAGATGGACATAGAAAGAAAATGAAAGCCCTGAGACTCTCCTTAAATAATTATAAACTTTAAGAATCTTATTATTTTATTTCAAAATTAGATAAATATAATTTTGAGCACTTAAAAACACAAGATACCCACTAATAAAATTAAAAATTGAATGCGTACCATCTAAGTTAATGCAGCAGTTATAGACAAAATAGATTTAGTTTGTACAACCCCTCTCCCTCCCCCAAATAGACTTGGGGGGGGGGAGTGGTCTTTAAGAAATATACCCCACACGAAGACAATAATGTCCAAATGAAAACAAGCCCGTTAAACGTTACTGCTCTCCAAATTATATATGAGGAGCAGTGTAAAAGGGGAATCCTGTTTATTACATATTTTCAGACTTCGTCCAAAATAGAATAGGAGCTTTCCTCTTCTCACATCCTTTGGCCCTGCTCTTCATATTCTCCATCCATCTTTATGTTTCACTTCATGTCTCCTTCATAGTGTTACCTTTTTTGCCCCAGTCTCCCCATCTGGAGATATCAACCATGATAACAGCAATGGTGTCTCAGCATTGCGTGGCCCGACTCCTATAGCCCTCTGAAATATCAATCCCCATAACTGTTTTCCTACTTATTCCGTGGCAGTTAAGATATTATAAAAAGTTGTGAAACTAAATGTAAAATAAAACTCACTAAAAGATAAGAACACTCGTATGAATTAAAGAACAAAACTTAGCCACACACAGTGAATAATTAAGACATGTGGCACAGCATGGTTGCAAATAAAGACATAAGGTAAAGATCTATTTGCCAAATACTGATAGAAGTGTCCCAGTTACATTTCCAAGACCAAAACATTAAGTAGAATATTCACTATAAATTGATAATCCATTTTGAAGCCTTAACCAAAATTAACTCCAGTGTGTCAATGTCATATTAAAATATAATATTAATTATCTTAAAATATATAAAACAACAACAGGTAGAAATACAAGGAGAAATCAACATTTCAGATCAAGTTTATAAAAAGGGTTCCAAGGACATAGCAGATAGGAATGGTAAATTACTAAAAATATCCTTCAGTGATGCTGACTCTATGGAATCTATCCTAGGTCTTTATGACAATGAAGATGCTAATAGCAATAAAGAAAATACTTTAACCACAAAAATAAGTATCAGGAATTTTTCTAGATATTCTAAAAATATTGTCTTAATTATCACAATAGTCTGACCAGGTAGACATAACATCCATTTGAAGTGTAAGCTATCTGAGATTATGAAAGGCTAAACTAACTTATCCTAGATCACAGAGTCTTTCAGAGAAGTGAACAAAATTTGAAATTGTATTTGTCTAATTCCAGGGCTCGTGCTTTTTCTATCATGCCATGATTCATCTTATGCTCAAAGACTTTCATCACCATACTAGGAATGGAATGAACATAAATCATGGCTCCTCATTGAAATACTACACAATAATAAAAATGTTTATTAATTCTTTATAGTAATATTTTGGTTATTTTTATGTACATTGGATAGGAAATTGAATACAATTTAGTCCTAATTATGCAAACAAAATAGAAACATTTTGTTTCTTAAAAAACCTTTTTGTATTTTCTGTAGAATGAGTAGCTCTTACTTTAAAAATTAGCTTCCAAATACATTCCACCTGGGGTTTGGTGGTAGCATTTTGGCAGGTTTCAGGGAAACTAAAATAGGAAGATTTTTGGCATACAGGGTCTAGTATTGCAAAGAGTTGAATAAGGTACTGACCCATAGAGAAACACTACCAAAAAGATTTTTTTAAATGGGAAGACACCCTACCTCCATTTTTTCTGGCCTCTGATTATTAATATTAACCTTCAAGAACAATATTTTATTAAAAAAACTTATTTGTAAGTAACTTTATAACAAATTTTGTTAAAAAACAAATATTGCTTCTTATGTTTAGATGTCTGAAAAATTTAAAAAAGTCTTCAAAGCAAGCCATTAATCATTGTATTTTTATGAAGACCATTTAGTGAGAAAAATGAAACAAGCTCTTCCTATTGGAAACTAGCTGACAGATTACCATCATTCTGGGCCAACTTACAACATTTTAGTGTAGCTTGTTTCACAGACTTTGGCCTTATTCGGCCCTTATGGAGGTAACATGTGGGTATTGGGTCTTATCGAACATATCCTATTTAGTGCAGAGGAGAGATTACAGTTCTGGAAATGCCACTGAAGTGCCTGGATATTCAGATTCAAGTAAACTGACCTACTTGCAAGGACAAAGACAGGTCAAAATCGGCTTTTATTTCTTTTCCCAGTAAAGGCTTTTATTCCTTTCCCACCTAATGAGATGAATAACCGATTTTACCATCAGTTTGTAGTCTCTCCCCTACCGAGAGTAGAGCCTGAAACATACCTATACTCCCATCAGCAATTTTATTTGAAGCCTGGAGTTTTAATTTGCTGAAAGATGTGCCAAGATGAGGAATCCTGCCTCAAGTTTTATATTGCAGAGAGAGCCTTAAAAAAAAAACAAACAAACAAAAAAACTAGAACCCTCATGTATCGCTTTTCACTGTGTGGATCTATATCAGAGCATGCTGAGCTAGCCATCTAAGGCTATGCAAATCCCTCTAACATATATAAAGCCTGCCTTTCCTGTTGACTCTGATGTAGTGCAGTTCGTGTTCACAGCTTCTACATCAATGGTTTGCAAAATCAAGGAAAGCATGTCAGTGCCAGAGTTAGCATGCACTTCTGATGACTCTGGAGGTACATTACCTTCCAAGTGAAGTCACCTTCCCAGAAGACACAACCATATCTCTTGCTCCAGACATCCCAAAGGCCAATGATCCTGACCACCTAGTGATGCACAAAAAATTGTACAACCCCCATTTATGAAAGCTGCCAACTTGTGCAGCCTCTTTATTTTTTCAAGATTTATTTATTTATTTGAAAGAGAGAGAGCATGGGGCTGGGAGGGCAGGGGAAGAGGGAGAGTGAGAATCCTCAAGCAGACTCCCCACTGAGCGTGGAGCCCAACTCAGGGTTCCATCCCAGGATCCGAGATCGTGATCTGAGCCAAAATCAAGAGTTGGACACTCAACTGACTGAGCCACCCAGGCGCCCCCAACCTGTGCAGCCTTTAATAAATACTTCTAATAGTTAATGAACAGGGATTGCGGTTCTGCTCAACAAGTACCGCATGTTTAACATTTTAATAATGAAAGATTGACTCAGGATCTATTTTTAATTTTGAAAAACACTCAAATAAGAGATGCCCTAAGAAGTGGGGAGACAAACATGACTAAGAGGCCAACCACCCACAGTAAATTCATGAAGTTAATTGTGCGGTACCTCTGGATAAAGGAGTTTCTAAGAATATCTTAGTCACAAGATGGAGAGAACATGTGAGAAATGGCTCTCCAATTCAATTCTTCTTTTCCTCTAGTTTTTTCATAGCTTCCAGAGTTTTGGGTCAATATCCCTGAATAAACAGTGGGACTGTACGTTTTATTCAAGTAACCTAACCCATGACCAATCGGTTTTATTTCCGTCAGAAGGAGAGATCATGGTTTGACATGCCAGCCAGCAGAGTGACAAAGCCTGTCACAGCAAGGAGAAGATAAAGATAAGTTCTTCCAGCACTTCCTGAACTGAAAAATAATAGATGCTCGATCCTTCTCCGAATCTGATATTACAAAGTTCATCTCTAACCAGTCCATGATTGCTTTATGTGGAAATGGTTGAGAAATACAGTAAAAGAGGTCCCACGAAAGGCAGTTTGATACTCACATCACTCTCATGTGTTATTTCAGTTGGATGTTTTGTTTTCTGTAGTTTTCAGAACTAATTCTAGAGTACTACCAGCAAGCTACTATGTTTCAAAGGCCGAGAGTTCTAGAAACATTCTGAACAGAAGCAAATGAGAAAGCCATGATATACTGAGAGTGTTATTGGATCACATTAGATATGCAACAGATGTGTGGGAGGCAGGAGGCTTGCCCTTAGGTGATATCTATGTTTACTGGTTGGTCTGAGTATTTTGGTTAAACTTGGATCTGTAATACAGAATCTGTTGTGTACGAATGCAGCAAATCCAAGGAGTGAGAAACAGAGAGGACTATTATAAAGTTATTGTGCAGAGACAGACAGACAACACACATGCAAACACATTCACAAGTGGTGTTTGTATAACTTTTGAATTCATTTGCCTCCTGAGAATTTCCAGAGATGCTGACCTCAATAATTTTCACCTGAACTTTTGCAATACCTTTTAAATTATTTCCCAGTTCCTAGTCCACCTTCTGCAATATGTAAAAATTACTATCACTAGATATAGATTTAATCATGTTACTTAAAATCTTCAAAACAAAACCTACATTTATAACTATGATGTATTTAAGCCAGACTAGGACATTTTGCTGCCTTCGGTAAGTTAATAATTTATTATTCCTTCAAAGCAATAGTCTTAATATTTGTTTAGGGATTATTTATGTATGAGGCTGAGCATCCATGCGAAAAGGGGGAGAAGAAAGCACTCAGCCTCTCTCTGATTATTGCACTTAGTTCAGCTCTGGTCCCAAACTTGCATACCTTGTTCTGCCAAATGAAGGTCCTCTTACTAACCAGACCGAATTTTCTTAAGAGGGAATTAGAAGGGGGGAATCAGAAAGGGATACGAACCATGAGAGACTATGGACTCTGAAAAACAAACTGAGGGTTCTAGAGGGGAGGGGAGTGGGGGAATGGGTTGGCCTGGTGATGGGTATTAAAGAGGGCACGTTCTGCATGGAGCACTGGGTGTTATATGCAAACAATCAATCACGGAACACTACATCAAAAACTAATGATGTAATGTATGGTGATTAACATAACATAATAATAATAAAAAAAGAGGGAATTAGAATACCCCCAGAATATTCCTGTGATGTAACAATTTTACTCCTATGCATTTGCCCAAGAAAATGAAAACATATGTTCACAACAAAGAATTGTACAAAAATATTTGTAACCATCTTACTTATAATTGCCCCAAACTGGAAAATAAAGTTCTACCATTTCTCAGCAGAAAAAAGAATAAACAAATTGCCATGCGGTCACACAATGGAATACTACTCAGTAATGAAAAGAACAAAGCAACATGGATGAATCTCAAAAAAGGTACCTTAAGTGAAACTAGGCACAAAGAATCTATACAATATATATACATATATCCTTTATATCAAACCCAAATACAGACAAAACTAATCTGTAGTGAAAGGACAGATAGTGTGTGTGAGACAGAATTAACTAGGAGAGGCATATGGAACTCTCCTGAAGATGGAGATATTCTTTATCTTGTTGTGGGAGATGACTTCATAGGCATATACAGTTGTCAAAATCTATCCAACTGAATATATAAGATGCATGTGCTTTGTTTTATGTTAATTTTATCTCAGTAAGAAAAGGCAGTTATGAGCCATTTATTGTCACTTGAAGTTATCCCTCTGGGGTATCATCCCTTGTCTCAAGTAGCTAATGAGTTTTCTCTAATACATTCAGTTTTTTTTTTTCCCCCGAGAAGAATCCCAGTAAAGATGTTTTTCTATATATCATTACTTTCTAAGAAGTTACTAGCACCCAGTGATCTTTCACAGCCCCATCTAAATAAATGCCCTGGGCAACTACCCAGCTGGTGCAGTCCTAATGCTGTCTCCATAGCTCATGGTCCCGACACACTTATCCCAGCCTGCCATTCTAGCTTCGTCACCAACGCCGCTCACTATAGAGCCTGTTCTCATTTCAGCCACAAAGAACAACTGAGACTTCCTGAACATATCTCTGCAGTTTATCCAGTGGTGCATACAGAGCATGGCTGCCTGGGTGGGACTCTCCCCTTTCACCCTCAATACCTTTGCAAATGTTGCTAGACTACCTCACTGCTCTACCGTCATCTTAACTCATGTGAATTGGGAATTCTAACTCATAAGATTTTATGCGTATTAAATGAATGTGTGTGGGTGTGGTTTAGAACAGAGTCTGACAGGGGCATCTGAGTGTCTGCCTTTGGCTCAGGTCACAATCCCGGGGTCCTGGGATCGCGCCTTGCATCGGGCTCCCTGCTCAGCAGGGAGCCTGCTTCTCCCTCTCCCTCTGCCTGCCACTCCCCCTGCTTGTGCTCTCTCTCTCTCTGTGTCAAACAAATAAATAAAATTGTTAAAAAAAAAAGAACAGAGTCTGACATATAGTCCCTTATAAGTGTTAGTCATTAATACTTCAATGTTATTTGTGATTTCATGCATTTGCTCTTATTTTTAAAATTCAGTATTTATTATTTTCCATCTCATTTACTTTATTGTAAAGGATTATCTTCTTAGCTTGGACTTCCTTAGAAAAGGGAATTTACACTTTTTTACAAAAGTTAAGTTTGTATGGAACATGGAACCATATAAATGGAATGAATAATATTCATGGAAAGTGTTTCGAGATATTTATAATTAATTTTTCTTCATTCACAGGACAATGTTAAGATTATTATGAAACTGATGTTCTATTTCCTAGAGTTTTGTTCACAGTACACCTTCATGCTAAGATTGCCCATTTATTTCTTGTATTTTATTTTAGTATTACTGTTATGGCACAGGCAAGTGAATGAAATACCGGGCGAGTACTTGTTCTGTCAGCTGTCTCTGCATTCCCTCTGCTCACAATTTTCAAAGATCTCAGTCTATAGATTTTCTCCTCCAACTGCTTCCTCCCCTTCCTCTCTCTCATGTAGAACTTTCTTTGTTTATTTTAAGAACATTTATTTTGCAATATAATGACTACACATGTTAGTAGTAACAATTTCATATGGAAACAAAATAAATGTTGGGGTTGCTTGTTGCTTTTTGTTCCTTTCTTTGCGTAACAGTTGTATTGCGATACAATTTATTTACCACCCATTTGAAGTACACAATTCAATGGTTTTTTTGTATATTCCCAGAACTGTGCATCCATTTCCACAATTAATTTTAGAAAAATCTCATCACACCCCAAAGAAACCCTGTTCCCATTAAAAATCACTCTTCGTTTCTCACCAATACCCCAGCCCCAGGCAACCACTAATCTACTTTTGGTCTCTATAGTTTTGCCTCTTTGGACATTTCATATAAATATAATCAGATTGTAGAAGTGTTCTTTAAATAATTTGAATATGGTTTCTTACTCTTAGCATAATGTTTTCAAAGTTCTTTCGCACCGTAGCACGTATTAGTCCTTTTTTGGCTGAATATTCCATCATATGTATGTGCCCATTTTATTTATCCATTCATCAGTTAATGGTCATTTGAGTTGTTTCCATTTTGTGGCTATTAGACTAATGCTGCTGTGACATTCACCAAATAAATTTTGGTGTGGGTATATGTTTTCATTTCCCTTGGATATATAAGTGGAGTGGAATTGCTGAGTCATATGGTAATTCCCTTGGCTCAGATTCTCTGCCTCTTGAATACATAGTCATCCTTCAAAATCCAACAGCATTTTCACTTCTCCACTCTCCCAAGAAGAATTAGTAAATCACTGCCTCTTATCTGCTGCCATAACATTTTGTACATAAATGTATTGAGTGTTTTCTTGTTGTTGTAATTATTAGGTAATAAATCTGTCTCCCCACTCATTATGAGTCTCTGTGTAAGGAAATAAATTTTATTCATCTTTCCCCCCCAGTAACTAGCTCATAGTTTTCAATAAATGGTCAAATAATAACCTGGGCATAAGTGAATAATTTGTGACTTAGTCCGGTTTAATAATTAAGTTCATTAGCATTACACACTGTGGGTCAGGCACGGTACTGTGCCCTGAAGGTATATGGATGGGTAAAAAGTGGTTCCCTTTCAGGAGGGCAAAAATAGAGAAAAATGCCCGGGAAGGTTCCACGCAGACACCGTGCCCGCACTGGCTCACAAGCCCATGCCCCTTGCTCCCGATTGCCTTGCCCCTGGCTGTGTGCTCTGCGGGAAAGGAGATGGGGAGAAATGGGGGAATGAGACAGCACTGTTGGAGCAGGAACTGGCCTGCCAAATGGAAACTGAAGGAATAAATTGTAGGAGGCCCCAAAGTAGACAGACCAGCGGGAACCTGGGTTTTAGAATAGAAACTTTTTCAAATACGATGAGATTTGTATTTATTGCAAAGGTAAAGGTGAAATTATATTTAGGAGCCACATACTAACCAAATGTGTTTTTAGCCGGACCAAAATATGAGCAAGAGGGCAGTGAAAAAAGTGGCGCCCCGGTTAAATCTGGAGATGTTCACAAGTTATTTATTCACAGCATGACACATATTCATTGAGCAAATACTAGGGTACACACTGTGCTGGCCTTCGGGAAACAAAGAGGAACAAGGAAATTTCCTAACCACTATATGTATATACACGTATTGCATACATATGTGTATTATTTCCTCCTTTGTGAGGCACCATTGCAAATTTAATATTAGCTTTTGGGGGTAAAAAGCACTGCGCTAAACACAGTCAACTGTCAGATTCATTCCAATATTTGGAATGTAATAATATGAAAGAGGTGTGTTCTAAAATTGAGGAAATGTGTTGAACAATATACTATCTATGTTACGTGTATCTATAACATACTTACGTTATATAAAATTCCTAAATAAACGAATCTGAATGACACTGAGTGTGAACTGTTTTTTACACTGATCTCACCCATTCTTTACATTGAGCATGTACAATGTGCCTGATATATTTTCTATGCTATTTTACCAAAAACCCTACCAGGTAGGCACTATATTATAGACGAGAAAACAAGGCAGAGTCATTCGCCAAGTTCCCTGAATTACTAGCCCATAGTCATTGAGTGGGTAAGTCAAAAAAAAATTTTTTGACTCAGACAGTACCTGAGTCTCTATGCTCTAACCATTAGGGAAAATACTACTTTCTATATTAGGTGGATTTTATACTTATCTTACAAATGAAGAAACTGGAGATGAGAGGGAGTGGTAGGATATTTATAAGTCATTCAAAAGAAGTTCATTAAGAAATTAAACCTGAATTTTAATCCAAAATTGTGGATTCTAATATCTGCATATTTTTACTATATTTTTGCTGCACAATAAATCTTTTGTGAATGAGTAATTGAGTAAATATGCTACTATAAAAATTATTTTTGTTTTAAATAGATCTTTTGGCAATATATATAGTCTTAAGTCTCTCTATTGTATATCTTCAGGACTATGCTATGCTGGCCTGGGGATACATTTAGGGATGGGATTTTTTCATGACACCTTTCAAATCATCATACTTCAAATCATACTTGAAGGAATTGGGGAACAATCTTTGTCCTGAAACACATTGTCCCTTAATGCTAAGCTGCATATCATTGATATGGACTAGCACATTATGCTTATAAAAATATATCTGTAACATTTTAGCCTTTCACATACAGTGAGTTTTAAAGTGCTTCACATATTCATTATTATCACAAAAGCATATTTGATTTCTTGATTTGAGTGGGTTAGAAGACCAGTCTGTTTGAGAATATATGCTAATGATGGCTTTGTTGTGCGTAGAAATTCAGGTGGAGCACCCTCACTGTTGAGCTAAAAAACACTTCCAAGTTATAAACAAGAAACTAGAGCAAACACCTTTTTAAAAGTGACAGTGAAGTCATTATTAAGAATATGTTCTGACCTTGGAAATTTAAACTCTCTACTCCTTTATTCTCTTTTGCTCACAATTGGAATCATTTGCTTTGTCTTGAGAGTGTTACTTTCCAGCTTTCACAGAAACTTTTTCTTGAAGTCATGAAGAAAAATGTACTTTTTACATACAATCAATAATTTCTCAGTACCATAACAGCATATTGAGGGAGAAATAGAAATAACCCAGGATATTTTTAAGGGCTTCATTCCTTGGTTCAGGTAAAAGATTTCATAAAGTTAACAACTTCTATCTTTCCTTTCTCAGGAATGTATAAGAAGTTGTATTAGTTCCCAGTTGTTGTCATAACAAATCGCCACAAACTAAGTAGTAAGATATTTAATACAATAACTTTAAACAACACAAATTTATTATCTCCCAGTTCTGGACGTCAGAAGTCTGAAATGGGCCTTAATGGGTTAAAATAAGGGTGTTGGCAGGGCTATGTTCCTTCTGGACGTTCTAGGGGTTAATCAATTCTTTCACCTTTTCCAGAGGCTATAGGTCAACTATGTTTCTTGGCTGGTATCCTTTTCTACCATTTTCAAGGCCAGAACCACAGCACCTTCAAATCTCTCTCAGACTCTCTTGCTTCCCTCTTTTACTTCATAAGATCTTTAGTGATACATTGACATCATTGGTGTTGCCTATCACAGTAGAATAGGAGCAAGTATTAGCAATTTCTGTTTTTTTATGATACGACGTTGGCCACCAGACAGACAGAAGAAAGCTGATTAAATACTCTGATGAATGGATCTTCTGTTGCAAGATATGTCAGAATATTAGCTTTTGGTGAAATTCATTTGTGAGCTTATTCTTTTAGGACTGCAAACTTCAGAGTCAAATAACAGGAAGCTTTTCCTCACACATGAAGCCAGGGCTATCGTTTGTCAATGTGCTTTATTAACCAGATGTTTTTATAGCACTTGAGTTGATGATACTAAATAATCGGGCAACTTCTTTTTTACCTCTTGATATTAATATTTCAGGCATATTCATGAAGGTGTTCTTAAATAGCTGGTGGTATGAAACATCTCTAATTCAAATTTCAAATTTGTTTTAGTTGAAGTCGCATATATACTTTAATATTAGAAATAGGACAAGAAGAAAGGCAGCAAGAAAGGCGAAAGTTATGTGACATCTATAAAACACAGGATACTTTAGGATCTCTAAGAACTTGGAGAAATTGAAAAATATTTCAGTCCCTAGAATATCATCTAATTTAAGAAGGATTTCAAGCATGCCAGAATATTTAAGAGTATTATAAAACACATTTAAAAAATAAGGACCTTTGTAAAAAGATATTTTTATCTCATAGCACATTCTAATCATAAAGAGAAGGACTATAGGCTTCTTTTTCCTCAGTGGAAAGGATGGTGATGACAATGAATGATGTTTGCCTTGGGTGCGGGAACAAGGGAGTGGAGTCATATGGATTACACATTTGCTCTCCCTTTATTTAATGTCTTGTCTGGATTCTTCTGAACGAACATACCAAAAAATATCAGGCTTTGCTGAAAACATGTAGTTCTCAATATTATTTCTATTTTCTTAGTACCATGAAAAGATAGAGTGGGTTCTTCTGTTCTTCCAAGGAAGTTGACAGGTATCTTGCCAAAAATGTGTTCTGTTAAATGCATTCATAAAGATCATGGGAGAAGTATATTATCTTTTCTTATTATCATTTCTAAAGTTATTTTATTATGACCACAGAGTATAATAAGACCAACATTTTCCTTATATGGTTTTTTAAGGGCTAATGACAAGATCTTTTATTTTTAAAATATAAAAACAAAAAGACTAACTCAAAAGGAAGAAAAACAAGCAAAACCTTCTAGAGGGGTCCACCAGAATACATTTGATGATAGGGAAAATCCGTGAAAAAGAGGATATCAAGTACAGCCCTGGGAAAATAAAAAAAATCAAAATACATGAAAGAGAAAAATTTTAAAACATGAAAAATCATGAAAAGACCTAAGTAATCGTAGGAAATAAGTGTTGAAGAGTAATGAATGTTAGTTAATTAATGTTCATTAATTACACAGATGTCAGGAATGACATATTTTGAGTATTTAGCCACACTAATATTTAACACAAATATTTTGAAATATTTATGTATTTCAAAAATTTGGATATCAAAGTGTAAATTAGGAGGCAAGGGATGCATTTAATTGCAAAAAATAAATCAAAAACATTTTCTTTGGACAACATATTCTCAGAATAATGCAATGGAGCCTCCATATTAATGTAAGGTAAAAGGGACAAAATAGTGGTGGACTGCTTCCAGAGAAGGCTGAGGGTACTATCAAGGGTAGAAGTGTGGAGAGAAGAGGCATAAAAATAGAGGTCACATGAGTGTTTAAAGCAGGAACAAACAGAGAAACTATTAATCTGTTTATACCAAGAATCAACTTGGGTTTCTTTTCAAGAACATTTTGCAGAATTTTGCTTGTTCTACTTTCAAAAGTGTATACTCTGATTCTTGGATTGCTGGTTAGACATGCCTTAATACAAGGTCTGGGAACAGTGATGGGCTGGTAAACTAGTTCTCTGTAAAAAACAAAACACACAAAATGAAAACAACCCCAATTTATAGAATTTGCTAATTTATATCCTGTAAATTCTTCCACCATGGCTGATTTCCAGCTACCATTGTGTTGTCACTGAATGTGAAGTTTGGAAGAGAGGCACAGAATTGGTTCTAGTCAGTTTCAGCAATGCATTACCTGGAATTAATGATTTTGCTTTCTAAAATACATCTGCATAATTGTGGAGAATCATATGGGGAACACTTTTCTTCTTACTTTGTGGACTTCTTGGATGAGGACAAAGCAGTAGCAAGCATATCATGGGCAGTAAAATAACTGTAAAAATCTATTTTATGTTTAAAGGATTAAAATAAGAAAATCTTTGCTGCCCTTCTGACTAGTCTGTGCCTCAGGCAAACCAATTCCAAGATGGAATTAGAGGTGCAAGAGACTTACTGGGGGGAAACACCTCAAAGTAAAGGGAAAAGGAGTAGAATAGGTATGGAGAGTCTTCAGACCATAATACAGGTCTGACATCCTAGGAGAGAAGTTAGGAAGAACTGGGTAGGAAAAGCCTCAGACTACAATGTAGCTCTGAGAAATTCTTGGCCAGGCTGACCAATAGGGAACCCCAGAGCCTGGATTCATCATGAAGGTAGTTTCCTATGGGCTGGAATGGCCCATCTCTAGTTCCCACTCTGGGTCCAGTCATTGACTAAGAAAAGCCCATGAACAGAGTAGCTTATCATGGCAGATGTTTGCAGTAAGCTCCCTTTGAAAGGACATCTGATTGGCATTCCTACATGGCTGCCATAACTCCTTCCTATAAGATGCAAAAATTACGAGGTCTATGTGGCAGGGATTTTTATCTTCTTTGTTCACTGATATATTGCCAACACCTCAAATAATAAGTGGTATACAGTGGGTGCTTCATAAATACTCATTGAATTAATTAATTATAGCTCATATTGTTTAGCCTTAGTCACTCATTCATACAGATGTTCATAAATGTTATTGAGTACTACCTTGCACTTAGTCATTGCATTATAGAGAAAACAAGTGTCTTCTCTCCTTGAGAAGCTAACTCACAGTTTCTTAGGAGACTAGTGATACCATGATAGCATCACTACAATGTGGTTTAAAGTCTATAATAGACTTATGAAGGACATCTTGAAGAATGACAGAGAAAGGGAAGTCAAGCAAAACTTCACACCAGAAGGGGCTTTATCTGATTTTTAAGTCTTCAATAGTTTCATGAACTTTAGATAGATGAATTTTTTTTTC